>NC_140964.1:55144962-55164962 GCF_056783735.1 Eptatretus burgeri | reverse complement strand
TCGAGTTCGCCTTGTACTTGACCGGGATCTCTTTGTTCTTGAAGGCACGGGGTTTCTTGGAATTGCCAATCACCAGAAGAGGGAACTTCTCGCTGCCGCTCATTTTGCCCCAACCAGAAGAGTGATCCTTTGCTTGCTTTTCTTTCCTCCAGTACACCGCTCTCCCCTGAAAGCCATGGTCTTGTTCGGAAGCAGCTGCCAGAAGAGTCCAGTCTCGTCCAGGTTGAACACGTCGTCTGCGGAGAACTGCCCGAGTAAGGGCCGGAGAAGCTGTTGTTGCCACTCAAGAAGGGATTGCGAATCCACCGCTCCAGCTTTGCCCTGCACTGTCTTGAACGTGATGCCGTGGCGCTTCTTGAAATTGCCCAACCAACCGTCGCTCGCCATGAAGTCTGGGATGTGCATCAGCTCGGCCAGTTTCATCGCCTTCTCCTTGATCAGATCGCCGCTGACAGGCACATTCTGTCCTCTTGATTGCTTCAGCCACATGAGCACTCCCTCATCAAGCTTCGGGTCATGAGCCTGCGTCAACTTCATGCGCTTCAATGGAAATCCAGCTTTGATTGCAGCCTCGATTGCATCCTTCTTGCTGAGAATGCCCTTCACGGTGGTTCTCTTAACTTCGACGCCCCATTTCTTGCTAATCTCCCTGGCCAACTTGGAATGATTCGGCTCCTTCTTCGCGGCATCGATTATCTCCTTCTTCTCCTTCAGCGTAAAGTCGGTTCGCTTGCGTTTCTGAGCTGACATTATGGGCTGAATTTGAAAAAAAGATGTCACTGTTGTACGTGTGCCTGCGTGTCTGTGTGTGTGCTCGCGCTTTTTGTGTCTCGTTGTGCGTGTTGTGATTGGCTTGTTGTGGCTGGCATCGGGGAGAAGAATCGCGTGTTTTGACACAGTCTGACTATGCGCGTACGTTTTGAGTTATGTTGTGCGCAGCTGGACTGTAGTTCGTCGCTTCGCCTTTGGACGTGAGTGTGATAATCGAGCACTGCACAATAGAGACTTTTTCACGACTCGTGCCTTTTAACAGTCACACAGTAGTGGCATGGTAGCGAGAGTAGGGGGTGGCATAGTAAATTTATTTTGTATTGAATTTTGTCGGGACCGAGCAAAAGTGGTATAATAGCGAGAGTGGCATAGAAGCGAGGTGGCATAGTAACGAGCTTTGACTGTATATATATATATATATATATATATATATATATATATATATATATATATATATGTGCACACATCATGTGCAAAACATTAGGAACACCTTCCTAATATTGAGTTGCACCCCATTTTGCCCTCAGAACAGCCTCAATTTGTCAGGACATGGACTCTTCAAGTTGTCAAAAGCATTCCACAGGGATGTTGGCCCATGTTGATTCCAATGCTTCCCACAGTTGTCAAGTTGGCTGGTGGTGGATCTCTACTCCGAATAACTCATTCCTTCTCATCCCACAGTTCCTCAATTGGATTGACATCTGGTGACTGGACAGGCCACTGCAGTTAGCTGAAGTCACTGTCATATTCGTGGAACCATTCCTGGACAATCCTCACCATGTGGCATGGGGCATCATCCTGTGGAAGAAATTCATTTGTGGATGGATGCACTGCTGCCATGAAGGGATGCACCTGATTGGCAATTACGTTCATATATCCTGTGGCATTCAATCGTTGCTCTACTTTTATCAAGGGGCCCAATGTGTGCCATGAAAACTCACCCTACACCATCACACCACCACCAGCCTGCAATGATGATACACAGCATGATGGATACATGTATTCCTGTGGTTTTCTCCATACCCTCGTCCTACCATCAACGTGACGCAGCAGGAACCGGGATTCATCAGACCATGCAATGTTTTTCCAATCCTCCAGTGTCCAGTGTTTTAACTCCTTAGCTCACTGCCAACACACATTCTTGTTTGTTGCTGAAAGAAGTGGAACTCTGTACGGTCGTCGGCTGCCATACCTCATTCATGTCAAGGTACGACAAGTTGTGCAATCTTTTATGGGTCTTTCGGCACCAATGTTGTACTGGACTGTCAGTTTCCAACTGTAGCCCGTCTGTTTCTCTGCACAATTTGTGTCAACCTCCTTTGACATCTTTCATCAAGGACCTGTTTTTGACCACTGGCCTGACATTAGCTGGATGTCCTTTGGGTGGTGGACCATTCTTGATACACACGGGAAACTGTTGAGTGTGAAAAAACAGCAGAATTGCAGTTCTTGACATACTCAAACCGGTGTGCCTGGCACCTACTACCATACCCCGTTTAAAGACTCTTAAATATTTTGTCTTACCCATTTACCCTCTGAATGGCACATGTACAAAATGCATGTCTCAATTGTCTCGAAGCTTAAAAATCTTTCTTTAACCAATCTCCTCCCCTTCATTTACACTCCTTGAAGTGGATTCAACAGCTGCAATCAATTAGGGATCATAGCTTTCACCTGGATTCACCTGATCAGTCTATTGCATGGAAAGAGCAGGTGTTCCTGATGTTTTTTGTTTTTTTTACAATGGGTGTATATATACTTGAAGTTCTCATCTCATGGAAAAAAATGCAGAGACATCATTCCATAGTCGAGCATCCACATCCTATTCCATATATTGGCTGCCCTTTCAGGAAATTTCTCATTTTATTCTCATTAGATCTCATGAGAAATCAGTTTTTGTAAGGGAAGGTCTATAAGTCCATGGAACACCTGACAGAACTTCTCATTTGAGATATTGTACATCCATTCAGCTGCAGAGAGATACCTTACATGCTCCTTTATAACATACATACTGCTGGCTTCGCACTGGAGTGGCAGTTGTTGTGAAAACATTCAAACCTGTGGGGGATTTAACCTTTGAACATGCAGTTCATTTGCTATCATGATTGCTGCCACCATTAAACACTGTTGTATGAGTGACTAAAATCAATCATATATTTTGCACCATTTTGTGCAGTATAAATATGATTGTCAAACTCAACTGCGAGGCACAGTTTTTTTGTGTACAAATTTAGGCTCGTGGAGAGCATGGTGACAGGCTATATAAAGGGAATGCACTAACAGTGGAGCAGTGGCACAACAGGGAGACACAACAAGTATGAAGCAGGAAATGTAGAGCAAAAGAAGCTTTATGATATGCTCATGAAAGGGTATGGGTTAGGTAGGGGAGGGAGGGTTAATTGGGGGCAGAACACATCACAGGTAAGAATGGAGGATGACTTGAGGTCGTGGTGTACTGCCAACTTAAAGCTGCGGAGGGAAGAGTGGCATTGGACTGAGTCAGAAAGGTGGTTCCACAAGTGGGAGACGAGAGGAAGAAAGGAGTGAGGTGGGCACTGAAGCTGGATTTTGGAAGTTTCACAAGTAAGGAGGTTCTGAGAGAGTTCATGAGTCCTGGAAGGACTGGGTAGGGTCAGTGGGATAAAATAACGGGTCTGACTGGGGAGGGTCAGAAACAAGACTGTAGAAGAAAGGTGATTTTAAAAAAACCACACAAACTGCCAACTCATTTGCGATGAGAGAGCAGGTTTATCTGCCTTGTGCTTCTGCTTCATTGTGATGGGTAATGCCAATGAAATTGATAACTTTGGATTGGATAGCAGTTATGAAGCAGAGGCATCATTCCATAGTCGAGAGCAGTCTCTATTGAAATATATACAATCGCATTGTAGGCTGTAAAGAGTTCTTGCTTACCAAGAATGGACTTGCCACGAGGGAGGATTTCTTTTCAGCAGCTGGCTTTGAAGGCCACATTTGCTCTATGATCTGCCAAAGATATGTCATGGGTGGTGATGAGGCTGGGAAGCAAAAGAGATTGATCCTCTTGTTATGGTTGATCATGGAAATAGATACATGAGTTCATTTGATGACCCTACCAGAGAAAGGGGACAATTTTAGATTTTGTTCGACGTTTCAATGTCAGTCCAGAATCTGATTCTTTATAGGTCATCAGAGAGGAAAGCAACTTGCTGCATAATGTGGATTCAGAATGTGGAAATCCAGAATGTGGATGTGTGGATTAGTGGAGAATGTGGATTAATCTGCAAAGTGACAAACAGCATTTTCCTAGAGCATCAGAGAAGGCAATTTACTTGAAGAAGAGTATTTGGACCAAGATACGACCTTGGGGAACTTCAGCCCCACTGGGAGGAGGAGATTGGAACCATACTCTGTGCAGAGCTTTGGTTCTGCTTAAACAGTCTCCTTGGCTATTGGGCACAATCCTGGACGGGTCGCCACTCCGACGCAGTATACCAGCATGCTGGCACTCATTTTGCCGACCTTGGAAGGATGACAGGCCGAGTTAACTCCACCTGGTTTTAATTCATTCGCTGAGTGGGATTTGAACTCAGGACCCTAGGATCCAAAGCCCACCACCCTCACCATTAAGCGAACACCAGGCACACTGGGAGAGGAGATGAAAGTATTCCAGTGAGACATGCTGACTGTAGGAGTGGAGAGAGATAGCAAAATGGGAAGCAGGACAGTCTTGTGTCCTACAGGTAAAGAGCTTGGTAAGCAGAGCAGGGTGCCAAATTTAGTTGAATACCACAGTCATATCCAGAGACACAGTCCTGCCCTCCCTTTTGAGATTCAGCACCTCCATCTGTTGTTGACAGACAAGCCACAGCATATCCAAAGT
Source organism: Eptatretus burgeri (assembly GCF_056783735.1). Taxonomy (NCBI): domain Eukaryota; kingdom Metazoa; phylum Chordata; class Myxini; order Myxiniformes; family Myxinidae; genus Eptatretus; species Eptatretus burgeri. The sequence continues at coordinate 55,160,329 of NC_140964.1, read as the reverse complement.
TGGTTGACCGGGACAAAATCCAAAATTATGTTTGGAGGTCGGACCGTTTGAGAAAAATAATGATTTGATATATGGATTCTATGACTTTTCTTCTAATTAGAAGTAAACTTACTGGCCTGTGTTTTAGAGGATACATTTTTGCATCCTTCTTGTGTATTAAGAGTGATTTTGGATGTTTTCCAAGTAGACAGGAGGTGACCTAAGATGAAGGATGGGCTCAAGAGAGTAGACAGGGGATAAGTGAGAACAGCAAAGCAGGATTTGAGAACATGAGATGCCATCCGATCCCATTTACCAATGCAGAGTCAAGGCTAGTGAGACTTTTCTTCTCCTTTCTCAGATGAAAAAGTCACAGTATCCATGAGACAGTGTGTATGATGGGGTAAGGTTGGGACAGACAGAGATGGGTTGTTAGACAGCTACATGAGCTCTGGGGGCATACACTGAATTGATACATTCAGTTTTCTGTCTTCCACAAAAAGGCAAAGCATTTTAACAAGTACAACCTCATTAACCTGTTTTGTTGTTGAAAGAAAATTCCTTTTGGGGAACCTGACTGTCTTAGCCATTCTCATGCAGACTTATGTTCATGCAGACTCAGACATAGGACATTGATTGAGGTATGCTAGCCTGTGCATTAACCCTTCATGCAAAAGAAGGAATCCTTTCATCTCCTCTTTCACCAACAAAGGGTTAACGCCTGAAACGTCAGCTTTGTCTTGCTTCCCACAGCAGTTAGCGTACCTCAATCAATGTCCTATTGATTTAATCCATCAAATTGTTCTACCTGTCTGCTGATGCAGATCGACGCTAGCCTTTACCATGAGCGAGATTAGGTCTTCATTCTGTTTTATTCATGACCTCATTCGAGTTAGAAGAACAATTTTTAGCTCCTCAAGAACAATTATTTTTCTTAGCCCAATGAACATCAAAATTAATTAAACTCTTTTTCCTGGAGTTATCATCATTTTAAATAAGTGAAAATGAATACTTGTATAATGTTTTATATTGATCCGAATTAAAAAGTCCAAAAATATATTTGGGGTCCGAGAGTAGAAATGTCCAAATGGCTAAGTTAACGTTGATTGTCCGGAAGATACTTTTATGGTGTGTATTGTTATTGGCTTCTGGGTATCGTTGAAATCAACGGTTACAGATGGCAGAATAACACATTTTTCTGATGCACACGTAAATGCTTCTTGCTCTTTCCAGATTATATTTTTTATGTTGTTTGAACTCTGTTTTCTATCAAGTAGATGCGAGTGTTTTTCTTTATTTGGCTTTCTTTATTTTCTTTACTCCATTCATAGAGAATTCAATCAGCTTTAGAAATGCTGGCTAAGAAGAAAACATAGAAATGACATCCCAAATTAACTTTTTTGTGTGTTGTTCATTGCCTCAAGCTTCAGACCTTCTTGTACAATGTCCCATCCTTGGTGCACAGATGCTTGAAGGGAGGCAATTGCAAACTAGCAGCTTGCCTCCATTGCCTGGATGACCAACCCAACTGCAGGAATATCAATTCACTCCACAATGCCCATAAGCATTGTGTGTCCATGATCCTTTGGCGAGCCACAACCAAATACCACGATTGCCTAAGATCTGATATTTCAGTATGTACTCAAGCTTCCTTACCCTGGTGTGAGCTGTTTCTGCTCTTCATCTGCCCTTCACTTGTAAAAGAGAGAAAAAGAGAGAGAGAGAGTCATGATAGATACAGCTCATGCCAAGAACAACTAATTTAGTTGCATGTTTGCTCAAAACATGAAATTCCCAATCCATTCCTTTCCATCCCTCTCTCCCCATTTATATGTTACTTTCTGAAACAACTGAGATTTTCACCTTCAAATATGGAGATTTTCTTTGTGAACCACCACATCTCATTAGCAACTGATCCTGAGTTCATCTCACAGTCTCGCTTTTATCTATCTCCACACATAGATCATATTGCGAACCCTCCAATTCACATCTGCAATCAATTCCAGCAGAGGCGCAGTCCTTGGAGCTCCTTGTTGTTGTGAATATGCCATTCGCTGTCTTATATCGATCGCATCACCAACGGGCCATCTTTAATGATTTCATAGAATCGTGCTCTTCGTTGGTCACTTTCATCTAATTGTAGTGACCAAGCTTTTCACTCCCCCACAATACCTTATGACCATATGAGCATAGGTCCTCACTATGAGCTGCTGATACTGCATCCCATTTTGTACACCTCGAGACAGTGTCATGCAAAACCCTGCAGGTCATAGTATCTGACCACAGGAGGCTGAATTTTACAGCCTGTATCTTTCTTATCACAGATAGGTTGATGACCTCGTCATCTTCTATCACTTCACATATAATTGCACCCCTCAGCCCTTTCTGCCCTTTGTCCCTCTCAAACCCTTTGTCACATGTGCTTATCCTATAACCCAATCCTTTTAAACCCCTCTATACTTCTGCTTACTACTCACCTCCACTCCTCTCCATACCCGTTTCTTCCATCGGTGGCCTCCCTCCCTGAGTTTATCCAATCACATTCTTCCTCTCAGGACATTCACTAACATGATCCATTCTCTTCTTTCTGACCCCATTTCAGCGTTCTCTGTCCAAACTGTGCTTGTCTGTCTGCGCAGCTTGTTTACTTGTTCCACGACGCTGTATTGCAGGCAATGTGACCTCTCACACTGGCTGCAATACAGGCTGTGGAAGGGATGCTGTTCAGCTCTTCTTCTGCAACCTTTGTAAAAAATAATTAATGAGAATTTTTTTTTTTAAAACATTGATTTAATCACATTCTGATTCATGTACATAAGCCAGAATAGGTTTTACATTGTTGTTTCATAAATAGGTGCAAGGTGTTTGAGTGTTCTCGTTGAACCAAAACCAATGCAGGTGCTGTTATAACAGTTTTGTGTGACTGGCATGGCATATGTTTGCAGGATAAGTGACTACATGGATCACACTGCAGGAGAGTTGCCTGGGAGGAGCTGCTATCATTTTATCCATGGAGAGGATGTGGAAGGGATCCGTCAAAACCACATTGATTGTAAGACAAAGATACAGCAGGCAATTTATTTTTTCTTTTTTTTTAGTAGAGTGGTTAAATATGTAATTAGTACTGATTGATTACGTAGTATGCTAGTACGGATTTTATATATCGTCAAGTGTGTTTCTGTTCAAACTTAAACAAAACAATTAATTTAAGCCTCACTGAGAATTTCCCACCCAAGATGAAAATGCCATTTCTGGAATATGTGACACGTCCAAGATTGAGCTGGTTCAAACTCCAACGATTCTAAAATTGTTGTTCAAAACAAGTTTTGGCATCTTTCATCATCAACCACAAAGTACCTTGTATAACACTGCGTGTACTTGCAGAACTATATTTTTTGCTATTTTTACATTATTAATCCAGCAAATAAATACTGTGTTTAAAATTTCATGTGATGCTGAATGTCACATGTTTTACTCAGCCAACCATTGACCCACAAAAGCAATATGTGGTTTCTGCAATGAAGTTCATTGAATTTGCATTTACAGATTCATGGTAAAATTTTCATCTGATGATGCAACCTGAAATTTAAAATCATAATCAGATCTATTAATTCTCAGTTTTTGAAATTTGAGCTGATTTGTTTTCAGCCTTTAAATGACGGTCCTGTACAGTGTTAGTAATTTTGACAATCAGGAGTAATGCTTATATGAACAATGTTGGAATGAGGTCAGAATAATCTGACATGATTTGCTTTCCAATTAAAGATAAGCCATTGTTAGCACACCAAGAGGACTGTCACAGCGGTTATAGGTCAGGAAGAGTCGTATTTAGGCAATATGGTAAACCATGCACACAATCTGTTTCGGATGAGAGAGTTGAATGCTGTGATATATTTATATTTGGTGAAACACTTACTGAGTCACGTTATTTGACAGTTCCAGAGCCTTGATGACTTGTTAAAAAGCTGTCAGTTGTACTTTTGCCCCATGTTAGGTCACAAATCCCATTTCAATCAATCCAGATTTCGTCTTTCCTGATTTCGTCTTAAAATATTTCGAAATTTTATGATTTGAAATGAATGTGGAACATTTGATTATTCCCTGAGTATTGAGCATTGCTCTCAAACACAAATTAGTTTTGTTTAAATAAGTCATAGATTGCTCATTCTGCTGTAAGTGAGCAATTGCAGGAAAGTGCATACCATTTTGCTCGAAGATAGAAGCTTGCTGTTTGTATTGTTCTCCAGGATTACAATGTCTCTTTTCCTTAGTACTTTGACAGTTTAATTACTTTGCCTTGGCAGCAGTTAGGCAGAAACACACCAGCCTTTGGGTGGGACATTAAGCTGGTTATTCCTTCCCACTTACAGGATTAACATGTCCCTTGGTATCTTTCACGAAGAATTATAAGAAAATATTCAAACAGTTTCTCCAAATGAATCAAAAACTATCAAACACACTCTGGGGTTAATGTTATTCTATCATTTAGATTTTCACATCAGATGGGAATATCTTTCAATCTTTACAAAGATTTGAGAGAGATTACAACTTCTCATCAGATCCAAAGAGATTCTCATCAGATTTTTGAAAAGACCTTTATGATAAATGATAGCAGATGTTTTGAAGGGGAATAAAAAGGCACAATAATAAATGTTTATGTAATGGATGAACCAATGAAATCACTCTTCAAGAAGCCTCAATATGTTTTTTTTTTTTTAATACAGAAAATGCTATGATATTCCATAACGTAGGCTCTTGACTTGCCCTGTGACATAACATAATGTATGATGTTACACCTTTCTAAACAAGACAAAGTATTGTTCCCTGCAACCATCAGCTTAACCAGTACCTACAACCTTGTCCTGTCTCATTCTTTCTTCCACCAGCATTGATTGGAGTCCATCAAGAACTGAGTGATCTGAAAACCTGTCGTATATAATTTAGGATGTCATGTAATCTTGTCATCGATTGACAAAATGTGCTGGCGCGGCTGAAATAGCCCCGTGTGTCATGTTATTTTGGTGCTATACTTGTGCCTCAGCTTCTCCTGTTTACAAACCAAATGTCCACCCCGGTCTCATCCCTGGCGGCCTAACCATTTTTCAGTGCTGAAAAAAGGGCAATGCGTCACCAAGTACTATCGCTGGATGCAGAAGAGCGGTGGATATGTCTGGATCCAGTCCAGCGCCACCATTGCCATCAACACCAAGAACGTTAATGAGAAAAGCATCGTTTGGATCAATTATGTCCTGAGGTATGCTTCTCTCAAGGCTTTTACTGCTAATTGGAATCTTGCATTATTGATGTAGTTGTGCATATGAAGGTTCTTTTTTTTATCCCAGTGACAAGCTGCATTCATCCAAGCATTACTCATGGAGGAGCTTTGACATCTTTGATGAATTGGATTGCCATAAAATGCACATTCATTGTTTTGCTCAAGCCTTTATCATTCGTTACAAGCAGAAAGTATTCTCAATGGCGTTTATTTAAATCACGGGGTGTTTTCAGAAACTGTTTAGTTTGAGTTGAGAAATTTTTGATATTTCAAAACAACATTTTGGTTTCTACATGACCAACCATTCAAAATGTGGCATAAAAAGGGAATAAATGAACTACAGCATATATATAAATATATATATAGATATATATATATATAGATATATAAATATATATATATATATATATGTATATATATATATATATATATATATATATATATATATATATATATATTTGCGGAACTGGCGGTGATGGTGAATTCCGCTGACCCAAATTATGTTGACGGGTGGTTAACACCACTAGGCCAGGTAACCAAGCGTTTATTCCTTCATAGGAGGCAGACACGTTAATCCTCGAAGATTATAATGCATGCGGGAGGGTGTGGGGCTCAATGGCGGAGCGATGGAGGCACAGAGTGATGCACAGGGGGGTTTTATACTCGAATCCCATGACAAATACATGGTCACAGCAACTTAAAATATACACGGGAATTTAATGACAATAGGAATATTTACAAGGAACAATAATCAACATATGATAATACTTAAGGTAACTTCATCCTAAAATCTAAATTGAGGTGCCTTTACACAGACTTAAATACAGACAAGGGGAAACTAAATCAAAGAAAATCCTTCCTTTATTCAGGCACTTAGCTTGGTCCAGAGATGGTCTTCACGGAACGTGACATTGAGGCGTTTCTATTTGCACGTGTAGATGCGCGCAAAATGGTGCCAAGCCGCTCTCTCACAGCGGGAATGTTTGTCAGGCAATTCGTGAGCGGAGTTCAACAACAAGGCTCACTGACAGTCATGCAGCTTCTTCGTCTTCGTCTATCATGCCTGCTGATATGCTCTTTGCAGAATGGAGCCGTTCTCTTCGGTGATATACATGAGGTTCTGAGGTCCGTCCCACACGACCAACATAAAGTCGATGACCACCGTCTTGCTCAGTATGTGAGGCAAATCGCCTCAGTGCTAATGCGAGAATCATGCCATCTTCTTTATGCTTCAAAGGAAAACCAGCTGTGAAGTCCTGTTCTTACAAGCCATCTCTTAGCTACAATCTTGCTCGCCATCTCCTAGCTACTCCACACTCGTGCGCTCCTTCTATCTCTCTCTGACGTCACTGATCAACTGTTCCACCTCTGGGGCGTGGCTTGCTTGCACGAAAACCCAGGAAGGTGGTGGTTCCGCCCGCTTGGCACGTTTGGCTAGCTCTTGTTATCGTTGCTGTTATAAAAGCGCAACTCCATCATCGCTGGTTTATAATACAAAAACACAGGGAAAAGTCACATGGGGGGAATTCCTGTCTAATTAAGGCCACACAACCTCCTCCCACCCCCCCCCCCCGCTGCCCATGTGGTGACACGTAACACTTAAGATCACAGTTTCCCTACTTAATTGCATTGAGACGTCTCCTACACATCCATGGACCAAGCAACTCGATTCAATCCTAACTTTCCTATTAAATTCCTCCATCTACCCCCACACCTGCAACAATGTATGTATATATATATATATATATATATATATATATATATATATATATATATATATATATATATATATATATATATATACATATAATTTAAAAGCTTCTGTGAATGAGATACAAGTCAACAATGCCAACTTTTTATGTGCCCTGTGAATGAGATGCTTTTTAAATTTCAATGTAATAATTATTAATAAATTATTTCCTAATGAATTATTTATAGCAGTATGTTGAAAAATAAAAAAAATGCGTTGGTGTTTCTTGGATTATTGTGAGTACAGTATCACGTTTGTATAACTTTTTGAACGCCTCACTTCAGTTGTTCGATAAGCATACCTGATGACTACACTGCACTTTTTTTCTTTCCATCCCAAATGCAATTAATGGTGAGATTATTTTGTGACACCTCTGATCTTCTCAGCTTTAATGGTCTTTTTTCATTTCTGTGCCACAGTGACCCAGAGTTCAAGGACTGTCCCTTGGATGTGCAACAATTACCTCACTTGTACAAAAAGCCCTCCGAGTCGTCAGAAACGTCCGACTCTGATTCAGATTCAAAGGGTAACTCAGGTGAGAGCACGCTGGGCTGTCCACGCCTGTTTGCAATCAATAGCAAAATTGAAAATGTGGTGTGTGCATCAGCATCTTCTTGCTCAAGCCATTCCTCTGAGGAGGGCAGGGCAGATTGAAAAAGCCTTCTTGATGCAGTCCAAAGTCGATTGCTCCCTCTGAGGACCAAAGTTTGCCACGAGGTGCTGTCCATTCACCTTGATACGTTTTCATGCTGTCAGAAGAAAGCTTGAGCACTGAATGAGTTTCAAACGAAGCGAAATAATTTTCCCCATTTTTTTCTCTTTTTCTTTTATCATTGTAATTGTCTGAAATTATCTGACTGTCACAAAGGAAACTTGCTGTATCACACATACACTATATTTCTTCAAAAAATTTCCATAATACAGCAGATAACTGCAGGCAGAATATTAAAAAAAAATGTAGAGGCTGACACTGCTTTGCTGTTATTTTAGGATTTGCCACCTGATCTTGTTACTTTAGCTCAACGAGAAACAATAAAAACACAGGAGCACTACACAATGGCTTTTAGAAATCAAGTCAGTCTGGAAGGCCTCTAATGTGCATGTGTGTTTGTGTGTGTGTGTGTGTGTGTGTGTTTTTTTATTACTTCATTTGCAATCTGTTGTACACCATAATATAAGTATTTGTGATTGAAATGATTTTAATTTCCTGGGAAAACGATGGCTTTAATGTTCAATAATAGACCAAGTCCAATGTTTAATAATAATACTAATAGACCAAGACTAATATTATATTATTGAACAATTCTTGCAAAATAGCAATGTTTAGTTCGCAAAGGAATGCCATTAAGTAGCTTTAACGTGCATTCTAGTCAGGATGGCGATTAGATACAGAATATGTCAATATTAAAACCTACCTCCATCCTTTGCTGCACCACAAAAGATGGAATCCTGATCAATGCAAATTTCAATGAACAAAATGTGTGCCTTCTATGCTTGTTGATTTATATACAGTAGTTAAATGTCCGTGTCCATGAAAACGCACTGCAGTGACCAGATACAATGCCAAACAGAGTTACTGTGCATCAGTCAACTACTATGAGAAAACCATTAATCAGTTGCATTCGTCAGATCAGATCCTGCCACCGGAAATCCATTGCAGCAGCAACAGGTCATTTGTGTCAACAAATACAGTGGTACTACCATACATACAAAACGCTTCTGAAACTGTGAGCCGCATTCTACAGTATTCCAATGTAAATGTCACCGACAAACCACAACTACTGTCCTTATGTGCACAGCTGTCACAATCGAAGGACCATGCGAGCAAATTACACAGAGAGAATATCCTCTACGGCGTACCATGCAAGGATAGTGGGGTCAATAATGTCAGCCAAACATCCAATCGGTTGATCAGATGGCTAATCGAACACCAGCGCAAGGTTCTGCGGCACCGCGGGCTGTCCTTTGTGGCCATGCATCCATACACCGCCACCAACACAACTGTGCATGAATTCAGATGTCTGTCCGAGGCACCAGGTCAAAAAAGGTGAACCATTAAATAATCGAGGCCTGGTGGATTGGTGAGAAGTCAACTAACCAGCACGTCGACTTGAATCCCGCATGCTGAAATGACTCGTAGTTTGTAGCATTGCATAGTCAACTACAATGCTGACCAAAGCCAAAATGGACAGATACTGATGACGTCAATAATGCGTCACCACAAGAGAATGCTCTCAATACAGGGCCAAGACGCAAGGATAATTCAAATACAAGGAGCACAGTGATTGGGGTGGATGGACCAATCCAACACATGCAGTCTTTCCCACTGGAGATTAGTGTGGCGTCATGTTGACACTGCACTTATAACCTCTGATGAAGTTAACCACTTCACTCTTGACATCATCCTTACAATATTTTTCCCCATTGGGAGTCGAATGAGATGCGCCAAGTTTCGAATTTTTCCAATCAGGGGTTTCAGAGATTTTATGCTTTAATTTTCTGCGTCTAATCCAAGATGGCTGCCATATCATGTGACCTTATAATGTCACAATTTAAAAATAATTAAAGTATTCTGCATGAAGGGGGTTGCTTATACCCTGAAAATTTTGTGTAAATCAGACAGGTGGTTGCTGAGAAAAAGAATGTTAAAAAATAAGAGCAAAAATAGGCCAAAAAACTGGTCGACTGATAATAATAATAATAATAATAATAATAATAATAATAATAATAATAATAATAACAATAATAAATTTAAAAATAATGAAAATGATTTCAACAAAATTATTAATTTGTCTTCTCCATATTCTCATAACAGAGCTTTGTTGAAACTTTGATGCCAACAACTCAAATTACGGCCCGGACAAAAATAATAAGTTATGGCCCGGACAGACAGACAGACACACAGAAGTGATTGCAAAACCCTGTCTTCCGCTGTGTGGGAGATTGAATAACCAGAAGGCAAGTGCAGTGGATGTAAATGTAAATCAAAATGTATGGAGTGTGTCCAAGCGCTCCCACCCGATCTCCAATTGACGTGAGTCCCGCACATGTGCCGGCCAAAGCGTCACCTCCAATCTTGAGGCTTCAACCCAGCCACTCATGCCAGCCATTCTTCAGCCCGGAAAATCTTCATTCCAGCCACATGAGATGTCAACCATTAAATCTGTGTGTTTTGACATGGGTGGCAAGCCTGGTGTTGGCTCAGTGGTGAGGATGGCGGCTTGGGATCCAAGAGTCCTGAGTTCAAGCCTCGTTGCCCGCTGAATTACTTCACAAGGGGGTTGACTCAGCCTTCCAACCTTCCGAGGTCGGCAAAAATTAGCACCAGTGTACTAGTAAGGGAGACACTGCATCAGCGGAATTGCCGCGTCCCAACCAATGATGCAACCAGCAGTCACAGGTTGCACTCGACAGAGAGAGAGAGAGAGAGAGAGAGAGAGAGAGAGAGAGAGAGAGAGAGAGAGAGAGAGAGAGAGAGAGAGAGAGAGAGAGAGAGAGAGAGAGAGAGAGACAGACAGACATGGGTGGCCAAGCTGAAGCCTCTGGATGGGAGGCGATGCTTTGGTCTGCACATGTGCGGGACTCACGTCCATTGGAGATCGGGTCGGAGTGCTTTGTCATGCTCCACAAATTTTGGCATATATATATATATATATATATATATATATATATATATATATATATATATATATATATATATATATATATATATATTCTTTCAATTTACTCTTGTTTTAACCCTCGTCCTACCAACATATTTTACTGCCTAATTTTACCAAATGGGTTCTATTTGGACCCCAACTCAACCACTCGATTTCACTAAATGTGCCAAAGTTTCACATCAATGACTAAACATGGTGTTTTATTGATAAAGTCAACAAACATAAGAGGAAGAAAAATAAATATAAATTCTAAAAATAACCTTCCAACTGTGGACTTTTATGACTCCAACTCAGAATCACTAAATTTCATTCAATCTGCTGAAGTTTCACGTCAATGAGGAAACGATTACCGGTATTTTCATTGGATTATGGTTTTCGTGATAAAGTAAACAAACATAATCACAAAAAAAACAAAAAAAAACTGGAGGACTTGCTCGATACAAATATCATACGAAGTAATCATGCATGCAAACAATTGAACGAAAAAAAGCGGGGTCTATTTGGACCCCAGAAAGGATTTGCTTGTAACTCTGTGCAGCAAGGTGGGATCTTTAAACATCATATCTTTATTACCAGGACATACAGGTAAACAAACTAATAAAACATGAAATACATTGTTTAACTAATATCCAAATTATACATCAAAATGTACGACCCCTGTTTGTAGGACTAGGGTTAAAGAAGGCTCACTCCAAAAACATTGCTTCACCTTTATTTTTCATGCGGTTAGCATACCTGTGTCAACATTTGGTTGAGAATATTTTTGCACTTACGTTTCCACTGATCTGCAGATGCAGACTGACTCATACTTTGAAAGATTCATTTTTTTTATTCTTTACAGGATCAAAGGCTCGTGGTAGAGCTTACACGCGCACGCACGCACACACACACACACACACACACACACACACACACACACACACACACACACACACACACACACGAATACACGAGACAATACAAAATGGTTAGATGAGACAAACACAGCCACTGAGCTTGAGGGAAGTGCCGTCACTGCCCAGGGCAAGCTGAGCACCAGCAACGTCACAACAATGGCACCGACTTTCTCACTGCACTCAGGGGGTCATTTCTTAATGAGAAATTTCCTCCTCCCCATGGATGCCAACCTGTGGGGTTTGTCCATGCTCTATCCTTTTAAATGCTGAACGTCAAGCAAGTAAGCAGCATGTACTATTTTAAAATCTTTGGTATGACTCATCCAGGGTTTTAATCGCCATCCTCTCAGATTCGGAGTGGGTGCTCGAACCATTACACCACCGAGTCTGATCACCACCGACTTTTTCGTTACTTGCACATAGCTGTTGAGGTAAACTTGTTAAAAGCTTGGTATTTTGCTTGATGTTCTCTCTCTCTCTCTCCCACTGTCCCTCTCTCCCTTTCACCCCCATCCTCCCTCTCAACCTATTCTCCTCCCTTTCCCCCTATCCCTCTCCCTCTCTCTCTCTCTCTCACTGTTCCTCACTTCCTCTTCCTCCCTCTTTCAGATGACCGGCATAGTCCGACAGCAAAAGAACGACGGCGGCCAGCATGTGGAGATGCACAGGAATCCGGGGATCAACGTCAGCCAAGTCACTACTCTAATGGCAATGTCAACAACCAGGAAGAGGGGGGTGGTTCTAGCAGTCCCGAGGATGAGAGCAGCGAGCCTCAAAGCCCAGAAAGTTCAGACTGTGAAGGTGTGGTGTGCTCTTGGCAGCATGTTCAGGCTGACTGTGAAGTGGATGTGAAAAAGGAACAATGGGATGGTGGACACAATGTTGATGAAAATATTTATGACAGTGACAGTGTCGATGGTGTGCCGTCTACAGAAAAACGTCCATGGCAGAGGAAGGCACGGAGACTCAAGTCACATGGATCTTTGTCCGAGAGGGTCAAAAGAATACAGGATGTGAATCTGGTGCGAGCTTGTCAATCTAAAGTTGGCTTGCGATCAACGGTCAATGCAGTCAAAGCTGAAGACTTGGCAGGCTTTGAGGACAGCACTGCATGGGATTTCCCACCAAATCAAGATGTTTCAAGTAGCAATTGGGCAGCATCTCCAGGTGGTAAAAACTTCATATTAAGTGGCCCTGTACAAATGGGCCTCCATGTTGCTATCCCAGACTCTGTATTGACGCCGCCGGGACCAGATAGTGCGGCAAGTCAACGATCCCTTTTTGTTGCCTCACCAAACTCGGTAGGCGGACTTGGGGCTCCAGTTGGCCTTCTAGCATCTGATCCTCTCTCACCACCACTTTCTGCATCACCACGAGACACAACAAAATGCAACGCAACCACTGCAAATGTAAGCCCATCAACACTTGCTGAACCAGAGCCCCTCCCCCGCCTCCAACCACCTTCCGGGTTAATGTATCCCCTCCCTCATCGTGTCATGATGGCAGCTGGGGTGACAGACAATGTAGAAGTTCAGTGTGCTAATTCTGCACAGCGGGTTTATACCACTGGTACTATACGCTATGCTCCACCCGACGCTGCTTTCCCAGTAAGCGAATCTCCTCCGACAGTTGCAACACCTACAGGAATTGATGGTGGGGCTAGTGGGAACAGTGTCGGTGGTGATGCGTTTGCTGTACCAGAGGCCAAAGTCCCTGTACAAATGTTGTACCAGCGCATGCAGCAGCTCTCCATGCCACCACCATTTGCTGCCACGGCCGGGGGATCAACTTTGCCTCACCTTCCACCAGGAGCTTTCTTTACAACTGCTGATGGGTATTTGGCAACAATCCCATTCTCTCTCTACAGCAACGGCTTGCAGAACTCGTTTATGGCTCAGGAAGAGGAAGACTGAATAGAGCTGGGCAGTGCAAGTACTTAGCTTTGATGGAGCAACAAGAATTGGTCATAATTGGTTTGATAATTCTGGTCTAATATTAATCTTTTCTCTGTAATTCTTCCAAGTTTCATTTATACACGTTTGTTGAGTGTGTGGTTTGTTTTGAGCAATTGCTCTACGATTTTGTCATCCCAGTATCGAATGAAATGCGTGAGTATTGCATACGAAAGCTGACAATACACTCGTACGTTATAATAGAAACTATTTTTGACAGAAAAACAACCTGGAATTGTCTTCAGCAATGACAAAAGCAAACATGTGTTTTATAAATACCAAGTTGCTTCCACAGACCTTATTATTTTGTTTAATTGTACAAAGTATATATTTCTAAGACATGAGATTGGTGGTTTTATAAGCAGGTAAAGGGTATACTACCTGGAACTGTAAGTCTGGGAAATCCATTGTTTGTGTTGACATGTTTTAAAGTTTTGTGCGCATATCACAAGAGAACCTCAAAATTGGTGCCTCTCAAATGGCCCAGCTTTAAGTGAGTCCTTACAAATTTCATTAGCATGTTTGTGCCATTGGTCTGCCTTCATGAGAACATGTAAGCTGCCATTTTGTTTGCACTTCCTGAATAAGCCCATCACCTGCAAAACTTTCTCTGACACAAAACATTTTGGGGTTCTTTCAAATTTGACCACTTACGGTTAGCGCTTCTGGAGTTCTTCGCTGCATCGGCATAAATTGGCATTTGGTTATTTATTACAACATACCTTACATGTCGCAGATACATATTCCACTTTGGAATTTGTCAAATTGATCTTCGAGTATGACGATGATAAAATATTTCTCTCTTTGTATTTCGAGAAAATCAATCATTATATGACATTCAGACGATATGTGGCTACGTCTGCCTGACTGTAACTTACTGATATTCAGTTCTTCGTTCTTCCGAAATGAATGAAAAATATAACGTGAAATAACGTCTAAAAACAATAAGCAGCTAATGTCTTGGCCAAGACAACCTGCAGGTATGAAATTGTGTTCCCAAATGTAAAGGAAATTCAGAAGTTCCTGGATGTTGTTTTATAATGAAATTGCGTTTTACAATGAATGGGAAGTACCTGTAAAAATAAAAAATAGTATGTAACGTGCTAATATATAGAATTTGCTCAGTTAAACTGAGGCTAATTAGCTTGTTGAATTATTGTAAATGCAAAGGGATATTTTTAGTTTTTGAGAGAGTTTATTGTTTTTTACATTGTCTTTTAACTATGCTTTGGCATCTTTGTAAATTAACTTTTAAGCACTATTAAGAAGTGGAGTGGGTTACAGAAGCAAAAGCTTCCTTATTGTGAGAGAAACAACACTACAAAAAAAAAAACGTGTGTACACACATTATGTTGATCCTCATTGTGCATAACAGCTGGATTATTTTGTAATGTAATTTTACCTGTCGTCAATGTCTGTAGTACAGATTGTGCTTTCGGTGTCACAGTGGCAGATAAATACTCCATGTCCGTGTCAATGAGTCAGAGATAATTGCTTTGGTCTTAACGATTTGCTTGTCTGTATTAAAATTGGATAAACATCATACAGTTATCAAACGTTATGGCCTGTGAGTTTCCTTCACAAAGTGTTTCGATATTCACAAAAGATGATTTTAAAGGATGAAAATCATTTCCTATGCATCTTTTGAGGCAACTTGTGCCTGTACTATAAATGTATTTATTCACCATGCGTATTTTATTTTAATGACAAATTTCACTTCATCCTGTTTGCGAAGTACACCTGAACACAAACTGAGAAATTGTGCGTGTGTGTGTGTGTGTGTGTGTGTGTGTGTGTGTGTGTGTGTGTGTGTTTTTTCATAACACACAAATGCTTTGCTTTTTGTGATTAAA
>NC_140964.1:55112462-55137462 GCF_056783735.1 Eptatretus burgeri | reverse complement strand
GATTTCCCACACCCCACTTGTTTGTTTTGTCTATATGCATGACGACTCTTGAGGTCATTGTCTTCAGATTGCCTGGTGTTGGCTTCATGGCTTTAGTGGTGGGCTTGGGATCCTAGGGTTCTGAGTTGAAATCCTGCTTGACTGTTGAAAGAATACCAGGTGGGGATGACTCAGCCTGTCGCCCTTCTGAGATCAGCAAAGTGAGTATCAGCTTGCTCGTATCCTGTGTCGGAGTGGCGACCTGTCTGGGATTGTGCCCAATAGCCCAAGAGACTGCTTACGCAGCACCAATGCTCTGCACAGAGTATGGTCCCAATGGATTGATGGATGGACCTTCACTTCGGTCTCCTCTGTCAAGAGCCGACCACCCTCCACTCCAACTGCAGTACACTGAAGGATGGACTTGGAGGAACGCAATGTGTGAATTCCCCTGTAAGGAGGAGGAGAATCACTTGACCACAGCTGATGCTCTACCCCCTCACAGATTCCTTGCACATCGGCCTCCTTGTCCACCCTCAGCGCATGTGCAGTTTTACACCTCAATTCCCTGAACAGCTCAGCTCTGCCATTAAGCCTGACTCTGCGACTCTGGTCAATGGTATCCAGTATCCCTTGAGAGACAAAATTCTTCTTCGCCCTATGGTGAGTTCCAAGACATCCACCGGCAACATCAAGGATGGTGGTCTTGAAGGCACTCCACAACTCTTCAGGACCTCCCAAAGAACCCAGACCCCCCCCCCCAAAATCCCCACTCAGCCTGTTGGTAAATGCCTCAGCTACCCTCTCATCCTTAACCTTGCCAACATCTAGCCTTGGCTGGAATGGTACCATTCTCCCAGATTTAAGCTGGAACTTCAGAGTTGCTACTACAAGCTTGTGGTCGGTATTGAGGAACTGAGCACTCCCGTAGACCCTGCCATAATGGATCATCCTCCAGCCATCACCAACGAGGACATGGCCATTCTCTTTTGCCACACCACCAGTATTGGAACACCAAGTCCAGCGATGAGCCTGTGGGTGCTGAAACCATGAACCAGTCACCCTAAATCCATGACTTCTTGCAAAGTGAAGGAACTTAGTGCTATTCTGGTTCACAGTTCCAGACCCATAGGGGCCAGCATGTCTCATAACCATCCCTATCAGTTCCAGTTGATGCATTGAAATCCCTCTAGTCTAGAAGAGTATCTCGCCAAGGGCACTGATCAACCACAGACTCAAGCGTGGCATAGAATGCGTTCTTCATGGTGAGATCACTCGCCTCAGACAGAGCATATATAGAGACCAGGGAGTGACTAATCCTTAATCTTGTAATACGCTCCTTGACTGGTGTTACCCCAATTATCATTGGAGTTAGCTTATTGGACACAGCCACAGCAACTCCTTGGGCATGGTAACCATCAGAGCAACCAGACCAATAGTAGATGTAACCACCCGCCATGATCTCGCCACTATCCGGTCTCCGAAACTCAGAGAGTGCTGCAATACCAATGTTCAAATGCTTGAGCTTAGATGATAACAGACAGGTGATCATCCTCTCATGGAGATAGGACATTCCAGGCACCCACCCGAAGGGACCGCCTCAAGTTAACCCAAGGAGACAGCCATCTGGTGGACGACACCTCAGAACCACCCCGACAAACACAACCCTCCTCTCTCTCCCCTGTCTTTCTCTCCACCCCCCCTCTTAATATCCCAATCAGCAAAGCAACAGGTTGTGTTTGCTAGTATATTGATGTGGCCTGGGTTCACCAGGGTACTACGAGGGTGGGGGTATCCCCGGTTCTCCCCAGACTCATCAAAATCGAGACCATCACACACGAATAAGTCCATGTCATGGCGGGTCGCTAATCGACCGTGAATGCCAACAATTTCACCACGTGACCCAGTGTCCTCCATCTGACTACCGTTTAACTGTGGTACACGCAGTCCCCTTATCGGGGAATCACACGCTCGGTGGTTGTGCTACTTCTATCTTTATTGGATGTTGATTAGGCAGCCAAACTTACCACAGGCAAAATTCTGGACTGACGACGTGAGAGCCAATCCATTGGAGAAATCATAATCTCCTGGCTAAGCTAATGTGCGGACCATGCTGGACCAATGGAGGAAAAGACGAAAACGAGCTGGTTACATTTATAACAAAGCAATTTATTACAAGTGAGGGAGAGTAAAGTTATGTGGCACAGTAATTGGTTTATTCATAAAATGTACAGCAGGGGAAAGCAAGGAATTCATGGGTGCATCAAAACAAATTGAAATATTTACATAAAGAAAGAAAGACAGTGCAGAGTTAACCTGATAACCTTCAACAATCTTAATTATCTTACATGGGTTGCAGGTGCCATCACACACACATACCCGAGGAAATTGGATTTAGCCCAGAGAGAGGAGGAATAGTTGACGTGTGGCGACCTCATTATACCTGGCGTGGTCGACACTCGACGGACCTACGCAACTCAATCACTGAGGAAGGGGGAGGAGAGAAGAAAACTTGGGTATCTCTGGTATGTGAGTGGTTGGTGTAAAGATGTAGTGCCTGTGATGCAAGAAGAAGGTGTGAGAGGTGCGAATCAGTGATGCTCTTTCAGTTTGTGCGTCCACAGTGGACGAGGCACAGATGGGAGTAAAAGATGAGTGAGAAGAAAGCTTCATGGGGATGTGTGAGAAATCTGTAAATGTTTGGCTCATGACAATGGAACACCGTCTAGGTCGTGCGCCGATGACCCGGCAACGCTTGCTCCGCCCTGCTTGCTTCGCTCGGTTGTGCTGCTCTCTCGGCTCAGTCGTGCTCTCTGGCCACGAACTTGCGCTGGACTCCAAACGAATGCTGCTAGTTAGTGGAGTGCTAGAGCTATTCAGATGTCACCGCATGAATCTCAGCACACATTTGTGCTTCGGAGGCCATTCAGCCCATCATGCCTGCGCGACATCAACACCACACTAATTTATCAACACAAGATCCAAAGAAGTTAATGCAAAATATACATATTTTTTATCGTGTTTTTGTATTTATTTATTTTTTTGTAGTTTTTGCATTTGTTTTTTTCTCCTCACGGGAGGGGGCATGGGCTTGGATAAAAAACACACAACACCAACCACACAACACCTCTTGACGAGACCTCCACTAACAACACATTCACACAATCACCCATCAATTCTCAAGCTATCTAAAAGTCCTGCCAACATCCCTACACCCCTCTATCTCCAATACTTCCAGGTACCTACCTAATTCTAATTTAAACTTATAAACTGTTTCTGCTGCCACTACCTTTCCAGGGAGGCCATTCCTCGCATTAACTACTCTCTGAGTGAAAATCCCCTACCTTACTACCATATTAACTCTCCTCTTCTTAACTCTCAGGCTATGGCCCCTGGGCCTATTACTGTCTACTCTGTTGAGTAATTCATCTGCACTTATTTTATCCACACTTTTTATTATCTTAAACATCCCTATCATATCTCCTCGTAACCGCCATCTTTCTAATAAATCAATCCCTGTCTCCTTCAACCGCTTCTCATAGCGGAGTTTAGCTTGGCCCGGAATCAATCTCGTAGCCCTGCGCTGAACCCTCTCTTTGGCAACTATGTCCTTCCTGATTTGTAGTGACCAAAACTGCACAAAATATTCTTGATGCGGCCTCACTAAATTCCTGTACAATGTTAACACCACCACTTTTGATTTATAAATGATCTCCCTCCGAATACAACCTAAAACCCTATTTGCTCTACCGAAAGCTCTCTGGCACTGTCCTGCCTGTTTACCTCCCATATCCATTACCACCCCCAGATCCTTCTCCTGTGTGACTCACTCCAAAATTACCCCTTGCATCCTGTAATCTCTATTCTCATTGTTCTTTCCCATCCCCAACACCTTACAATTGCTCAGGTTAAATTCCATCTGCCACTCTTTTACCCAATTTATACAAGTATCAATACTTCCTGTATCTGATAACCACCCCCTCTGCTATCCACCTCACCTCCAAGCTTTGTGTCATCTGCAAATTTGGAAAGCTTACTCCTTACCCCATTATCAAAATCATTAATGTAAATATTGAATAGTAATGGTCCGAGTACTGATCCCTGAAGTATCACACTACTTACATATATTCTCCCAGCAAGACATCCTCCCACTCACAGCCACTCTTTGTTTCCTACCACTAAGCCAGTTTGCAATCAAAATAGCTCCCTGATCAGCCACTCCACAAGCCCTCACTTTGGCTGATAACCTCCAATGTGGTACCTTATCGAATGCCTTCTTAAAGTCTAGATATACTATGTCCACTGCCTTTCCATCATCCACCCCAGCAGACAATGCTTCATAGAACTATAAAAGATTTGTTAAACAGGAACTACCTTTAGTAAACTCATGCTGACTACCTTTAATTCGCTTGTATTTGTCGAAATGGTTCCTCATCTGGTCCTCAATTAATGTCTCCAGCACCTTCCCCACAACTGAAGTCAAACTAATAGGTCTATAGTTTCCCAATTATTCTCTGGATCCTTTCTTAAATAATGGTGTTACATTTGCTACTCTCCAATCCTCCAGTACCTGTCCCGACTCCATGGAACTATAGAAAATATCCGTGAATATCTCACTTACCTGCTCAGCCACCTCCATCAATACTCTCGGGTGCATACTATCTGGCCCCAGAGCCTTATCTACTCTTAGATTACCAAGCTGTTCCTCTACTTCCTCCACTCCAACCTGGATCTTCTGTAAAACCCTTCCTCACCTCCTCGATAGATACTCTCGGCTATTGGCAATTCTCCTGACTGTTCTTGTGTAAAGGGTGAAGCAAAATACCTGTTTAATAAGCCTGCCGTCTAACTTTCATCACTAACCACTCTCCCTGTGCCAATCCTCAATGGGCCCACACTGGTCCCAACCTGTTATTTTCCCCTGATATACTTAAAGCAAGCCTTGCTATTATGTTTAATATTCTTAGCCATGTCCTTCTCATACTCTCTTTTGGCTTACCGAGTTATTTTCATCACTTGCCTCTGTTTACTCCAATAGTGATATAAATCTAACTCCAGTCCTGTTATTTTAAACCTAATAAATGCCTTTTGCTTCTCATTAACAGCATTCCTTATCTCACTACTCAACCACCCTGGTCTCTTTCTGCTTCTAATTTTACACCTCATTGGAATGTACTTAATCTGCACTCTACACATTTGGTCCTTAAAGGTTTCCCATTTCTCTGATGCTGATTGTCCTGTTGTTAGCTTCTCCAAATTTACATCACCCAACACTTCCCTCATACCCTCAAGGTTTGCCTTCCTGAAATCTAATAGCCTCACCCTCCTTTCCTAAACTCTAACCATTAACTGAATCTTTGCACAGACAATGTTGTGGTCACTTGCTCCGAAATGCTCCCCAACCTCCACCTCCTCCACCATATTGGGATCGTTACTTAAAAGGAGGTCCAACACTGTACTCTCCCTCGTGGGCTTATCGACAAACTGGGTTAAAAAGCAATCCTGGACTAAAACTAGGAAATCCTCATCCGCTCTGTCCTTTACCTGTTCCTCCACCCAATCTATCCCTGGCAAGTTAAAATCCCCCATAATCAATTCTCTTCCCTTACCACGTGCCCTTTTGAATTCTTCATGTACTCCTCCTTCCTCCTCTTCATTCACACCCGGAACCCTATAAAAGCATCCTCCCAGTATCTTTCTGTTTTAACAATCTCTAATCTCTACCCACACAGAATCCTCAACATTTACTCCCTCCTTAATATTACCTGCAGCACGGGCAGGCAGTGGGGGAGGTACAGCAGGGGAAAGCAGTGGTGGAGGTGCAGCAGGAGCAAGCAGTGGTGTAGGAGGTGCATTTCAGGCAGGCAGTGGTGGTCAAGGTGCAGGTGGTGATGACTGTGCAGCAGGGGCAGGCATTGGTGATTGTGCAGCGGGGCAGGCAGTGGTGATGGGTGCAGCGGGGGGCAGGTGGTGGTGACTGTGGAGTAGGGGCAGGAGGTGGTGATGGTGCAGGGAGGGCAGGCAGTGGGGGAGGTACAGCAGGGGAAAGCAGTGGTGGAGTTGCAGCAGGAGCAAGCAGTGGTGTAGGAGGTGCAGTGCGGGCAGGCAGTGGTGGTCGAGGTGCAGGTGGTGATGACTGTGCAGCAGGGGCAGGCGTTGGTGATTGTGCAGCCGGGCAGGCAGTGGTGACGGGTGCAGCGGGGGCAGGCGGTGGTGACTGTGCAGTGGGGGGAGGAGGTGGTGACGGTGCAGGGAGGGCAGGTGGTGGGGACGGGTGCAGCAGGGACAGGCGGTGATAACGGCGCAGCACTGTCACGGCACTGTCACCACTGCTTGCCCCCGCTGCACCTCCACCACCTTCAATATTCTCATCAACCTCACTCCACAACCAACTATTATGTATAAATTTCTCACATTCTGCTACTTGCTGCAAATTATCGATGCGTTCCTTCGACCGAGTAATAACCATCCTCAAGTGGGCTATTTCCTCACATTTCCTGCAAGAACCCTCTGCTTCCCCTATTGTTGACGTGGCCCACATGAAACAACTATCACATTTTACAAACTCCTCTTCCTTTCCCCTTCGGTGTCTATTTATACCCTTTATATATCGCCATACTCCCAAGGCCCCAACGGACTTAACATTAAACTTCAGATGAGGCCTCCCCCTATTTCTTTCAATAAACTAACACAAATTCCTGCTAAAATAGTTGTGAACACAAATACAGCTTTATGAACACAGTTCCACAGCCTCTGACACAAATCACGATTACAAAATATGTAAAACAACACACACAAAGCACTTGTTTTGTTCAGGTTGAGCTTACCCTCTTGCAAACTACAGAAAGTCATGTTGGCTGCCATCGCCTCAGAGGAGTACCGGTTTTGCAGAACCGCCACAATATATATTAACATATACATATATTCCTCCCAATCTCTTGTAGCCAAAGAAATCAGCATAAAGTAGCCATGAAAAACTGCACAAGGTAAGCCCTTTGCTGTTTCAAGCTCTACCTGAGTTCCTCTGCAGCTGCAAAATATTCACAAGTAGTACTGAAATGGGAATCTGCAAAATATTCACAAGTAGTACTTAAATGGGAATCTGCAAAATATTCACAAGTAGTACTTAAATGGGAATCTGCAAAATATTCACAACTAGTACTTAAATGGGAATCTGCAAAACATTCACAAGTAGTACTTAAATGGGAATCTGCAAAATATTCACTAGTAGTACTTAAATGGGAATCTGCAAAATATTCACAAGTAGTACTTAAATGGGAATCTGCAAAATATTCACAAGTAGTACTTAAATGGGAATCTGCAAAACATTCACAAGCAATACTTAAATGGGAATCTGCAAAATATTCACAAGTAGTACTTAAATGGGAATCTACAAAATATTCACAAGTAGTACTTAAATGGGAATCTGCAAAACATTCACAAGTAGTACTTAAATGGGAATCTGCAAAATATTCACACGTAGTACTTAAATGGGAATCTGCAAAATATTCACAAGTAGTACTTAAATGGGAATCTGCAAAATATTCACAAGTAGTACTTAAATGGGAATCTGCAAAATATTCACAAGTAGTACTTAAATGGGAATCTGCAAAACATTCACAAGTAGTACTTAAATGGGAATCTGCAAAACATTCACAAGTAATACTTAAATGGGAATCTGCAAAATATTCACAAGTAGTACTTAAATGGGAATCTGCAAAATATTCACAAGTAGTACTTAAATGGGAATCTGCAAAATATTCACAAGTAGTACTTAAATGGGAATCTGCAAAACATTCACAAGTAGTACTTAAATGGGAATCTGAAAAATATTCACAAGTAGTACTTAAATGGGAATCTGCAAAATATTCACAAGGAGTTCTTAAATGGGAATCTGCAAAATATTCACAAGTAGTACTTAAATGGGAATCTGCAAATTATTCACAAGTAGTACTTAAATGGGAATCTGCGAAATATTCACAAGTAGTACTTAAATGGGAATCTGCAAAACATTCACAAGTAATACTTAAATGGGAATCTGCAAAATATTCACAAGTAGTACTTAAATGGGAATCTGCAAAACATTCACAAGTAGTACTTAAATGGGAATCTGCAAAATACTCACAAGTCGTACTGAAATGGGAATCTGCAAAATACTCACAAGTAGTACTTAAATGGGAATCTGCAAAATATTCACAAGTAGAACTTAAATGGGAATCTGCAAAATATTCACAAGTCGTACTTAAATGGGAATCTGCAAAATATTCACAAGTAGTACTGAAATGGGAATCTGAAAAATATTCACAAGTAGTACTTAAATGGGAATCTGCAAAACATTCACAAGTAGAACTTAAATGGGAATCTGAAAAATATTCACAAGTAGTACTTAAATGGGAATCTGCAAAATATTCACAAGTAGTACTGAAATGGGAATCTGCAAAACATTCACAAGTAGAACTTAAATGGGAATCTGAAAAATATTCACAAGTAGTACTTAAATGGGAATCTGCAAAACATTCACAAGTAATACTTAAATGGGAATCTTCAAAACATTCACAAGTAATACTTAAGTGGAAATCTGCAAAATATTCACAAGTAGTACTTAAATGGGAATCTGCAAAACATTCACAAGTAGTACTGAAATGGGAATCTGCAAAATATTCACAAGTCGTACTGAAATGGGAATCTGCGAAATACTCACAAGTAGTACTTAGATGGGAATCTGCAAAATATTCACAAATAGTACTTAAATGGGAATCTGCAAAACATTCACAAGTAGTACTTAAATGGGAATCTGCAAAACATTCACAAGTAATACTTAAATGGGAATCTGCAAAATATTCACAAGTAGAACTTAAATGGGAATCTGAAAAATATTCACAAGTAGTACTTAAATGGGAATCTGCAAAATATTCACAAGTCATACTGAAATGGGAATCTGCAAAACATTCACAAGTAGAACTTAAATGGGAATCTGAAAAATATTCACAAGTAGTACTTAAATGGGAATCTGCAAAATATTCACAAGTAGTACTTAAATGGGAATCTGCAAAACATTCACAAGTAATACTTAAATGGAAATCTGCAAAATATTCACAAGTAGTACTGAAATGGGAATCTGCAAAATATTCACAAGTCGTACTGAAATGGGAATCTGCGAAATACTCACAAGTAGTACTGAAATGGGAATCTGCAAAATATTCACAAGTAGTACTTAAATGGGAATCTGCAAAACATTCACAAGTAGTACTTAAATGGGAATCTGCAAAATATTCACAAGTAGTACTTAAATGGGAATCTGCAAAACATTCACAAGTAATACTTAAATGGAAATCTGCAAAATATTCACAAGTAGAACTTAAATGGGAATCTGCAAAACATTCACAAGTAGTACTTAAATGGGAATCTGCAAACCATTCACAAGTAGTACTGAAATGGGAATCTGCAAAATATTCACAAGTCGTACTGAAATGGGAATCTGCGAAATACTCACAAGTAGTACTTAGATGGGAATCTGCAAAATATTCACAAGTAGTACTTAAATGGGAATCTGCAAAACATTCACAAATAGTACTTAAATGGGAATCTGCAAAATATTCACAAGTAGTACTTAAATGGGAATCTGCAAAATATTCACAAGTCGTACTGAAATGGGAATCTGCAAAATACTCACAAGTAGTACTTAAATGGGAATCTGCAAAATATTCACAAGTAGAACTTAAATGGGAATCTGCAAAATATTCACAAGTAGTACTTAAATGGGAATCTGCAAAATATTCACAAGTAGTACTGAAATGGGAATCTGAAAAATATTCACAAGTAGTACTTAAATGGGAATCTGCAAAATATTCACAAGTAGAACTTAAATGGGAATCTGCAAAATATTCACAAGTAGTACTTAAATGGGAATCTGCAAAATATTCACAAGTAGTACTGAAATGGGAATCTGAAAAATATTCACAAGTAGTACTTAAATGGGAATCTGCAAAACATTCACAAGTAGAACTTAAATGGGAATCTGAAAAATATTCACAAGTAGTACTTAAATGGGAATCTGCAAAATATTCACAAGTAGTACTTAAATGGGAATCTGCAAAATATTCACAAGTCGTACTGAAATGGGAATCTGCAAAATACTCACAAGTAGTACTTAAATGGGAATCTGCAAAATATTCACAAGTAGAACTTAAATGGGAATCTGCAAAATATTCACAAGTAGTACTTAAATGGGAATCTGCAAAATATTCACAAGTAGTACTGAAATGGGAATCTGAAAAATATTCACAAGTAGTACTTAAATGGGAATCTGCAAAACATTCACAAGTAGAACTTAAATGGGAATCTGAAAAATATTCACAAGTCGTACTTAAATGGGAATCTGCAAAATATTCACAAGTAGTACTGAAATGGGAATCTGCAAAACAGTCACAAGTAGAACTTAAATGGGAATCTGAAAAATATTCACAAGTAGTACTTAAATGGGAATCTGCAAAACATTCACAAGTAATACTTAAATGGGAATCTGCAAAACATTCACAAGTAATACTTAAATGGAAATCTGCAAAATATTCACAAGTAGTACTTAAATTCGAATCTGCAAAACATTCACAAGTAGTACTGAAATGGGAATCTGCAAAATATTCACAAGTCGTACTGAAATGGGAATCTGCGAAATACTCACAAGTAGTACTTAGATGGGAATCTGCAAAATATTCACAAGTAGTACTTAAATGGGAATCTGCAAAACATTCACAAGTAATACTTAAATGGGAATCTGCAAAATATTCACAAGTAGAACTTAAATGGGAATCTGCAAAATATTCACAAGTCATACTGAAATGGGAATCTGCAAAACATTCACAAGTAGAACTTAAATGGGAATCTGAAAAATATTCACAAGTAGTAATTAAATGGGAATCTGCAAAATATTCACAAGTAGTACTTAAATGGGAATCTGCAAAACATTCACAAGTAGTACTTAAATGGGAATCTGCAAAATATTCACAAGTAGTACTGAAATGGGAATCTGCAAAATATTCACAAGTAGAACTTAAATGGGAATCTGCAAAACATTCACAAGTAGTACTTAAATGGGAATCTGCAAACCATTCACAAGTAGTACTGAAATGGGAATCTGCAAAATATTCACAAGTCGTACTGAAATGGGAATCTGCGAAATACTCACAAGTAGTACTTAGATGGGAATCTGCAAAATATTCACAAGTAGTACTTAAATGGGAATCTGCAAAACATTCACAAGTAGTACTTAAATGGGAATCTGCAAAATATTCACAAGTAGTACTTAAATGGGAATCTGCAAAATATTCACAAGTAGTACTTAAATGGGAATCTGCAAAATATTCACAAGTTGTACTTAAATGGGAATCTGCAAAATATTCACAAGTAGTACTTAAATGGGAATCTGCAAAATATTCACAAGTCGTACTGAAATGGGAATCTGCAAAATATTCACAAGTAGTACTGAAATGGGAATCTGCAAAACATTCACAAGTAGTACTTAGATGGGAATCTGCAAAATATTCACAAGTAGTACTTAGATGGGAATCTGCAAAATATTCATAAGTAGTACTTAAATGGGAATCTGCAAAACATTCACAAGTAGTACTTAAATGGGAATCTGCAAAACATTCACAAGTAGTACTGAAATGGGAATCTGCAAAATATTCACAAGTAGTACTTAAATGGGAATCTGCAAAATATTCACAAGTAGTACTTAAATGGGAATCTGCAAAACATTCACAAGTAGTACTGAAATGGGAATCTGCAAAATATTCACAAGTCGTACTGAAATGGGAATCTGCAAAATATTCACAAGTAGTACTTAAATGGGAATCTGCAAAACATTCACAAGTAGAACTTAAATGGGAATCTGCAAAATATTCACAACTAGTACTTAAATGGGAATCTGCAAAATATTCACAAGTAGTACTTAAATGGGAATCTGCAAAACATTCACAAGTAGTACTGAAATGGTAATCTGCAAAATATTCACAAGTCGTACTGAAATGGGAATCTGCAAAATATTCACAAGTAGTACTTAAATGGGAATCTGCAAAACATTCACAAGTAGAACTTAAATGGGAATCTGCAAAATATTCACAAGTAGTACTTAAATGGGAATCTGCAAAATATTCACAAGTAGTACTTAAATGGGAATCTGCAAAATATTCATAAGTAGTACTTAAATGGGAATCTCCAAAACATTCACAAGTAGTACTTTAATGGGAATCTGCAAAATATTCACAAGTAGAACTTAAATGGGAATCTGAAAAATATTCACAAGTCGTACTTAAATGGGAATCTGCAAAATATTCACAAGTAGTACTGAAATGGGAATCTGCAAAACAGTCACAAGTAGAACTTAAATGGGAATCTGAAAAATATTCACAAGTAGTACTTAAATGGGAATCTGCAAAACATTCACAAGTAATACTTAAATGGGAATCTGCAAAACATTCACAAGTAATACTTAAATGGAAATCTGCAAAATATTCACAAGTAGTACTTAAATTCGAATCTGCAAAACATTCACAAGTAGTACTGAAATGGGAATCTGCAAAATATTCACAAGTCGTACTGAAATGGGAATCTGCGAAATACTCACAAGTAGTACTTAGATGGGAATCTGCAAAATATTCACAAGTAGTACTTAAATGGGAATCTGCAAAACATTCACAAGTAATACTTAAATGGGAATCTGCAAAATATTCACAAGTAGAACTTAAATGGGAATCTGCAAAATATTCACAAGTCATACTGAAATGGGAATCTGCAAAACATTCACAAGTAGAACTTAAATGGGAATCTGAAAAATATTCACAAGTAGTAATTAAATGGGAATCTGCAAAATATTCACAAGTAGTACTTAAATGGGAATCTGCAAAACATTCACAAGTAGTACTTAAATGGGAATCTGCAAAATATTCACAAGTAGTACTGAAATGGGAATCTGCAAAATATTCACAAGTAGAACTTAAATGGGAATCTGCAAAACATTCACAAGTAGTACTTAAATGGGAATCTGCAAACCATTCACAAGTAGTACTGAAATGGGAATCTGCAAAATATTCACAAGTCGTACTGAAATGGGAATCTGCGAAATACTCACAAGTAGTACTTAGATGGGAATCTGCAAAATATTCACAAGTAGTACTTAAATGGGAATCTGCAAAACATTCACAAGTAGTACTTAAATGGGAATCTGCAAAATATTCACAAGTAGTACTTAAATGGGAATCTGCAAAATATTCACAAGTAGTACTTAAATGGGAATCTGCAAAATATTCACAAGTTGTACTTAAATGGGAATCTGCAAAATATTCACAAGTAGTACTTAAATGGGAATCTGCAAAATATTCACAAGTCGTACTGAAATGGGAATCTGCAAAATATTCACAAGTAGTACTGAAATGGGAATCTGCAAAACATTCACAAGTAGTACTTAGATGGGAATCTGCAAAATATTCACAAGTAGTACTTAGATGGGAATCTGCAAAATATTCATAAGTAGTACTTAAATGGGAATCTGCAAAACATTCACAAGTAGTACTTAAATGGGAATCTGCAAAACATTCACAAGTAGTACTGAAATGGGAATCTGCAAAATATTCACAAGTAGTACTTAAATGGGAATCTGCAAAATATTCACAAGTAGTACTTAAATGGGAATCTGCAAAACATTCACAAGTAGTACTGAAATGGGAATCTGCAAAATATTCACAAGTCGTACTGAAATGGGAATCTGCAAAATATTCACAAGTAGTACTTAAATGGGAATCTGCAAAACATTCACAAGTAGAACTTAAATGGGAATCTGCAAAATATTCACAACTAGTACTTAAATGGGAATCTGCAAAATATTCACAAGTAGTACTTAAATGGGAATCTGCAAAACATTCACAAGTAGTACTGAAATGGTAATCTGCAAAATATTCACAAGTCGTACTGAAATGGGAATCTGCAAAATATTCACAAGTAGTACTTAAATGGGAATCTGCAAAACATTCACAAGTAGAACTTAAATGGGAATCTGCAAAATATTCACAAGTAGTACTTAAATGGGAATCTGCAAAATATTCACAAGTAGTACTTAAATGGGAATCTGCAAAATATTCATAAGTAGTACTTAAATGGGAATCTCCAAAACATTCACAAGTAGTACTTTAATGGGAATCTGCAAAATATTCACAAGTAGTACTTGAATGGGAATCTGCAAAACATTCACAAGTAGTACTTAAATGGGAATCTGCAAAATATTCACAAGTAGTATATGCATGAGAATCCCAATGCCTCACACCCTCTCACTACCGGACCGATTTCAATACTTATTGGTGAGTCATCAGCGACAGTGTAGACACCACTGCGACTTCCAAGAATGTGCCATGTGCAATATCATTTGCAATCAATATGTAAATGAAAAACAAGACCCAATCATGCCTCTCACCCAAAATTGAATGGAATATCCAATTGGCTCTCACATAATTAATGGCCCAAATTGATGAGGATTATATAGAAACTAGCATACGAGTATACCCGTGCTCCGCACGCAGTTGAATGCGTGGCAAAGCGTGGATGAGGGATAATAGTTGATGTTATTGGAAGCTGGGGAGGGTGTCATTCGGAATGTGATGCACTATGGTTACCTGTCCTTAGTTTGCTAAAGGACCTCCCTGTAGATGACATTTTGGGTGAGTGTCTTGTTGCTGAATAGTCCTTGTGAGGAATTATTGTCCACTTTGATAGATATATAGGAGTAACCTCTTCCACGTGAAAATGCAACATATAGTTGGCCGTGGGAGAACACAGGGGCTGGGAGGTATATTCCAAGTTTGTCAAATGTTTGGCCCTGGGCTTTGTTTATGGTCATCGAGTATGCGAGTCTGACTGGAAATTGCATCCTCTGTTGTGTGACTGGAAGGTTAGCATCTGATGGGGCAAGTTTAACATGATATAGGCCTAGCCCTAGACTGAACAGGAGCAGTGGAGGGTGACTGAGAATCAGAATGCAAATTTCAATGAACGGCACTTTTTGGCGCACATCCCACAATCGAACACCGCTGGACGCTTTAATTTGAAGATCACACATGCAAGACACAACACAGGTAACGGTGGCGGTTGATATTGACAATTAATGTAATGAACGGCAGTTGTTTGGGTGCATCGGACAATCGAACACCTCTTTAATTTGAACAGTTAACATGCACACATTCAAGGTACAGAATCTATTGTTGGACACCGTGCTTTCGAAGAACAAAGAAAGGAAGAGAATCTGGGCAATGAAGGGATGACCTCACACCTGTTCCCTGGTTCCTCCAACCTTCAGATCATAGCCTTTGATGTTATCTAGACGTAGGCCTATTGCAACTTATTTTCGGGTGTTTTTAATATGTACGTTGGATTTCAGGCACAAATTGACAGTCTAAGAGGGATGTTCAGTCGGGGAAAGAGCCAATCGGGGTACATCATGTTGGCAGAACTCTGGTGCTCATCGTTCCCCTCCTTCCACGCTGATTTTTAAAACATGACAACCATTGCTGATGTTCTGAGCTATACTATTTATTATCAGTTGTGTTTATGTTCAGTGTTTGATGCAATGAGTACTCCCTTACTCGAGTTCATATTTTTTTGATAGACGGCAACACTTACAGGACAGCAGTTCAGCGATGGCGACCGAACGGGAA
This sequence comes from Eptatretus burgeri, assembly GCF_056783735.1. Lineage (NCBI taxonomy): Eukaryota > Metazoa > Chordata > Myxini > Myxiniformes > Myxinidae > Eptatretus > Eptatretus burgeri. The sequence goes on along the minus strand of NC_140964.1, from coordinate 55,121,782 downwards.
TAAATGCGTCCGTCGATGGGTTGAAAATCTTGTTGAAGCCACGTAGTCATCCAATTCCAGCTTAGACATTTAGTGCATCGTCTTCATCACATTAAGAAACCCCAGTATATGGAAAATGAGCACATTCCTGCCAGCGGTTTCAGAGGAGAAACGTCAAATTACGCGCAGACGTTAACAGAAATAATGTTTTTTAAAAATAAATCTTTACTTTAAATACAATGTTTCTTGTGACATATTTTTGTGGCAAATTCCCCTTCTGAGGTAGTCAGCATATGCAGAAGAGGGTTTTACATTGCAGATGCTGTTTTCTTGGAGTATCATTACTCCTCTCAGCGGTGACGTCACACGTCGCCATGCAAACTCATGTAAAAATAAGAAAATCGCCCAAAATTCCCAAACCTGTCCGTCTGGCGTGATCTCACATAGCCCATGCTGCTCATTAGACCACAGACCACCCGCATGCCGAAAGTGGCGACAACCCGTCTGCCAGTTTTGGAGGAGATACGTCAAATTACACGCAGACGTTAACAGAAATAATATATAGATTGACTCCTCTCATGCTCTTTTATCCCAATACTTACGGGTGAGAGATATGGAGTGGGTGTTATTTTTCATATTCTGTAAATTGTCGTGTCCAGGGGGTTAACCCTACCTGGATGGATGGCAAATCTTCTCCCTCGAAGGCTCCAACCAAAACTCGGAGATTTGTGTGCACGCTTTCATGGGGCTTAATTGTGGAGAGAAGATCCGCCCGGGAGGAGCACAGCACAGGGGTGCTGCACCAGGACAGCACAATGCTGCAGTGGTTTGAAAGGAATACATTTAATGAAAATAAATGAGTATTTACAATGGACAATAATTCAGAAAGTAATGATAATAATAATAATAATAATTATAATAATGAAATAATAAATGCGACAGATGAGGCGCCTCCTCACCAAAACTCAAATACAGACAAAGGGGACACAAAATGAAAAGAAAAACCTTCCCTCCAAACTATTACTTTATTTAGCTTGGCCCAGGGATGATCCTTGTGGAACTGGAATTGAGGAACTTCCCTCCTCATAGCAGGACGAACGGACGCCAGGCAATCCGCGAGCGACACTCCACATAAAGGCTCAAAGCCCCAGTGTAACGGCTTTGGGTGCTCTGATCATCAGTGTGATGGGGAACATGAGACAAGAGGGACGGGAGGGGGCAGGACAAAACAGTGGGGGACAGAGACATTAGATTTGTGGAAGGGAGAGGGATGCAGTGGAGAACATGGGGTACACAAGATGGATATTACAGGGACCTTCAGGAAGGAAAGAAGGGAATTTGAAGGAGGTGGGATTGGTGTGGATTAACGGGGGTAGAAAAGATCGAGGTTTTGGATGTGGGGAAGACAAGAGATGGTAGTGAACAGATGTTTTGAAGGCCTGGAGGGAAGAATGGAATTGAATAGAATGAGGGAGTTTATTCCAAAGGTGGGGGAAAAGAGGAATGAAAGAGTGAACATGAGCATTGATTCGTGATTTTGATAGTTTTACCAGAAGGGGGTTGTTGGCGGACCTTGAGCACCTTGCGGAAATATGGTGGGTACAAATTGCATACACAGATCGGAGAGGGGGGGGGTGAGATCGGAGAGGAGACGGCAGAAGACAGAAACACCACTGACCTGCCTGCGGTGAGAGATTGAGAGGCGCAAAGACTCAGCCTCATAGTGGGAGATGCCAATGATACGAAATGCCTTGGCTTCCACAGCTTGAAGCCGAGAAAGGTGAGAGGTAGGATCACCAGCCCAGAGGGGAGAGCAGTACTCCATCAGGCTGCGGACAAAAGCTTTGCATGTGGTCAGGAGCTCAGGTGGGCCGAGGAAGGACTTTCATGATGGAGGATTCCCAGTCGGCGACTGGCTTTGGAGCCAAGGTTGGAAATGTGGCTTTCCCAGGAAAGATCGTCGCAGATGGTGAGACCCAGAAGCTTTAAAGAAAGGACTTCTTCCATAGGATTGTTGAGAAAGTAGATTGAGGTTTTCCAAATGGTCCATTCAGAGAGACATAGTGAGAGTGTGAGATTTGTCCGGATTGAAAGACATGTTCCACGTGTTGGACCAGTTTGCAATTTTATCCAGATCTGCAGTGAGCGAAGAAGCTGCTGCTTGATGGTCTGGGGATGACAGATGGTATGGCAGAGGGTGGAGTCATCAGCAAAGAGATAAAGAGGATTTTCCAGAGAGTCGGAGAGATCATTGATGAAAAAAAAGAAAAAGAACCGTGCCCAGAACACTGCCTTGAGGAACTCCAGCCTGGGCAGGAAGAGGGGATGAAAGAACTCCATTTAGGGCCACACGGTGACTGTGACAGGAGAGGAAGTCTGCGAGCCATGAGTGGAGATGGCCTTGGATACCACAGGAAGAGAGTTTTGTGATAAGGGCATGGTGCCAGACTGCGTCAAAAGCACGCAATATGTCTCAGGATGTGGCTCTGATTTCATATCCGGCATTCAGTCCCTCCATCCATTGATGGGACAGCAGAAGCAGCATATCCAGGGTAGAGTGACCTGGTCTGAAACCAAATGTATGATCAGAAATCAAGCCATTGGAGAAGAGAAAGGATTTAATGTCTGAAGCGATGATGGATTCCATAACTTTGCTGATGACTGGGAGAAGGCTGATTGGTCTGTAGTTACAAGGATCTGTTTTGGCACCTTTTTACAGGGCAGTAATGTTTGCTGATTTCCAAGAGGATGGCAGATGACCTTGAGCAAATGAGAGAGTGAATAGAACAGAGAGAGGGTGAGCAAGAGCAGAGGAGCAGGTTTTTACGACACGTGGGCTGATGCCGTCTGGACCGGTTGCAGAATCTGAGTCGAAGTTTGAGAACAAGCTCTCCACTTTGTCAGGAGAAAAGGATACAGAGTCCAGGGACAGTTGGGTGCAACTGGGCAAGGTGGGTCCAGAAAGCGATGGGTTTTGGACACAAGATTTCGATGCAAATACTGAGTTTAGGCATTCAGCCTTTTCACGTGCGGTATCAGCATTGCGGCCATTTGAGGTAAGGGAGGGGATGGAGGGGGAACAAACACCAGAAACAGATTTAGATGCCACTAGGATTTGTAGGAGGGAGAGAGGTTTGAGAGTTCAGACTTGAGCTTAGAAAGATGTTGATTTCTGGCTCTCCCGAGGGATACACACTTCTTCCGAGCTTTATCGAAGGAACCGAGATTACCCTCAGTTGGGTTTGCTTTGATGAGGCAAAGGCAAGTTGTTTCAGGACAACTGCCTCACCACAACCTTCAGTGAATCATGGGCAGGAGGAAGGGTCGGACAACTGAAGATGAGAGGGGATAAATCTGTTCATGAGGGAGAGCAAGTTTCTTTGAAGGAATTCCCAGGATGAGTTGATGTTTGAGAAAGTAGTGATAGGAAACCAGTCTGTAAGTTTGATGGCTGCTCGGAGACCCTGCCAGTCAGCTTGAGTGAAATGCCAGACTCGACAGCGCTGAGCTGGTTCTCTGATAACAGCCAGAGAGGTATCCACTTTGACAAGGACGTGTTCAGAAGAACCGATTGGAGCGGAGGAAGAACAGCAGATATTTTCAGGGAAATGGGTCAAAATCAGATCCAGAAGAGATAGAGTACCATTGGTTGAGATCCGAGTCAGGAAATTGACTGATTGAGTCAGTCCCACTGAGTTACAGAAAGCTTTTTCTGAAGTGCCATGACAGGTGAGAGAGGTACCCACACCGAGCCAACTGGCGTCATGACAATTGAAGTCATCACATATGAGGAAGAGAGAGTTTAGATGAGAAGATGGAATTTGGTCGATGTTTTTCGATAGTGAGGTGGAAATGGAGTCATCACTGTTTGGTGGACGGTACAGTACACATATAAACATGAGGTGGGAGTGGAGGGGAAGCCGTAGCCAGAGGTATTTCTGGGCATGTGGGGGAGTGAGGGCAGTGCATGGAGAGTGAGGAATAGAGTCTTTGATGAAGAGAGCAACTCCTCCACCAGGCCGAGGCTCAGGTCTGTCATACTGGAGAAGGGAGTAACCAGGGAGAGATACCTGTGAGTCAGAGACGTCTTGAGGGAGGGAAGTTTCTGTTAGGCAGATTATGTCTGGTTTGTCATGGCAACCTTTATGGAAAGATCTGTTAGGTTTGAGCGAAGGCCCCGGATATTTGAGGTCCATACTGTTAATGAAGAGGTAGGGGAGGAGGCTTTGGGTGCAGGGGATGGGAGGGGAGTGGGAGGGTATGACAAGGGAGGAGGGGGAGAGGTAAGGAGAGTTGTTGAAAGAGTTTGGGGGATTGCAGAATAGCTCGGGGAGGGGCTGGATGAGGAGGAGACAAGGCTCTGTGGTGTTGGGGGAGAGGGGGGGGCAAGAGAGGGGGCAGAAGGCATTTGAGGAGGTGAAGTGATGAGATGGAGGTGAGAGGGCAGGGGAAGGAGGCAGCTTTGTGGATGAGAGGGGGGCAACTTTGAGAAGGGTACAATAAAGGCGAATTAAAACAATGGAGAGAAGAAACGCTGTAACAGTTGGATTTTTTAGGCAAGGTATGAGGGAAAGGTCGAATTGAGAGCAGTCTGTTGGAATGGAAGTGGAGTCCTGCATTTTGATGCAGTATTGAGTCCTCCACGTGTGAAAGAGAAAGATGAAGCATTATAAGAGATCGTTTTTATGATTATTATTATTATTTTCTTTTTTTGAGAGAGAGTTTTCATCAGATTGGGTCATGGAAAGATTGCAGAAAAAAATCGAGAGGTGATTGTTGAATTTGGATCACTAAACGCAAGGGGTGGAAATAGATCACGTGGTTTCAGGAGAAGCACGTGGCTCAGGGAGATACGTTGTCTAAAGTTAATTTATTTATTTTACATAAGGATTGCCTAACATTCGGAAAAGGGAAGGTTGAAGTTAAATCGTGGAGGTGTGTGGTGAATTTGGAACAGTAAACGCAGAGTGAAGCTGCTGGATCGATGAAAAATATCAGGAAGAGTCTGGAGCCACGTGGTTACAGGAGGTGTATATGTAGAAAGGATACAAGGAAGATTATTATTTTTTGATGTATTTTTGAAGAATAGGTAAGATTCAGGAATGGAAGGGTGTGGGAATAAATTGTGAAGGTAATGACGAGAGTGGGTCAGCTCAAGTGGAATAAAGATGGTGTGCCGGTAGAAGGAGGAGGAAGAAGAAGAAGAGAATAGGAGGAAGAAGAAGAGGAAGGATCATGGACTCGTGGGTGAGCAGGGAGACAGGTGTTTTTTTTTTTTCGTTTTTTTTTTTTGTTTGCTTTGAATTTAAGACGAGAAACAGAGTGTTTTGTTGAGAAGGATGGGGGTGTAGGGAAAGTGGGAAAATAGGAATTGAAGGTAATACGGAGAGAATACAAATAAAAACGAATGTACACCAAGAGGGAAAGGGTGGGTAGGCCTCAAGGAACCCGGGAAGACAAGGTCTACAAAAACTCACAAAATAGCACGATTTTTGAAACAAAACCGAATTGGGAACACACAGTAACATGTGGGTGAGAAAATAAACATTTAAAATGGGACAGATAACGACCGGAAACTTAACTTTGAGAAAGTCGGCAGAGAGATCCTGCCGTCGTTCCAAACACAGAACCGGAACAACAACATAAGGAAAAATCACAGAGGGCAATCACATACTCATACTGGGGAACTTATTCTTAATCCCTCGGCTAATTAACACCACACCAACAGTTGTGTGGTTGCACGAAGCACTTAAGCACACAGATTCCCTACTTACTCACATAAAGATGCCTCCTACTCTCCCATGGACCAAGCCACTCAACACAATGCTATGTTCCCAATTAGATTCTTCTATTTACCCCCACAATCAAAACTATGTATATGTATATATATATATATATATATATATATATATATATATATATATATATATATATATATATATATATATATATATATATATATATATATATATATATATATATATATATATATATATATATATATATATATATGTATATATGTATATATGTATATATATATATATATATGTATATATATATATATATATATATATATATATATATATATATATATATATATGTATATATGTATATATGTATATATATATATATATATGTATATATATGTATATATGTATATATATATATATATATATATATATATATATATATATATATATGTATATATATATATATGTATATATATATATATATGTATATATATATATGTATATATATATATATATATATGTATATATATATATATGTATATATATATATGTGTATATATATATGTATATATATATATATATATATATATATATATATATATATATATATTTCTCTATAAAAACCAGCAGGGTACCCGTCGAAGATGGGTAATGTCACTGAAATGGATGCTCATTTTCACCCCTGAATATCATGAAAGATAAGCATCAGTTCACCACAAAAATTACATTAAGCCCCCTTCCAGATAGTAATGTAAATACCTGCCAATTGTCCGGAGGCTATGATGTGATTTAGTGCCACAAATTGGCACCAAAAATTGGCGTTTCTGTCTTATTGTGTGTATATATATATATATATATATATATATATATATATATATATATATATATATATATATATATATATATATATATATATATATATAGTTACGAATCTGGAAGCCATGAGCACTCAACAAACATGTCCTATAGCTCAGTTATTTCGATAAGTAAATGTGGATAGATGGCTCCCTTTCCCTTGTTTTATGGGTAATTATATGTACATGCGCTGTGAGTTATTTTTATAGATAGGATTTTTACACTTATAACAACGACAACAATGCCATCTTCACTTTCACATTACAATGCTCTGCTCGCAGCATCCTTCGCGCGCTCGCAGGCAAGCGCACACGTGGGGGCAGCCTAACATAGGCATGGCGTCCCTCCTTAGCCAATCAGCAAGGAGCTGGCGTCTCACCCTCCCCGTTTCCAACTCAACACGATCGCCATTAAGCATATTGCCAGAGGTGAGGATGTGGGCGGAGCCACAAACACCTCCGCTCGGAACTCCGCCCAAAAGGATGGGAGTTGCCCCGCCTACCGTGCGTCTGTCTAATGGAGGGCGGCCATGGAATCGCACTATGGTTCCGGTCAATCAAGAGGTGAGTGGTCAGGAGAAGAGGCCCCTCTCTCCGAGAGAGAAAAGGTTGGTTTTTTCGGATGAACGGGGGAGATTAATCTTGTCCTGTTGCCTGCGTCTGCTCTAATCTCATCCTGTCGCCGGCGTCGGCTCTCATCTCGTCCTGTCGCTGGAGTCTGGTTCTCCTTCAGCTCGAGCACGTGGTCTGCTTGAGCATGGAACACATCGCTCGACGCTTCTGGTCTCGTGTCGTCGCTGGCGCTGGCCTGGTCGCATCTCGACGCGGCTGGTCTCATCCTGGTTCGCTCGTCTCGTCGAAGACCGCACGAGGCGGGAAGGTCCCTTTAGTTTCTTTTGGGTGTGCGTCTGTCTGTGGGCCCTGTCTGTAAGTAGGAATTGTTTAAGTGCTCTTTGCTGTAGATACTTGCATCTCTATTAGTTGTGATAACTCTGCCCTTGCGTGCTTCCCTCCTTCCCCACCCACTGTTAATAAATACCACATTTGTTGAATGTTTCAGCTCGTTTCTGTCCCTTCCTTCATTGGTTTAGCAAGGTGCATGTTGGGGAATTAAAAAGGCCGTTGCTGCAGTAATTGTATATTTGGACCAACGGGACTTCGATAACTATCCGCTCGGGTTACGCACGGGTTGAGCATGCATATGGCTCATCCTGTACGAGTGCCGTTGAGGGTGTGAATCCTTTGTAGCTCGCCACATGGTCCTCTAGGTATTTTGAAGTTTGGCAAATAACCCTGTCCCACGTGGTTGATTTCTTGACGATTCACGGTCCTGTAAGAGTGTAAGGGACCCGTACCTATCGGAGTTTTCCGAAAGGTACGATCTAGATTCCGGGTGTTCGGTAGAGTCGACCCTACTGCTCCACCGAGCGGTTGTGCTCATCGCCGATACCCGGCCCACAACAATATATATATATATATATATATATATATATATATATATATATATATATATATATATATATTCACATCCACATACATATATATCTGGAGTTTGGGGTTCGCCTCGAGTGGAAACTTTTCCCTCTTGGACTCTTCCCGACCTTCAGCCCTGCAGGGCAATGTTTGTGGATAAGCCTGCTGCCCATTGGGTTGTGAAGCAACAACGAACATCGATTAGAATGGCCAATCCTGACAGGGTCCACCTTTTTAATAAACGTTTGCCTGTCCATTGGTTTGGCCCGACCAATTGAGTTTTGTACCCTCAGTGCGCACTCGACTATTTGCTCGTATGACAAGCGAAACCATGGGTATGCACTGGCTAATCATGGAGCAGAACAATGGGGCAGAACTTCCAGTCTATCTCATGGTGCAGACTATGTTTGACCAATATGGAAAAGACACAGTGAGCAAGTTGGGAAAAACACGTCTGGGTTTACTTATATTGGTGGAACATGGGGTGGGGGTGGAGGGATTGTGTGGCACTCGTACTCAGCAAAGGTTTTATTCAGGGATGGCAAAGTACAAATGCAGGCTGTTAGTGAGGGTGCGACACGTGTATAATGGTGGGGAATTTAAATAGAACAGAGAGTAAGAGCTGAACTTATTTCCTTTACACTTATGAGCTCCCCTCCAGTCTTACCGATTTATTTACACATGCAACATGGTGCTAATCAGAATACAACTGGGGAAACTTGGGTAGTAAGAGAGGAGCAGACAGAGCGCATTATGAGGCATGTTGTTGGCCTCTCCCTTACCCAGCACGAACACACATGCTCATGCTGTTCCAAAGTGCAGGAGAGGTAAGGAAAGGTAAAGAGAAGTAAAGGAGGGGTGTGTCAGGATGCCTGTTTGAGTAATGTGTGGGTGCAGGTGCAAGCGCTCAAGGAAGAGTGGAAAGAGGCATATCAGTCGGGTCACTCTGAAAAGAATGGTTGGAGGGCTCTTCGCTGCCCTAAATCATTAACTATTGTGCATCTCAAGTAGATGAATTAGAAAGGAAGAGAAGGGTTGTGTGCATCAGTGATGGAGCCGTTTTCCCACGTTGGGGTTGGCATGGCCTCCTGCCTCATGCTGGGATACCACCTAGCTTATCCCACAGTCGAGCACAGCTTACTTCTGCGCTCGTCCAATTAATCCCCTGTTGTCCTCGGAAGAGCCGGACCTGCGGCCACCGCTCACAATTAACGTTGTGGTGCGGTGGGTTGTTTTAGAACCACAAATTCCACCCAGTTAACCA
>NC_140964.1:55091962-55111962 GCF_056783735.1 Eptatretus burgeri | reverse complement strand
AGAAAGATATATACCAAGAAAGAAAGAAAGCAGAAAGCAGGCAGTAACCATCTCCGATTTTGGAAATTCTTCCGAGAAAATAAGTTGTCATAATATCGCCGCTAATGGAAATCGCCTATACCATTATCTCCGAAACTAGGCAAGCTGTTTGAATTTTGTTTGCGGGAATCAAGCCGGACATTAGCACAGATAATTTATCGCAAACCTGATACATCACAATGATATCATATTTGTTTTTATGATGTCATCATTAAGAGGACGAGGATCTTCACTCATTCGAGCTTATTAGATTAGTTTCTTATTAATTATAGCTCAATTGTCCCAGAGAACTTCTAACCCATATTTTTCAAAGAGTTATTTGAAACGCTCAGTGGAAGCGGAAGGTGCTCGAGGATAAATGGGCAATGTAATGAAAGTGGAGCAGTGGGGCCGCAGGTGGATGCAACATTCAAATGAATGAAAACAGAAAAAAAGAGTCTGGAGGAAAAGAAACACAGTAAACCTGCAAGTTGGAGCATTGGGTTCGGTCGGGTTGATGGGGCATAAAATATTGCGAGTGGCAATGTGGGATGATATAAAATGGTGGTGTACTATATGCTTGAGGCTCTGGAGTGTAGAATTATATTGAATTGTTTCCAGAAGACAGTTCCACAGTGGGATAAAAGAGGAACGAAAGAGTGGAGATGTGCAGTAAGCCTGAATATTCAGATGTTTCTCAGCAGGAGATTACTGGAATAATGTATGTATAATGGAGGAGTCGTGGAGGGTGAGTGTGAAGATAGAAATGCAATAAAGACTGGAGGGTTGAGGTGGTAAAAAGAGGCCAACGACCTATCTGCAAGACAGAAGTCGCAGGCCTTATGCCTCTGCTTCATCATTGGACATTTCGATGATGCTGAAAGATTTAGACTCGGAATTCAGGAGACACAAATGTGATGCTGAGGCACCTAGCCCACAGGGGAGAGAAACACTCCATTGAGCTATGAGCAAAGGCTTTGTAGGCTGTGTAGCTCTGATTTTTGAATAAATGACTTGGAATGACAATGCCCAGTTTGTGGAATGACACTTGGAACGATAGATGCTGGATGCTATATGGTTGTCCCAGGAGAGGTCGTGGCTAAGGGTGAGGCCAACAATTTCAAGAGACTGAATTTTGAATGAATGCATTTTACAGTTCCATCATTTGCACTCCCCTCCTCTCTTACCAATCTTATGGATCACTCAGAAAGGTCTGCAACAATATTATGACTGTAAACTCATTATAAAGAACAAGAAAAGCAGTTTTTATTTTAGCAGAAGATTTTACCTCAAATCGTGTTCACATTTGTGAATTGAAATAAATATTTGTGAATTGAAGGTACTTGTTGCTCAATGTTCATCTGATCTACACTGCCAACATGACATTGTATAGAAATTAAAGATTAATTCATAGGTTGAGATATGTGACATCTTCTCGAGACTTTAAACTGGGGCTTCATTGCAGTTTTGTGAAAATCAACAATGTTTATACATTTCAAACTCGTTTCTACATACACATGTGTGAAGTTTCAGTTTTCCATGAAATTGCATTCCTCAGTTTTAAAACAACAGCAATTTAGAATATCATTTTGTTTAGGACTTCTTTCTCTTGGGAAGAATAACCAATTACATAATTCAGACTATGTTATGATGCATGTGAAAATTTTTGCATTTCTACAACTTTTCATTTCTGACATATAGAACACAGAGTGAATTGGTTTATATCACTTCATCAATAGCATCTGGAGGATGATCATACTTGAAGGGTGATGAGATTCAGGAAAGGCTAGATACTTTCATAGATTGGGCAAAGGATTAGCAGATGCAGTTTAACATATGAAAATGTTACATGGTGCAACTGCAACTATGATAATAAATAGAGGTTTTGTGGTTGTATCTATGTCACCAATATTCACTCGTCCATTGGTGGCGGCACTGACCAATTGGGAATGACCTATTTTCTCAGCATCGTTTTCGCGTCTGTCTGTATCAGCAAACAACGGTCCACCTGGGTTTAGGTGGTGTGTCATATCACACGCTTTCCTCATTTCATGTTCCCTCACCTCATCAATAGTGAGAAAGAAGCAGTGGCACTTTCTAGGAAAGCAGCTTTTGCTATGAACCTCAAAGCCATGGTAGTAATTACAATATTGTTAATTATGGTGCAGCATCTTTATCCCACACGTTCCTTACCTCGTGACTCATCCTGGTGATTACTGTATTGATTGTGGTGCTATCCTTGACAGTTTTACATTTCTTTGACTCCACAGACACGAAGCGGCCATCCATGTCACGAAGAAATTTTTAATTTTATTCTTTGATGGTTTTTCTCATTTTCTTGGTGAAAAAAAGATTATGATTTTGTACTTACAAATACACCAATAAAGCTGAAAGATTGACTGCAAAGGCAAAGCAGAAGCTTGCAAACAGGGCCATGATCATGACAACAAACTAGGCTGTTCAGGAAATTAACTATTTCATGATAAGGAGTTTTCCAGGAGAGGAGCAAGTGTACACAAGCAGTGATTCAGTGGACAATGAGACTCACTACCCCCATCGAGTTCATCCATGGACTGAATCTATCTGGCTTTCCTCCACATTGCCTGTGCCTCAAAGGAGGGACCCAATTATACTACTCAGAAACCTTGACTCACACAATAGTCACTGCAATGGGACAAGGTACACTATAACACAGCTGCAGAATCATATCATCGAGGTTATCATTGCCACAGGGATGAATGCCGGAAGAACCCTGACAATTCTAAGGATCCCACACATTTCCCAAGAACATGAATATCCCTTTACAATTAAGCAGTGACAGTTTGCAGTTAAAGCAGCTTTTGCTATGACCTCAAATATTAACCAAGATCAGACCCTGTTAAAGCTGGGAATCTACCTGCCAATCCAGTTTTTCAGTCATGGACAAAGATATGTTACTATCTCCAGGTGTGGAAAGAGGCCCAACATCAAGATTATAGCTGAAAATTCTCAATTTAAGAACAAGAAAAAGAGCAATCGGAGACTGCAGACCCTCGCCAGGACTTCTTTTAAGTGGTGTATTTTTATAGGTTTTTGGGTAAATCCAATATGGCTGCCAAACCATGTGACCTATGATATCACATGTGAACCTTTTGTTCCTCATGAACAGGCGGTCATACATGTAAAGTTTTGCCTCGATTTGTTCAGCCACTTCAGAGAAGATTTTTTGAAGGATTTTTTCTTTTATTTTTAAACAAGATGGCTGCCGAATCACGTGACCGATGGCACCATTAAGTTTTTTTTCTGTGGACCAATTTATCCTTCAATGACCCTCAATTTTTCATACTAATTAGATGTGACATTCTACATTTGCAATTATGACGTCATAACGAGGACACCTATGGCGTCATTAAAAAAAAATCACACTTATTCCCCATGAGGAGTACTTGCTATTTACCTAGTTTAATTTTTTTTCCTTAGTGCAATCTCAGATATACAGAGGTCCAAAGTTTTTTTCCGTTTTTCCAATATGGCTGCCACACCATGTGACCTGATGTCACAGTTATCATTGAAACATTCTGCATGAGTAATCGCACTGATGGTGAAAATTTCGTCTCAATCCGAGAATCGGTTGCAGAAAAATACATGAAAGTTCTGTGCGGACAAACAGACAGACAGACAGACAGACAGACAGACAGACAGACAGACCCAAATGTAATACCCTCTCCTCTGGTGAGGGTAATAATGAAGGAACCTATACCGACAATCCCACACACAAATAAATATTAAATTGATTATTTTTGTTGTCATTCATGTTTAAATTACATTTGTTATGAATCTTAAAAATAAATGTGTTGTAATTGTGATCAACAAAAGAAAAATGATATGTTGCGAGAAGTAATAAAAAAAAAATGTTGTGTTTGTGCTGTATCACGTGATTGGGTTTTCGTATATCATGACTCGCCCGCTAGGGGTGGCAGTGATGTACATCCGGACGCGCAATAAAGCGGAGTTACTGCTAACGCTCTAGCCCTCCATGTTCCGCTGCACCTCGGACACCACAGTTGGCTGACGAGGATGGTTGGTAGACGAGTCACGGCGCACGGACAGGTGCCCGTTTTCATCGGAGATGACTTCGAATTGTTTTCAGAACAGTTGGGGTGCTATTTCCACGCGAATGATGTGGTCGACGAGAGCAAACAGAAGTCGATCTTGCTCGCCTCGTTATCGGCGGAACATTATCGACTGCTGAGTGATTTGGTGGCGCCGGACAAGCCCAGTGATGACGGGCTGTCGTTTCAGGACATTGTGCGGACATGTGAAAGCACACATGGCGCTGGAGAAGTCATTACAGCTGGCTCGATACCAGTTCGATCGCCTCGCGACAGGTACGGAGGAGCGCGTCGCTGATTTCGTGGTGCGGATGAAGCATTATTCTGTGGCCTGCAAGTTCACGGCAGAGGAGCGTCCAGCTCGACTCAGAGATCGCTATATTTCTGGTTTACAAGATGCGAAAATGGTTTCGGCGATTCTACGGCTGAAGGGTGAAGCCATTACATTCGACTCGGCGGTCGACACTGCTACAGCTGTCGAGCAGACTCTCGGAGATGTTCGGGCCATCACCGGCCACAGCATGCCGGATGGCCCGGGGGCCCACGCGGTGTCGCGAGCGCCCCGGGACGCATGCACGACCTTAGGTGCGGGCCGGGGCCAGACGTCGCTGCACGGCCACACGAGCGGTGAGGTGACCCCGCAGGCATGTTTGGGATGTGGAGGTCGACACCTGCGCCGTGCTTGCCCGTATAAAGACACCATGTGTTTACATATGTCACAAGGTGGGTCATCTGAAGCGTGTGTGCCGAGGGTCGTTGGCCACCATTAAGGTCATGGACGGCGATGTGCGAGGCGACCTCGGCGACCTGGGGCGGAACCTGCAGCCGATGATGAGCCTGTTTTCAATTGGTTCTGTGGCGGCACGCCCGATGACGGTGGAAATCGAAGTGAACAAAACGCCGATCACATTTCAGGTTGATACAGGAGCGGCGGTGTCGATCATCGGCGAACAGACCGCGCGCAAACTCAACGGCCTGAGGCTTATCAGGTCAAACCTCACACTGTACATGTACACCCGCGAGAGGATAATGCCCATCAGGATGGCAGACGTATCTGTGGGGTACCAATGCCAGGTCGCCACGCTTCCGTTGTACATCGTGTGGGGGAGGGGTCCGTCTCTCTAGACCGGGACTGGCTGACCCGCATCAGGCTAGACTGGGCCGCCGTTCACCTTGTGCAACCCGTGCCGAGCCGATGGGAGGATCAGTTGGAGAAGATTCTTCAAAGACATCAAGGTTTGTTTTGCGACGACGTTGGGAAACTCAAGGACGTGCAGGCAAAGCTCTTCCTGAAGGAGGGGGTGGTTCCTCGTTTTTGTAAACCACGACTGGTGCCGTATGCCCTGTGGGACAAGGTCAAGGGTGAACTGGATAGGCTGGAGGCCTGTGTGGTGATCGAACGGGTGTCGTACTCAGATTGGGCCACCCCAGTCGTCACAGTGCTGAAATGGAATGGAGACATCCGATTGAGCGGGGACTTCATGTCCACGGTTAACCCGAGGCTCAGCGTGGAGCAATATCCACTGCCGTCAATCGATGAAATATATGCAGGATTGGCGGGGAGTCAATACTTCACGAAGCTTGATCTGCGTGATGCATATTTTCACCTGCCGATGGATCCCGGGAGTAGCGACCTTTTGACAATCAACACTGTCATGGGCTCTACCGATATATCCGACTCTGTTTTGGGATTGCTTCAGCCCCAGCCTTGTGGCAGAAAGCCATGGATCAGGTTTGCATTGGCCTGCCCGCTCAAACCTACCTGGACGATGTGCTAATTGCGGGGAAAACGGCGGACGAGCACCTTGTGAACATTGCCCAAGTGCTGACAAAGCTAGAAGCGTGCGGCCTGCGCTTGAACAGGGACAAGTGCGCGTTCTTCAAGCAGCGCTTGGAATAACTCGGGCACATCATCACGCCGGAGGGGCTGTTGAAAGGCCCTCGGAAGGTGGAGGTGATTCAGCACATGCCACCGCCTCGCGACAAGACGCAGCTGCGCTCGTTCATTGGTATGGCCCAGTATTACCAAAGGTTCGTGCGCGGGCTCAGCTCACAGCTTGCGCCGTTAACGCGGTTGCTCAGGAAGGACGAGCGCTGGGCCTGGGGGCCTGCACACCAGGCGGCGTTCGACCGCGTCAAGCGGCTGCTCACAGAGGATACGGTCCTCGTGCACTACGAGCCTGCGCGTCCGCTCTTATTGGCATGCGACAGCTCTGCGTATGGCATCGGGGCAGTGCTCTCCCACAGGATGGACGATGGTTCCGAGCGGCCTGTTTGTTTTGCATCCCAGACCCTGTCCGCGGCAGAGCGGGAATATGCCCAGATCGAGCGTGAGGCTCTCAGCCTCGTCTGGGGTGTGCGGAGGTTTCATCAATACCTGCTGGGGCAGCATTTCACTTTGCAGACGGATCACAAACCACTTCAATTCATCCTGAAACCCGAACGCAGGGTACCGGTGGTAGTGGCCGCTCGGATACAGCGGTGGTGTCTGTTTCTTGCTGCTTACAATCACGATATTCAGTTCCGAAGCACCGAGAAGCATGCTAACTGCAACGGGCTCTCACGCTTGCCTTGCGCGGAGGGTCCAGCTGCGTCTGAGTCGGCCGACCCGGTTGATGTGTTCACGCTGGGCCAGGTCCAAAACGGGCCGATCATGGCCAAACAGGTCGCGGTGGAATCGGCTTATGATCCAGTGCTTGCCCGTGTCGTCCAGGCGATTTCTACGTGGAATTGGAGCGATCTACCTTCAACACCGGCATTTCAGCCTTTCGCATCATGCTTATTGGAGCTGTCGTTGGTCCAATGGTGCGTTATGTGGGGAATGAGGGTGGTGATTCCACCGAAGTTCAGGCAGCGGTGTTTGGAAGAACTGAATGTCAGTCACCTTGGCGTCGTGAAGACCAAGTGTCTTGCTCGTAGCCTGTTGTGGTGGCCAGGGTTGGACAAAGACATTGAGCAGTTGGTTAAGCGTTGCACCACGTGTCAAACAGATGCTGATAACCCGCATCGAGCTTCGGGACTATGGCCTACCCCAGAGGGCCTGGCAGAGGGTCCATGTGGATTTTGCGGGGCCGGTTAATGGCAAAATGTCTTTGATTGTGATCGATGCATTCTCTAAATGGCCGGAGGTTGTAGTAATGCAGCATACATCAGCAAACATTACAGTAGAGAAACTGTGGACGATCTTTGCTAATAAAGGATTACCCGAGATTCTGGTCTCTGATAACGGTCCGCAGTTCATCGCAGGTGTATTTGATGAGTTTATGTGTCAAAATGGTATTCGACATCTAAGGTCCGCACCGTATCATCCTGTGACGAATGGGCAGGCAGAGTCGTTTGTTAAGATGTTGAAACGGGTTTTGCGCAGGGGGGGGGGTTGCACCTGTGCAGATGGTGGTCGATGTCTTTTTGCTCCAATACAGGAATGCGATTCATCCTGTCATGGACGATTCTCCTGCCATTCGTCTCTATGGACGGGCATTGCGGTCCAGACTGGATTTGCTGCGACCTGGAGGGTCGGTGAGTGGGGCGGTGTCGCGTCCGACGCTGCTGCGCGGTTTTGATGTGGGACAGCAGGTAATGGTGCGCGATTATTTCCACAGTTCCAAATGGGTGCCGGCTGTGGTCTCTGTGGTACTGGGGCCGGCGAATTGCATGGTGCAGACTGATAGTGGGGAGGTGTGGAAGCGGCACGTGGACCAAATGCATGATCGCTGTTCAGTGTCACCCCCCCCCCATGCCGAGCGATGTGGGACCTCCTCCTGTGTTGTCGCCGTAGCCAGACGTTGTATCGCCAGGGCCGGACGTGCCGATGCCTGCGGGGTCTTCACCTGATTCAGTCCTGCCCGAGAACAATGGGCGAGCTGATCGGCCAGGGGCGGTTGTTGTTGCGGATGGGGCAAGTCCGGCGAGGGTGTCACTTCGACCGAGCCGGGAGGCGTCTGAGCCTGGACCATCTGGCGTCGCTGCCCACCCGATGCGGGTCAGGAAACGGCCGCGGTACTTGGAGGATTTTGAATGTTGATTGGTTTCGTTTGGTCATTTTATAATTGTCATTTCATCATTTGAATTGTCATTTTACGAGGGGAGGAGTGTGCTGTATCACGTGATTGGGTTTTCGTATATCATGACTCGCCCGCTAGGGGTGGCAGTGATGTACATCCGGACGCACAATAAAGCGGAGTTACTGCTAACGTTCTTGCCCTCCATGTTCCGCTGCACCTCGGACACCACAGTGTTGTGATCAATAATATAATGCTTTGTTGTGATCAATAAAAATCAACAGCAAGATATTGTTACGGGTTCAGGATGGCGCACAGGGTTCACGAGGGGGTGGCTCACACCCACTCCTCGACCTGCGACCCTGAATCCGACAATCCACGGATAATTTTGTGGCCCAACGGGTTGCTGAACAACTGCGGATGCCGATTGAGGCAGCTTAATCTGGCAGGGTCCTCACGCCCACAATCACATTACCTTACTGGTGATTTTGCTATCCCAACTTGGGATCCACACTCTCGTCTTCCCACCCTCTCTACTTATGTTTGTCTCAGCCAAACTATAGGTGTAAGTTTGAAGCATGTCACCACTAAAATGGTGGAGCGAATCATCAATGGTGCACAACTTCCTGTCTGTTTATTACATATGCTATGTCGAACCAATGATGAAAAAAGACAATCAAGCAGTTTGGAAACAGTTTACCAAGGATAAAGGCACGTATTTACAGGCAAATATTCATAAACACAGTGTCACAAAGAAAAGCAATTATCCCCCTCAGCAATGAAGAACCCTTTACACACTCTTAGCTTAACGAGACACAAGACAAGCACGTCATACTCGCTCCAGAGGAATTAAAGAGAAAGAAAAGAAGAATATTGAGGCATGGTTATGGCCTCTCACTCACCAAATGCAAGCTGGTTTGCTAACGGTGGTCCCACAGTGGAGGGAAGGGTAAGAAGGGAAGATGGTGGGTGTGGGGCGTCAGTGCCTCATGTCGGGACAGGTGTGTGTCATTATGGATGGAGCCGCTACACCCAACGATTGCGTGCTGCCATTTGCCCTCAGAATCCTTTTGGGCGGCACAACTCATTTCGCTTCAGCACAATCTGTACAGACATGCAGGAAGGTGGGCAGAAAGGCAGGCAGTTCAGGGTCTTGGCTTGATCTTTGGTGCATCAGACAGCTCGGCAGGAAGGCAGGCAGGTCTGCCAGACAGCAGCTTCGCTGGCGCGTATTGGCTTATATCGAGCTCGGAGCAAGGCGGGGCAAAGGCAGTTGTAGCACCCCCCTACCCGCTTGTGTCATTTCCCCCATTGGCTTTCCTTTGCTGCAGCGTGACGTCTGCTTGCCATTATATGCGGCATCTGCATCTCAGCAGGGCGGTGGAACTCACCACTGGAATTCGACATTGGAATCGCAGCATCAGTGTTGGCTTTGATTGTGGTGTCGGTGTGGTTTGCGCTCTGGGAAGGTGCAGGGGGGAAGGATGGAAAAAAGGATTTGAGGGGATCAAGGGTGGGAGGAATTGAAATGGGTTAAATTAAGAGGTGGGGTTCCAGGAAAGTAGGGGTTTGTGAGGTTTAGGATGGGAAGGGTAAGCCTGGTATTGGCTTAGTCGTTAGAGTGGCTGGCTAGGAATTTTAGGGTCCTGAGTTGATCCCTTTTGGGTGCTGAATTAACACCAGGTGGGGTTGACTCAGCCTGTCATCATTCCAAGGTCGACGAAATTAGTACCAGTGTACTGGTATAGAAGCACAGCATCAGCGGCATCGTCATGCCCCAACAAAATGATAGATAGCCAAGCTGCCACAAACAAGGAGGAGGAGGAGGAGGAGGAGGAGGAGGAGGAGAAGGAGAAGGAGAAGGAGAAGGAGAAGGAGAAGGAGAAGGAGAAGGAGAAGGAGAAGGAGAAGGAGAAGAAGAAGAAGAAGAAGAAGAAGGAGAAGGAGAAGAAGGAGAAGAGGCGAAAGGTGAGGGATTGGGATGGATTGATGAGAGTGACGGATGGAAGGTGGAAAATCACAACGGGGATGGAACCTGCTCACACTGACAACACATTTTCCCCGTTGTGGATATGAGAGAAAGGTAACCTGACTAACCACAATTACCAACGAGATATCTAACTGAGGAATCCCTTACATGTTAAGTGTGACACCCTGGGGTCCTTTTCCATTCCATAACTGTAACAATATGTTGTGATCAATTAAAAAAATTTCAAAGGTGACAAAAATTATAATGTGCATTTTCAACACTGTGCTGCAGCCATTGCCCACCGAACATGAGCTGAGAAGGGTACTACCGCCTGGAGGGCAGGGGTGCCTGCGAGTAAGAAAACTGGAAATATGGAGTAGTGTATGAAAAAAGGGGCAGAAAGCAGTACTAGTACTTCTACTTCTTCATAAAATCATAAAGCAGTACTTCTAAGCTGGGTACCAAACTTTTCTTTACTTTCGGGACCAAAATAAAAAGACCAAATTTTTCTTTGTGTCACATGCAGCCTTGGAGAATGTGACACAAAATAAGGTATGGAGGTGGTAACATAATAATTACAGGGGTAAGGACAGAGCGCAGTGCCAGGCAAATGTCGTAAAGCTATTCGGGTTTTAGGTTGTATTCGCAGGATGATACATTGCAGATCACAGAAGAGGTAATGTTGACATTTTAGACATTTCGTGAGTCTTAATCTGGAATATTGTGCACAGTTTTGGTCAACACATCTGATGAAGGTTAAATAGCTGACAAAGAGAGGGTATACAGCATAGAGTGACTAGATTGATTATGGGGCTAGCTCGACTAAGCTAAGAGGAATGGTTGAAGGACACTGGACTTGCATGAGTGTAAAGAAGAGGAAAGTTAGGATGGTAGTAAAGCAGGGGTCCTTCACTCAAAGAGGGAGGAAAATGTCTTTCACTGAAAGAGGGAAGGACAACTGACTTAGTTAATGAATGGAATAGTCTCTATATAATTCAAATGGGTTTCTAGATGCAATGAGGATTGAGGGGTACGTGTATATTGTTAGGACTCGAATATAGCTTAAGTATGGACGGTTGATTGAATAGATGTGCGGCGATTGTCATGTCTTTGGAAGGTTCTCATCAAAAAGGTGAAAGTGCTGTCGGTGCTTGTTCATTCCTCACCCTAAAACTATTCTCACCCCCCCCCCCACTTCCAAAACAATAACAAAATAAAATATTTTAAAAATACACCAAAAAGAACATTCTGCTGATGTCCCAGTGCCTCAGGCCCTGCTGTTTTCTTTCCCATTCCTCCTTTTTTGCCAACTCCACCACCAGTGAAATTGAATCGATAAACTGATCGATTGAATTAATGTTGTATTGATATAGTGGAGGCATGATGGGCCAAATGACCTCCTCCTGCATAATGGTTCCTTGGATGTCTTTGTATAGCATCATTGAAGATGTGCTGCAAGGAACAAGTGATTAGTTTAGACTCTTTGCTCTGAAGGTCTTTTGGAAATTTTAGCTTTCTACAGCATTGCCTTTCTGATGTAATGAGATTCACACAATAATTTAGGATGTCAATTCCTTGATGACATCATTTTCAGTGTACTCGCTCTTCCACGAGCTTGACCATGCATACAAACAAAAATAATTTTGTAACGACACCTGTCAGCATCAGATAATTGTGTGCGAAATTTTCGTCTTTCTACGACTTCGCATTCTTGAGATACAGCCGCAGGGCAATTTGGGATATCACTTCCTTGGTGATGCCAGTTGTCTTGGACAGTGTCCTAAGTTCAGGTTTTTTTTGTCAGTGAAGGCCTCAAAAATGTACAAAGTTTCGGTGGCATATGACCAAATGTTTGAGTTTTCAGAGAAACCAACAAACAGACAGAGACAGAGACAGAGGCAACACAGTTGAGTTAGTTACATGAAGACTTCCCTTTGGAGAAAACTCTCACAAAACTCCTTTCAAAATGACTATTTCATAAAGGCCTCGAGCATGAATCATGAGCTGAGCATTCTCATAGGATCTGCTCATTGACAGCAATAAAGCTCGTTGTCAATCACGTGATGCCCAAATCCCAGGCACGAGTTTGATGGCGAAGCAGAGTCTCATTATCATATCGACAGATGAGGCATGTGGCAAAAAGGACATTCCTCCAACCCTCACCATCTGGACATGATTACGAGTCCCCACGCACGTCACTCCTATTAGTCCCCTGGTGCATTGCTCCTAGGGATGCGCTTCTCAAGCGAAACATCGGAGATGCAAAGCGGAATCACTTTGATTCTGAAGCGCTGATATGTAACAATAGGCGATCTGCAACCTGATGCTGCTTTCCAACCCATTAACCTCTACAAGGCCTGGTAATTCTACACATAACCTAGATGGATGGCGGTCAGTGATCGTGACAGTGCTGGCAAAGTGTAATTATAATGGCCTGTGACATTATCATATAATCACAGCCTGGAACATTTGCCCCCATTCCCAGCATTTTCCCCAAGCTTTTATGCATGTGGTGCAGCGAGCGGCACCTTTGGAAAACTTGTCGTTTTGAGGATTAACTTGCAGGATAGCTGTAAGTTAGTGACCAGGTCAACGGGGTCACGGCGACAAACGAGAAAAATCAAATGTACCTCCAGCGTATTTCAGGTTGAGGCATGACGATGGTTAAAATACTTAAACAAGAATAAAATAAATAAATAAATTAACAAACCACTGGACTAATGGCTTTCAATAATTCTCAAGTTAAATGTTCAGCCAAAAGGTGACAAGAGTGGTCATGTGATCCAATTTAATTTTTTATATGTATAGTATACATGGGGTTGGCAGGATAGCTGGGAGATGAGGGCACTTTCCTTCGAGCTGACTTGCCAAGGTTCGATTCCTGACTCAATGATAAATTGTTGGATTGGTGTTTTGCAGGCCAGGTGATACATCAATGTACGTCTGCTTGTATTAACTGTTGGTGGACGTTAAAGATCCTATCCTGTGTTTCACAAAGAGCAGGCCATTGTAGGCACCCTGGTCAAATTAATAACCTGATTGTGACCATGAGGTTGGTAAACTGCTTACTTTGTTTGCTTGCTCAGAAAGGAATCTGCTTGGGTAGCCCCCAACACCCTGGAAAAGGTGCAAGAGATGAATCTGCAGAATAGACCAAAGTTTTCTCAATTTCTGCTTTGAAAAATCTCCCTCAACATAGCAAATGGCTTCAACCTGAGAATACATAACAACCAAAAAGACAAAATGAATGACAAAAAAACCCCAACAACAAACAAACACAGGCCAGCAACAAATGGTGGGCTGAGATTTGTGACGAACACTAAGAAGAGTAATTACGAATTAGAGCATAAAGATAACGATGATAAAAAAAAGTAATGCACCTGATATTGAAATAGGAAAGTGCAGAGGTGATACGATGCAAATAAAAGGAGAAATCAACAACAATGAAACAGCATATTATTTTACTGAGAAAATCAAATTGGCACGGCGAGCAGGGATGAAAATGCAAGACTAAATATCACTAAGGTACAAGTAGACATAACAAGCCGGTAGGCGGACATGGGTAGTCAATCATGTCAAAATTAGTCGTTTTTCAGCCGTTACTAGCCAACAAAAGCGTCCATAGCAACGGTTCTTTCTCACACATAACTAGGACATACCATGAACCTTCCATACCAGTTTCATGTATATCTGACTCATAGTCTCTGAGATATAACGAACTTCGTTTTTTTATTGTTTTCGACCAGGGTTCATTCAAAGTCTATCTTTTCAAAGTCTATTCAAAGTCTATCCGACAGTTTTCATAGGATCCGGCTGGAAATTTTTCACAATATGGCTGAATGTACCGCCCACAGTCGCTCGTGGCCCGATTTTTGATTTTCGAAAAAATTAATTTTTGAGATTTTTTTTGAAATTTTCAAAGTCCCGTTGCTAGGCAACGGATGGGTCCTTAGCAACGGTTCTCATTTGCACACAACTCGGTCATGGTATGAACCTACCAACCAAGTTTCATCAAAATCACCATTGTATTAACGGAGCACTGGACCGAACAGACATACATACAGACAGACAAACATATCGACGGAAATACTGATAATAAGGGTAGACTAGATTGACTACCCAATTGTCAGCTTCTGCACATTAGAAACCAAATGGACAGAGCAGTCAGCCAAAGAGGACGAGTGGAGGATGGGATGGTATTATAAGTCGAGGCTCATACCGACACAGGAACACAAGAGTGGAGAATTTAAAACTTGAGACAATTCATTATTAAAGACTTCCTCGTTCAGAGATTTTTTCCATTTCAAGTTTTTTCCACTTGTTCGAATCTGCAACCGTAGTTGTCATGTTTTCCTGTTATATCTCTGTCCCTGTGTTGTTACCTCTGCCACAGAAGGTGAAGGAGATTTTCATCCCCCTTCTGTCTGTTTGTTTGTCTGTGTGTGGGATATCTCAAAAAGTTGTCGATGGATCCGGATGAAATTTTGTGGATAGGTTGGGTGTGTGACAAGGACGAACTGATTAGATTTTGGTGAAGATCCGGATCCAACTATTAGAATGTTTTTAATGATTCATCACCATTGAGGGATAGGGCTAAACCAATATATAACTGGAAGGGCACTCGGAAGAGCACATCCATCCCCCCTGTAATGTTTGATCCACGATAACATACCTGACCCAATACATTTTTGAATGAAATATCATGCTATAAATCGTTTTAGAGCACGATTTCTCAATGGTGAAGAATCACTTAAAAAAGTATAGTCGTCGGATCTGGATCCAGATCTTCATCAAAATCAAAACAGTTCGTTCTTGTCACACACCGAACCTGTCCACAAAATTTCATCCAGATCCGTCCACAACTATTTGAGATATCCTGTACACAAACAGACAAACAGACAGATAGAAAGAAAAGGGTGAAAACATCACGTCCTTCACCTTCAGTGGTGGAGGTAACAAGATATCTCAAAAAGTTGCGTATGGATTCGGACAAAACTTAGTGGACATGTTGGGTGTGTGGCAAGGATGAATTGATTCAATTTTGATGAAGATCTGATTCCGGATCTGGATAAGATAATTATTTAATTTTTAAGGTGATTCTTCATTGAGAGATTGGGCTTAACTGATACATCGCACGATATCTCAAAAATGTATTGATTGGGCCCGATATGTTCTCGTGGATCAAGCATTATGTGACGGAGGTGTGCACTCTACCGAGTACTCATCTAGTTATTTATATTTCCGTCCAATTTTCCATGTAAATTGTATTCTGTTGAGCTGTATTTGTCAAATTTGTTTTCAAGTTGTTCAAAGCCCACTTCAGTTGCTCCTCAGATAGCCGCTGTGAAAATCCTGTGCCACTTTTGTCTCCATATTCCCCGTTTTGCTTCTTTCTTTCCAAGAAATTTACTTCTACCTTCTCAACGTTATCCTATTTCCCATTACTCACTATAAAATAAAAATAAAAAATAAAAAATTTGCACTCCTCCACATTCCACATGATTTTCCTTCTGCCTGTACTTCCTGTCCTCCATTCTTTCTTTCCAACTTTTCTCAATAACTACAAACTGAATATTCATTGGATACAAACACTTCTTCTTCATTTAAAAGCATTTTCATTAATTATCCTTATTTGTCTGTCAGAGGCACCCCACCTTCTTCTTCACAATGTACAGCACGAACGTCACACACATATAGCACCATCTTTCTCCGTGGCTTCAACAAAAATTCTGACCTCCCATTCCATGATCTTTATCTCCCATTGTGCAATTTGGGAAGATGGAATCGGCATCCCTCCAATTCATCTTAATGCTTCTCCCTCACTCCACCTACTCAAACAAACCCCTGCCTCACATTTTGCTCAGCTTAATACCGTGGACTTCAAGACCTTCAAGATTATCGGAAGCTCCTGCAATGAAGCTGAGTGGATGGGGATATCACTTTTCCATTGCAGACAGGTCCATGGTCTCTCTGTCTTCTCCTGCCTCTTTTCTGGTCTTGCACCCTCCACTCTTTCCATGTTTTGTAACCCCCAGGTTTCCACAGGGTACCACGATACACCATCAATACCTTTATGGAGAAATTTCCAAAATCCAGAATCACTGCTCACCTCCACTCATTTGTTCCATTTGTTCCCCATCTGTGGAACAAACTTCCACATTCTCAAACTCAGTCTGACCTCAAAGTCTTCAAGACAGCTTTTCCCCTTCACCATTGCCCGCACTCACTGCCCCCTCACCATTGCCAGCACTCACTGCCCCCTCACCATTGTCTGCACTGGCTGCCCCCTCACCATTGCCCACACTCACTGCCCCTCACCATTGCCCACACTCGCTGCCCCCTCACCATTGCCCGCACTCACTGCCCCCTTCACCATTGCTCACACTCATTGCACCCCCACCATTGCCAATCTCCTCAGCAACCTCAATCCACAACCCTAACCAACTATTATGCACAAATTTCTCACATTCTGCTACTTGCTGCAAATTATTTATCCGTTCCTTCAACCTAGTAATAACTATCCGCAAGTGGACTACTTCCTCACACTTTGTGCAACAATTAAGTACCCTCTGCTTCCTCTATCCTAGATATGTCCACAATAAGCATCTGTCACACCTTGTGTACTCCTCTTCCCTTCGACTTTGCTCTCTATTTATACCATATTTACCCACCATATCCCCAAGACCCCAACTGACTTAAATGCTAGATTTGGAGCTCCAAACCCAGTAGGCCTCACCCTGTGCCTCATCTAATAAACGAACACAAGTACCCACTAATTTACTATGAAGACAAGTACAAACTTTATAGATACAAAGCACACAACCCCTGACATAAATCACAATACGAAACTAGAATGTCACCCGGTAGAACGCATACCTCCGCCACGTAATGCCTGATCCATGAGAACATATCTGGCCCAATACATTTTTTTATATATCATGCTATATATCGTTCTTGGACCTATCTCTTAAAGGTGAAGAAACACTTTAAAATTTAAATAATTTAAAATAAAATTTAAATAATATAAAATAAAATTAAAAAAACTCTCGTATCCAGATTTAGATCTTCACCAAAATCAAAACGATTAGTCGTGGTGACGCACCCAACCTGTGCACCAAGTTTCATCCGAATCTGTCCACACTTTTTGAGATATCGTGCTATGTATCACTTTTAGCCCTCTCTCTCGCAATGGTGAAAAATCACTTTAAAAATTCTAGTAGTAGTCGGATCTGAAACTGGATCTTCATCAAAATCTAATCAGTTCGTCCTTGTCACACACCACCCAGACTGCCCACCAAATTTCATCTGAATCCGTCCACAACTTTTTTAGATATCCTGCACAAAGGCAGACAGACAAACAAGAAAAAGACCGTGCAGAGCACGATACTTGCAAAATCCACCCCCCTCTCCAAAGGCTGCCATGGATACATCAAATTGTCTATTTCATTGAGATTAAAATTGAGAATCTTAATGAAAGTTCAGGTCAATCGGATGAAAAGTGATTTTTTAGGTTGATTTCCCGCACTCGCTGCCCCCTCAAGTTGACCTTGAGTTTGACCTTTGACCTTTTGATCTCAAAAAGAGTTGGTTTCCCAATTCAGTGACACAATATGCAAATCGTATTCAAAAATGTACCAAGTTTCGTGTACCAAAAAATGTACCAAGATTTTACAAGTTTGACCTTGAGTTGACCTTTGACCTTTTGATCTCAAAAATAGTTGGTTCCCCAATTCAGTGACGCAATATGCAAATCTTATTCAAATTTCAAGTCAATTGTATGAAAAAATGACATTATTAGAAATGTGACCTCAAGATGACCTTTGACCTTTGAACTCAAAATCAATTACTTTCTCAGTTGAGACTATCTCTACCGCTTGGTAAAGTTTCACGATGATCGGTTTTGGAATTGTGACCTGCAGGCGATATAGACTGACAGACAAACAAAATCCACTGATGAATATAGTTGAAAAATCTTAGATTTTGCAAGTAACAAACAAACAGACAGAGAGGAGTGAAGACATAACCTCCTTCACCTTCGGTGGCAGAGGTAATTTTGCAAAACAACCCACAAAAAGCACTTATCTTGGTCTGGTGTAGGAGCTTACACAACCTTGTGCAAACAACCAGAAATACCACCCCACCCGTGAATGTGTGACACACACACACACACACACACACACACACACACACACACACACACACACACACACACACACACACACACACACACACACACCATTTGATTGAGCACTCCTATATATTTGTTTAAAGTCCCCACTGTCCAATTCTCCAATGTAACTGCACATGACTTGTTCATCTAATTGTTCTTCTCTGATGTGATATACACAGTATGTGAGCTCTTCCATGAGTGTTCGACCTTTATCATGAATATTTAAAAAACAAAAGCACTTACCAATACTTGGCGCACTATTCTAAAGTTGGTTTCATCATGTTTCATCCCCTCGATATATAAAATATATTGATAAAGCAAAAATTATTTCCTCAGGACTGAAACTTTGATTGCATTTCTCATGAACATCTCATGATTGCAGACATCATGGTGACTTCAGAAGGGAGGGGGGGCGGGGGAAGTGTTTAGAGAAATGTTATTAAAATTACCAGACCTTGATAAAAATCACAAGTTGCCATGATCAATTGATCATGCAATTGCAATGATGTATGCAGTCAGGAATACAATTACAAAATATTTGTCCATGACGAAATATTCTGCTACAATAGTTTGGAAACAAAAAACAATATAAAGCCTCTTTTTAGATAACTTGCATGAATGGAGAATTATCGTCTTAAAGTCAAAGCAATACTCGTAGTGATGTCTGCTTAAAATATTTAATTTTGGTTGAACTATTATGCTGTGTAGAGAGAAAGGAATCAAATCAATGGTCTATATCCCTTGAAGGTATGTACTGTAATTACCTCTGCCAACACGAAGGTAGACGGAGATTGTTTTCACCACTCTGTCTGCCTTTTTGTCTGTGAGCAGGATATCTCCAAAGGTTATGGACGGATTCGGACGACACTTGGTACATTTTGAATTGGTTAGCTTTTGATGAAGGTCCAGATCCGGATGTGGATACGATAATTATTTAATGTGATAAGTGATTCTTCATAATTAAGAGATGGGGCCAAAAACAATATAATCGCACCATATTTTTAAAAAGGTTGTGGACGAGTTATGACAAAACTAGGTGGATGAGTTGGATGGTTGACATGAACAAGCCAATTAGATTTTGGCTCAGGTCCAGATCCAGATCCGACATATCAGTGTGATCAAAACGTAAACTGTTTACAGCTGACGGAGGTATGCACTCTACCGAGTGCCAGTGTTGTTGTTCAATTTATTTCAGTTAGCTTTCAGATTTCATGAAATATTGCATAGGGGCAGTGACCAACAACAGGAAAAAAACACACACACACAATGACTAATGCCTACTGTATAGATTGGTGCATCAAGGATAGAAGGTCTTTATGCATCATTTCATTGAATTATATTCCATTCTAATCTACTCCATTCCACTCCTTCCCTTTATTTCATAGGATCACCACTGTTGGCAATGATATCTTACCTGGTAATGGAGAAAAGGGAAGACAAGATCTTTGGCTGAGACCAACCAGAACAATGGGTTGGTTACCACGATAATGTAGTAGGTATGGAATCTACAGGTTTCATATTGTACATCTATAGAAGGTTGACAGCCTAGCCTACATGAGCAAATGAAGTGGGTCTTTCACAGTAGCCAGTTCATTATGGGCAAGGAGGGTGAGTATCATTAAATCGCTGTTTTGGTTGTGGAGGTTCACAGAATTTAAGATTTGACTCTTTGGGGGCAAGTCGAGCTGGAGACAAACAATTTCCCATGCAGTTAGATTGTTACGAGTCATTCAAAGTGCATAAAATGTGAG
>NC_140964.1:55067618-55071462 GCF_056783735.1 Eptatretus burgeri | reverse complement strand
ACCCTGGGATCCCAAGCCGCCACCCTAACCACTCAGCCAACACCAGGCTAATATATATATATATATATATATATATATATATATATATATATATATATATATATATATATATATATATATATATATATATATATATATATATATATATATATATATATATATATATATATATATATATATATATATATATATATATATATATATATATATATATATATATATATATATATATATATATATATATATATATATATCTGTGGTGACTTCAACTGCCACCATTCTCCAATTGGCTTCGTGTATCAGTTCTCACATCACTCACTGATGGTGTTGCACCCAAGGCTTTTTGTGACATTTTCAAACTCGCCAAATCTTTTGGGGTTTTGACCCATAATTCCCATAATCGCTCTGAATTACTATTCAAATTGATCATGTCCAAATAACTCTCAAACCTTTCCTGCTTTTCCTCAGCTCCCCATAGATCACGTATGAGTACCCTTGAAAGTGTTCATTTCTGACGGTCTTCATTGAACCACCAATTTAATCGTGCATATTGGCCCAGCCAGCATCCTGACGTCTCTTCCACTGACTGTTCCACCATCTTCACCCCTGGATATCTACCAATATAGTTCCTGGACACTCATTTCTTCATAACTTGTCTCTCCTTTCTCTCTCTTTCATAATTTCACACGTCACACGATCCTGCCCATTTTCCAGTCCCTTGTACAATCATTCATTGTGGTGAGACAAGTACCAGATTTTTATTTTATTATTAGGCAATTACTGAACTTGTTCCTATTATATTCTCTCCAAGCTTTTCAACTTTTCCTACTGTCCTGGTATTTACACAACTGCCTGGAAGCATGCCAATGTCTGCCCTGTCCTGATGAAGAGCGACATCCCTCGAATTACTGTCCGAATGTCTAGACTTCCAATATATTCAAAATCATGGGGTCTCATAAATATCCAACTTTTAACCCACTTCAAATCCTGCTCTCTCTTCAATGACCACCAATATGGCTTCTGCAAAGACAGGTCCACTGGTGACCTCCTGGCCTACATCGTTAATGAATGGTATTAATCACTTGAGCACTTCAGAGAAAGTCAAGTTGCACTGAGCATCAGCAAAGCTTTTGGCATGGTCTGGCACAAAGAGTTCTTAGCAAAGCTCCCAATGTACAATATTCAGCCTCAGCTCATCTCTTGGTTTTCCAGCTTCCTCGCTGGGTGATCTGTCTCTACCTGCATTGATGGTGTCCTTTCTGACCCCCACCACTTTATTTCTGGTCACTTTCAAGTTTCTGTCATTTCCACCTCCCCCTCTTTCTTCTTTTCATCAATAGCCTCCACAAAGTTATGAACAACCCTGCCCATTGCTGACGACTACACCTTCCACTCCTCCACCAGTTATCCATTCCATTACACCTCCTCCCAGTTCCTCACTGCTGATGACCTCTCAACTGCAACCTCCATCAATTGTGATCTCAATTTCATCCTTCAATGAGGATCTGACTCCTTGTCTCTTTCAATCATTCCAAGACTCCAGCCTTTCTTCTATCCAGCGAGGTCAACACTGAGCCATGCCACCTCTTCTCATGTCCAGCTCAATTCCAGCATTCCTCATCTATTCAGAAGCTCTATGTCCCCATCTCCAGCGATCTCTCCTGGCAGTCCCACATCCTCAATATTGCCAAATCTGCCTCAAAGAAACTTGGCTTTCTCTTCAGAGCTCGCAAGTACTTGAACTCCCATCAGCTTCTCACCTTCTACAAATCCCAAGTCAGACAGGTGATGGAATTGTGCTCCCATGTCCAGGGTGGTGCTCCTCCACCAGTCATTGGTATTCTGGACTGCATCCATTCGAAGGCTGTTTCACTGATTAACAACCCGACTTTGTCTAACCATCTGCAACCTCTGGGCCACCATTGAGCAGTCTCTTCCTTGTGCCTCTTGTTTTGCAACGACCACAGTCAGTGGTGCTCTGTCAAACTCTCTGTTTCTGTCCCTGCTTTTCACTCTGTTCATAACACACACCGAACTTCTACTTATCATCCTTTCTGTGTTAGCCTCCCTTCCCTTAGTACCAATCACCATGGCTCCTCCTCCACCTTTGCACCCCCCCCCCACCACCCACTGACTCGACTGCCTCTATTTTGGAACAGCCTCATGAGCAATGTCTTCCCAACTTCTCTCAACTTGCAAGATTTCAGTCACTAATCAAGTCGAGATCTCATTTAGTTATTTAATTTCCCCATCTTCTTTCCTTCTTTTTTCATCCAGGGGGCCACTCTTGGTTTTTGGGCTCAACCCTTCCACTGCGGTGTTAATAAATAAAAAAAAAGAGTAAGGTTGTGAAATCATTTATGGTATCAGACCTCAAGACTGAACTTTTCACTAACTCAGGAATTAACAAATAATCTTGCAAGCCAAACGAGAGTATGAGAAGGATATGATCAAGAACATTAAAAACAAGAGCGAGAATTGCTTTGCAATACATGTCCCCGACCAATGTTATATTTTCCAAGTCTAAAAGGGCATAACTCTGAAAAATTGACGAAACACCATGAAACTCAAGCTCGTTCTGTAACTTGTAATAAAGCCATGTACCAAGTTTCAGTTGAATATTTTAAAGGTGATGAGAAAAAGTCAGAAAAAAACAAAGACGGGTGGATGGACAAGTGGAGAAAATCCTGTAGTCCCCTCTGGTGAAACCGCGAGGGGACTAAGAGTCATAAGGCATTCTTTAAGTACATAATGGGTAAAGACCATGTCAAAACCAAGTGAAGGCCCACTGAGAGAAAGCAAAGTGAGATTTGTTAATCATCAAAGAACTTTTGGTGGGGGGGGGGGGCAAGAGCTGAGAGAATCTATTTTGGAGGAGTTCCATTGAAGAGGAAAGGAATTTAGGAAAGCGAAGAGGAGATAAAGCTCTGGAGTCAGATAAGATGCACTCAA
The DNA here is from genome assembly GCF_056783735.1 of Eptatretus burgeri. NCBI lineage: Eukaryota > Metazoa > Chordata > Myxini > Myxiniformes > Myxinidae > Eptatretus > Eptatretus burgeri. Next base: position 55,068,510 of record NC_140964.1, on the reverse strand, counting down.
TCGTATTGAAGGAGGTGGCAGAGCAGATAAGCATAATGTTAGCTGATATCTTAACAGCTCATTGGAGTCAGGACAAGTACCAGAGGAATGGAGAGGGGCAAATGTAATACTCCACTGTTATTCATGAAAGGATCAAGAGAGGAATTGGAACTTCATATCTGTTGGAATGAAGAACTACTATTGCTCATGAAAGCTAGTGTCAATGTAACACCTGACCTTTCACGAAGGCAATGTCCTGACCTGACCACGAAGACCTGACCTTCTCTGTCATGACCTAAAAGAGCAGTATTGAGGTCACCAAGTATTTCTGCTGCACTTCCACGGATGTCATCTATGCAATCACAAGCAATCTTTGCAAGATCTACATCAGTTAAGCCAGTTGAAGACTGGAAAATCACTTGCTCAATGTATGATCCAACAGCACAGATCTCTCCAAACTGGTTGTTCGACACTTCAATCTTCCCAGACATTCAATAAGCCAAATAGTAGTCTCTGATATCTTTATGCATATCAACACCATGGTCAGTAAAAAGCTTAAAGAACAAACCCTTATCGTTCAGCATTGGCAAGTTACCCCTGATTTGATCATCAAGCACTTTCATTGATTCTGGCCTCCCATCTCTCAAAACTTTTCTATCTTTCTCTGTTCTGCCCTGTCTCCACTCCCGCCACTCTCCCCACTCTCCCCCTATTATTTTACTGCATTTCACTACCTCGCGCAAAGCGGAGTTAAGCTCTTGATTTATTCTGTCTGTCTGTCTGTCTTCAGAAGTCAGTTCATGATTGAGGAACTACTTAATATAAATTGAATTCCACATTTTGAATACTGCAGGACATGAATTGGAACATGAATCGGAAAATGCACCTGCAGTTTACCAGAAATTTCGCTCTG
>NC_140964.1:55057618-55062618 GCF_056783735.1 Eptatretus burgeri | reverse complement strand
TGCTCGGGGTATAGAGGATCTTTATTATCCCTGGTGTGCGTCTTCACCTCGGCCAGGTCGCGCTGCCGGCCTTCCTCGGGCGTGCAGCTCCCGGCACCGTCGCGAGCACCCCCTCGTCTGCCTTCGCCGCGGCCGCCTCTCCGCCTCTGGACTCTCCACCCTGGACTCTTCTTTGGGCTCTCCTCGTTCGACTCTCTTCAGCTTCTCCAGCTACTGCAGGCTTCGGGCTCCAGACTTCCACTCTCTTCTCTCTCCACCCTCCGACTCCTTCTCGTTCTGCTGACTGACGAACACCGTCCTTTTTATCCCCCCGTAGCTTTGCCTTTGACCCCCTCCCTTTGACCTTTCACCTCGCTCCCCATTGGCCCGAGAAAAAGTGGGCGTGAAGGCTTTTTGATCCACAAATTTGCATATATCGATCGTTCTGGAGGCGGGGCCAAATCGCCCCTCGCTCACCGATTGGACGGCAAAAAGTGGGCGTGTGTCGTTTTTGATCCGTTTTTGAAGCACAAAATCCGTGATTTTGTACACGCTGTTCGACGCGCGCTCTGCACGAGTCCAACACCGGCACCCACAGCGGGGCAAGAACGGTGGCGATGCTACGGTTGCGAGGTGTGACGTGAAGGTCGTGGCGGTTGTGGTGAAGCGGTGGTTGTGGTTGTAATCATGGCGGTTGGTCCAAATTAAAGATAGTAAAAGAAAAACGGCTATCCTGAAGAGTCGCAGCTCGCATAAATGACATGTATTCCCACTAGACAACGGGTTTGGGCCTAACTACACATACACTTACCGAGATACCTCACCTAAGGGACCTGAATGGTGGTTTGCGAATTTGGTAACCACAACACTACCCCCTTCCCTTTTTACAGACTCGTCCCGAGTCGTCAAATTTTCGTGTGCCATCATGTGTAGTTTTCCCCTAGTACATTTTACCTACGGATCCCTGAGTGCGACATTCATGGTATTCGTGTCCCCAAAATAAATAACCTGAGGGCTGCGTAACTATCTAAACAAACTCACTCACACGGACGAGTTAAATAAAATTGCCGGCGCGAGACAGACATGCCGGGGGGCGCACTCATATTTACAGTACATCTTACCTTAACTTACAAATTTTACACTAAACCATGGCCCAGGATCATTGAACTCTGCAAAAAGAAAGCAGCTAGCAGGGAGCCAGGCTGCCCACATGCAGTCTCTGGCTCAAACAATGCAGGTGACAGGGAACGTGGCTGGCTGCTCACACGCAGTCCAAGGCCTTCCCTTTTGAACTGAACGCAGTGAACCACAACGGTGCATGGGCTGCACAACGCAGTCTCCGTGCCAGCTCAAGTGGCACACGCAATGAACACAACGAATGGATGAATGAATGAATGGATGGACGCAAACACGGTGCACGGGCCGCCACTGCAGGCCCGTGTTGTAGCTGCCAACAGGGCAGTTCTCGCAGCTTGCAAACTGTTGCCTTGCGGATCCTGGCGCACATGGAAATGAACAGGGGGGGCAAAGCAAAAATTGAACGGGGCTGGTTAACAGGGGCAGTGGGCATGGCATGGCAAAGGCAGCAGGCAAACACAGCCCGCAGAAGAAGGCCGCTGCAGGCAAACACAGCCCGCAGATGAACTGGCCGGCACAGGCCTTGAAGTACCACAGCTGCAGATGATCCGGCCGGCGCAGGCCTTGCAGCACACAGCCAGCAGATGAAGCTGGCCAGCTTTTGCCGTCAGTGGAAGTTGGTGGAGGGAGTGCGGTGGTGCTGGCCACTTGGAAGGCGGGCTCGGACCTACCTACCTGTCTCCCTCCCACCTATCGCCTTTGCCTGTCACTGTACATACCCACTCCCTTAATTTGTCAAACCCCAATTTAGCCCGAACTTATTTTTTTGTTGTTTTTATTTTTACTTCCCCACTATAAATCGTCCCCTAACCCCCTTTATCGTCCTTGTTCGGCTAACCTATCCTGTCACCAAGCCTACTCCCAACCCCTACGTTCCCTTCCCGGAGGGGAACAAGGGAGAGCTAGCGTCCTGAGCCGAGGCCCAACTCAAGCCTCAGAATGGCCTCCCCAGAGTTCGGCGATCTAACCCAAAGTGGGTCCAGCGGCCCACGAGAGTGAGGGGATGGATGGTGCGGAGGGGTACATCTCCTAATCTACCCTAACCATTTAACTGTTAAACTACCCCGGGGCTTTCAACAAGCGCTTCTCGCTTAAACTATTGGTTCTAACAACCCAGATTCCCGTCGCCTGTGTTGGTGTCCTCACAATTTCGGGCCTCGCCCCCCAATTTTCTCTCCGTGCCCTCACACGGTCTCCTGGCTGGGACACGTGGCTCCCTTTGGCAGGCACGACCCTCTGCCAAATCTCCCGCTATGGCACCCCCGGGCACTACACTGCCTCCGAGCCTACCAGCTCCCTAACACCGGGGAGTGCCCCCCATGGCACCTCCCCTGAAACGCACACGTGGCAGGCCGGCCTCCCGGGCCCCTTTCCGAGGGTCACCCGTGCCCACAACACTGCCCACGCGGCTAACGGCGCCCCGGGCCCCCGCACCAAGCAGACGCACCCGTGCCCACTACGCTATCCCGGCCCCCCATGGGCCCTTGGCCTACCACGGCCGACTAGCCTGGTGCCCGGGGTACCCACTCAGCGATACTCACCTTTCGCAGCCACGCTCCCAAGCCCGTCAACAGGGCTCCTGCACCCCTCCAAATGGGTCTCGAGCCTACTTTCCCACCAACAACAAAACGACCTCCATTTTTCAATTTGACTAACCCAGCTAACTCACTTTACTCTGACCCCGGGGTCCCTTGGGCGGGAGTCACTCCTCCCCCCAATCACTCATCGCACCATGCATTCCCCATTCGCTCCATTCACACAGACCCGCTGGCCTCACTCACTCACCAAGCACATGCTTCCAATTTACTCACCAACAACTCTTCAACACACACACCACTGAACTCTGCCATCCTTCTATCTACCTCCCCTAACTAACTCGTGCTCCCACGTCGTCCCTTAAACTAGTAGCACGTTCCTTTTAACACTACGTAGCTAAGCTACGTCCCCTCTACACATTCACAAGTCTGTCCATGTCCTAAAATAAATCATTTTATTTCCCAACCTAAATCTGGCTACAATCCCTCTAACTAATCCATTCCACGGACTCCATGAGGACTTACCCCTGCCCCATGAAGTCGGTCTAGCTAAGCTAACCCTTCCCCCTAACTAGTTTCCATCCTGTGCCCCTGGCCAAGGGGGTCTTCCACCCCTTGCCCAGGAATCCTGTACACCCGAAAGTGAGGCTTGCTTTTTTTTTTTTTTCATGCGCAGCACCTGCGCGGCAACTCAGAGCTCGCGCACTTTGCACCTGCCCGTGACGTCATGCAGCTGCACGTGTTCCTCGTCCCTCCTTGGACGGGACCATCCGGCAGAGATACCCCTCCTGCCGGATTCCAACCCCACGTGCAGCCATGACGTCACCGTGCGCATAAAAAAAAACAAGCCCCACGTCTCGAGGGGTTCCCCACGCGAACACATGTGCTTTGCCCGTTGGAGCTTAACACACACGATCGCGTGGAGAACCCGTCCGGTCCAAATCCATTTACCTGCCTAAACTTTGTCCGTCCGCGGGATCGGCAAATCCACCGCGTGCGTTTCCGGACCGGGACTTCACTCTCGCAAGCGAGCACGTGGTGGTCTCGTGCGTCGCACAGCACGAACCGCGTGCTCGCGGCTGGGTGAACCCGGCACGGTCCCCGAAACAACCACAGCCGCTACTCGGCTTTCTTTCTTCTGTCGCCTTCGTCGTCGCCATTCAACCCACGCACACCTGCGTGTTACGACGCACACAGTCCACTCCATCACATTCACACTGGGAGACGCGGCTGCGTGCTCCCGCATGCCAACCGACATCTCCCTCACATACCGCTCTCTCACACACACGGTCTCCCTTGCACTCGGCCGTTCACTCACGCGTGCGGGGGCACTCACCCGCGGTGCCTCACTCGCACTCCGTGCCTCATCCACACACGCGGGGGCACTCACCCGCGGTGCCTGATCCACACACCGTCCCTCACTCACACACGCGGTCTCTTCCACACACCGTGCCCCACTCATACACGCGGGGGCACTCAACCGCGGTGCCTCATCCACACACGGTGCCTCACCCACACACGCGGGGGCACTAACCCGCGGTTCCTCACCCACACACGGTGCCTCACTCATACACGCGGGGGCACACACCCGCGGTTCCTCATCCACACACCCGGCGACACTCACACACGGTGCCTCATCCACACATGGCGTGCTGGGAAGCACGTACTCCGGCACCATCGCCACCACACCACTCACACACGGGGTCGCTTCCACACACGGGGACGCACTCACACCTTGCACCACACACACAGGGACAACCACACTGGGGATTTGTGTCCCCACAAGGGTCTCCCGGGCCTCTACACCCCCCAAGCTCTCCAAGCACCTGTCCACAGCACCCGTCCTCTCAACCTCGCAAAGCACGACCGAACTCACCTGGTCGTGACTTGCCTCAAGGGGGAATACTCCCTCCCCTCGTTCCTGGAGGAGGCCATCCAGGTGCTCGCACTGGGTCTCTACCCAGTCCGCCAGCTCACCCCCATTATCCTCCACTACCTCTGTGTGTGTGTGTGCGTCACTTACCCCGTCTTCCTCGTGTAGTCTTTCCTCTATTTTTTCTATCTCCCGTGTCTCTGCCAACTCTTCACCCTTTACCTCCCTTGTCTCAACTATTATTTCCTTTGTCACGGCCTTCATGCCCGCCTGCAGGCATCGGCCCATGTTCTGCGTCTCACCCCGTAGCTCTTTCATTTCTTCCTTCATGTTTGCTTCCATTCCGTTTATTTGCTTGTTCATTTCGTTTTTCATTTCATTTGTATTTGTATCCATCTTCTCGTTCATGTGTTGTGTATTCGCATCCATCGTCGTTTTCACTTCATTTGTATTTGTATCCATCTTTTCATCCATTT
>NC_140964.1:54997618-55052618 GCF_056783735.1 Eptatretus burgeri | reverse complement strand
TTAGCCATCTTTCTGAAAAGGCAAAGGAGGTATATTCGAGGATGGCAACCGAGGACGTAAACAAATGCCAGAAGTTGAAGGCCGAGATTTTGAACGCCTATGCGGTGTCTCCGTGTATTTATCGGCGTAATTTTTTTCAGTTGGACTCGTCAGTCCAGTCAAACCTACGAGGAATATTTGCAGGTCTTGTTGGAACAGCTGCAGAGATGGTTCGAGGGGAGCAGCGTTGAGTTACCTCAAGCGGTTGCGGAACTCCTGGTGCGTTACCGAATCGATCAACAGCTTCCGCCAGACTTAGCGTTGTTTCTTTTCGATCGAGACACTGTTTCCTTGTCAGACTGCGTCAAACTTATTGATAAACATGTTTTGGGGTGCAAAATGTTGCAAGCCACGCAGTCGCGTCGTAAGACGGAGGATTCTGGGATCAAGACCGCCCCCCGTCTGGCCGGCGGCTGGAGCGAGGGGAAGGGTTCCTCGATGCCCTTCACTGGTGGCGGTCACGAGCTGCAGACCAGGGCATGGCCCTGATGCGATTTCTGAAAACGCGTGGGGCACGGTGGAGACCGCTGTTTCTCTAACTCAGCAAGTCCGGCCTATCGAGGCAACCCGGTGGTTACATCGGAGGGAGGTCAGTGGAGGTCATCAACTGGGCCCTCGTGCATGACGGTGGCATCGGTGACAGAGGTCACTGCCACTGAGGCTGATACCATTCATCCTCTGCATCAGGATTATTCAGGGACAGCCTTAGTGGGTGGCCCTGATTCGGTGTTGAAGTTTAAGGCCCAATACCTTCGGGATACTGGGGCGACGCTGTGTGTTCTCCGGGTGGGGGTAGTTCTGGCCTCTCAGATGCATTATACTGGCGAGTATATCGTCCTTCGGGGCATTAACCAGGTTCCTGGCTGGTATCCCCTTGCTCTCGTCAAGGTCCGGAGTGACATTTTTACGGGTCCGATGACCTGTGTGGTGGTACCCTACTATCCGGTACTGGGGGTATCCTTGCTGATTGGCAATGATGCAATAGCCAGGGAGGAGTTATTGACACTGACCTGTGGGGTGGTCACTAGATCCCAGAGCAAACAGGCGGAGAGAGTGGCGGAGTCAGACATATCTTCACTCTGGCTCGAGGAGCCTCGCGCCTCAACTCCAGCCTCCGATGATGATGTTGCTTCGACTGAAGTCCACCCGAGCCTCCAGTCAGGCCAACCTCAGCAGCCGGGCTCATCAGGGACCGTTCCCGTCTGACACGGGGACCCAGCTACTTGTTCCCCGGTCGGTGAATCTGGTGAGGGGGATCAGTCCTACGAGGCGGATAGCAACCCTAGTTCTGTGCCTGAGGTCACTCCTGCATTGTCTGCGGTAACCAGTCTAGTCGAGGATCAGCACTTTGATCCCACCCTTGCCACCCTCTGGGAAATGGGAAAAGACTCCAAGCCTGGACGAACAGGCTACTATGTGAATGGTGCAGGTGTGCTGATGCATAAATATTCCCCCAAGAACATGTCCTCCACCCAGACGTGGAAGGTACGACACCGAGTTGTCGTACCGGGGAGGCATCGTCAGTCAGTCATGCAATTGGCCCATGACAATATTTCCTCGGGTCATGTCGGAGGGGCCCAGGGAGCGGAACTACAGTACCGTGGAGAAGGAGCTCCTCGCTATCATGGCGGCAATCCAGGTATTCGCTGTCTACCTTGGCCATGGGTCCATCACCATCTACAGCGACCACCACCCGCTCGGTTGGCTCAGCCAAGCCAAAATCTCCAACCAGTGTATTCTGCGCTGGGCGCTTCTCCTCTCAGAATACGACCTCAAAGTCAAACACGTGAAAGGAGTGGAGAACAGACTAGCTGACCTCCTTAGTCGCCATCTAGTAGACAGAGAGCACCAAAGTTAAATTTAGTTCCCTTTTTCTCTCTATTGTGGTGCGGGCGATGGGTAAATATGGTGGGGTAGATATTAATGTGGTGTCATGTGTTTAATAATGTGTTGTGGATGAATACTGTTTATTGTACAAAAATGTTAATGATCACCACCATCATATTGCCCTGTGATTTTCAACTAATACAATAACTGGTTTCAAAACGCCGTCTATCCAACGGGTTTTACTTTAGGTGGGGAGGACTGTGAGAAAAACCATGTTCTCACCAAATTTAGTGTCCCGCCCACGACGTCACGTGACCTTTTTCAGGCTCCCAGGGATGGTGGGCTCGTCGGCACGTGGTGGATGGGCCGCGCCAGAGCTGGGGGCGCCATTGCTGGCAACAGACGTGGCTCTAAGATCCCGAGTGGGAAAATAGATCGAGCGCTCGAAAATCGCCTGTTTTAAAAGCGATTTTCAAGTGATTTTTAAGACTCTCGACAGCACTGTCGCGCTGTTCATTGATAGCTCCGTCTAACGGATTGAGTTAAATCCGGATGAGTGTTATTGTTATTCCCGGCTATCGTTGAGCTGAGCTGTGAGTTGTACAACTTGTTTTTGGAACTCTGTTGTTGCCAAGACTTCTGGCAGGGTTTTTTTTGCTGTGTATTCAATTCTGTTACCAGCTGTTTTTGAGATCGAGCCAATAAAATATCATGCCTACCCCTAGAGGCCGATTTGAAACACAGTAGTGTGTTTTGTTGTTCTCTTTGTCCACACATGGACTGCTTGAAGCTCGGACAATAACGTCAGCATTCCGTGCTGGAAGATATTAAACAGCAGGATCACGACAATATATATATATATATATATATATATATATATATATATATATATATATATATATATATATATATATATATATATATATATATATATATATACACACATATATGTTCTTGACGGACACGTTAGGTTTCATGTGTATTTGCATATATGTCTTAAATAATGGAGATCTCCATTACCTGGCGAAGAACTGCCACTTTATAACTGCCGGCAGTGATGACCAGGTACCAAGGCACCCTGCTTTGAAGCACCCTGCTTTGAAGCTTTATTAAGGGGTTCTCGAGAAAACATTTAATATTTTTCTTCAATCCAATATGGCTGCCAAACCCTGTGGCCTATCAATTATTCCTTAACAAACTTGTACACTCAAGGCTTGGGGAACTTTTGTGTGAAGTTTCCCCTCGATCTCTCCAGCTATTCTGGAGAAGATTTTATTATGGGTTTTTGGGCAAATCCAATGTGGCTGCCAAGCCATGTGACCTATGACATAATATGTGTGAACCTTTTGTATAGGCAATCACATGGGTAAAATTTCCACTCAATCTCTTCAGAAGATTTTTGAAGGTTTTTGTTTTTATTTTTATTTTTTTTACAATATGGCTGCCGAATCACGTGACTGATGATGTCATAATTTTTTTTTTCTATAGACATTTTTTGGCTGAGATGACCTTCAAAATTTTTCATACTGATCAGATATAGCGTTATACATCTGCAATTATGACATCATAAAGAAAGCACCGATGACCTCATCAAAAAAAAATCACATTCCCCATGAGTACTTGCCGTGTCCAAGTTTGAATTTTTTCCTTGGTGCAGTTGTAGAGATACAGAGGTCCAATCTTTTTCCATTTTTCCAACATGGCTGACACACTCTGTGACCTATGATGTCAGAATTATCATTAAAACATTCTGCATGAGTATGTGCACCTATGGTGAAAATTTCGTCTCAATCCATCAAGCGGTGCGGAGAAAAACACGAATGTTCTGTGCGGACAATCAGACCGACAGACAGACAAACAAACGAACCCAAACACATTACCCTCTCCTTCGGCAAGGGTAATTAGCCTATGATATTCACCGCAAGGTGGGGATTGCGCATGCAAACATGGCAGCGTCTTCCAAGGAAAGCCTAGCTATTGATCACTTCCTCCAGGCTCTCTCAGGAATGGACAGTGGACACGAAGGCTCTGGTGTCTGCGTGGTGCCCGGAGACCTTGAAAAAGGCAGCCGGTGCTGCCACCCAATGTGAAGCATCGAAGCTGCTGGCACGAGGGTCCAAGCACCATGACATAGCAGACAGACAAGTGGACCCTGTAAACACTAGCCGGTCTGGAGTAAGGGCCAGTTTTGAGACATGAGCAGACTTGGAGGGGATGGTTCGGGACATGGTGCACCGCTGGTTGGTGAGGTCTGGACCAAAGCAGGTGGCTCCAATGATTACACATGGCAGGCCAATGATAAATACCCCAACTTGGAACATTAGGGGGGGGGGGGAAACTTGGAAGACCGGAGGTGAGGTGCTATATGTCTTAGTTGCCCTCGAAAGCTTTCTCTCACCAGGCTGCTGTAGGCGTATCACGGCAGGTAAGGTGTTCTACCTGGTAGCACCTTACCTGGTACCAGGTTACCGATCATGGCAGGTAACCTGTTTCCAGGTAAGGTGTTATAATTGTGGACAAGTGGGTCACCTGTTTCCATCCTTTAGATCCCTGCGCAGGGATAGACGCCAATACCTTGAACAACAAATTTCACCCCGATCAGACCAGATTGCTAGCCCCCAACACCCCCCACCTCCAGGCCCAGGGAAACTAGTGAGAGCATGCAGGACTGTGTTCGGCAGTGGCAGATGGAAAAGAGCCTTCATCATCATGACAGGTCGATTATTGGGGCCAAATTGACACTGGTAGTTTGACGATTGGGTGCAAAATTGTCGACGTTGGGTTAAACGCCATAGTGGACACAGGAGCAAGTGCCACGATCATCAGCCTTGTGGTCCTTGATTTGAGCACAGACGGTTGGGATCATATCTGCTGTCTGCAAAATCATAGTCTGGGGCAACATCTCCCATCATTGGGCGTGGTTTCGTAACCCTTCAGTTGGGTTCAAGAGAGTCGAGGTTTGGGTGGTGGATTGATCTGGGCCAAGGTGCCATGCAGGTGGATGTGGAAGAGTTGCCATTAGGGGGTGTTATCGCTGACGAGAATGCAGAGCTTGAGGCTCCCTATCCCATGACTATTCCTCTGAGTGCTGAGGCGATAGTCCCGGCATGTTGGCGGGCTCACTCAACCTGGCAGGAACCCTGTGGTCTGGTCACGCATCTGGCAGGGCAACCAATCTGAGTTTACTTGTGGGCTGTACCCTTGTAAATACTGATGGGCCTGTTGTGACCATCAGGGTAATTAACCTAAGCACAGAACCACACACTATCAGATGGTGCACAAAGGTAGCAGACTTGCACCCCAGTTAGTCAGGTCGCAGAGGTGAGGGACGAAAACTTCTTGCCAGATAGAATACAGCGGGAGTCTCTAATGTACAGTCGTAATTTGCCCGATCCCATTTGTGAGATGGAAAACAGGAGTGATGCTGATTTGGAGGAGGCCAAGCAGGCGGCCTTACACAAACTAATTGACCAGCATTTGGAGATCTTCTCCTTGTCTTCCGAGGACATTGGATGTACGGGCCTGGTGAAACATCAGATCCACACCAGTGAGGCCTGGCCTATTCATCAGCCTGGCCCATGGCTCCACACAAGCTTCAGAAATCCCGGAGAGGGTCACAGATGGCGATTCTGGAGAGGGTCAAAGATAGGAATCCCGGAGAGGGTTCAAGATGGAGTTTCAAACACAGAGACTGCCATGTAGGCCACCCTCCTTGGCATTGTCACTTAAAAAAGGACTGCCAGGGGGCAGCCACACCACTGAGGACTGCATGCAAGCAGCCTGGAAAAGTTGCACGATAAAGGCCAGTTCACATGGCCTGCCCTGATCGGCCCCTAGCAGCCTAGTGAGAGAAAGCCATTGAGGGCAACTAAGATGTTGCATTGCACTGGACATTCGCTGCTGCCCCTTGCTCATGTTTTCTTTTTCCTCGAGTTACAGGTTCCTGGCCATGGGTAGAATAAATAGTAGAAATTTATATAGTTATTAATGTAAGCCCACCTGTCAATGATTTATTTCAAATTCCGGCAACATAGCATAAGGTTGTCCACGTAGTCACTTTACAACCCACTGGACTGTGGAGTTATCCGCGGCTGATGGCCTCAGGACTGGGGCGTTCAAGAGGACTTTCCCCTCGTGGTAAACCTCAAACCCGAGTTCATAACACTATACGTGTGTGTGTGTGTGTGTGTGTGTGTGTGTGTGTGTGTGTGTGTGTGTGTGTGTGTGTGTGTGTGTGTGCGCGCGTGTGTTCGTGTGTGCGTGTGTGCGTGTGCGCGTGTGCGTGTGTGCGTGTGCGTGTGCGTGTGCGTGTGTGTGTGTGTGTGTGTGTGTGTGTGTGTGTTTTCACATATATAACAAATTTATTGCAGATCCATGAAGCAGTTTGTGATTGGGTGGATGAGCAAAATGCAGTAGATGTAGTATATCTCGACTTTCAGAAGGCAATTTTTTTTTCTTACATACGGCAACTTGACTGCCGGGTAGCTATCATTTTGTTGGGGTGCGACAATACCGCTGATGCTGTACCCCTCTACCAGTACACTGGTACTCCTTTTGCCGACCTCGGAAGGATGACAGGCTGAGTCAACCCCACCTGGTGTTAATTCAGTTGGAAACGTAGCTCAAACTCAGGACCCTAAGATCCCAAGCCAGCCACCCTACCCATTAAGCCAACACTAGGCTTTGGCAGGCAATTGACAAGGTAACACATGGAAGGCTGTTAGCTAAGGTTAGGGCTTGCAGAATGGCTGGTAAAGTAGCAAAGTAGATCACCTCTTTAACCAAACTCTGCTCCTCTAGATCATACGTATGTTCTGCAAAAAAAAAACCTTTCCATGCCATCACACCAAATCTGTTGCGTCGAGGTATTCTCTCCAGGATTTGGAATTTCCTGTGCACTGCCGTATCCAGTTTTCCCTCATTTCTCCCTCTGAGCTTTACTGCACCCACAGAGACTCTCTTCCTACCCTTCAGCTATAATTCTTCCTCATGTGCTGATACATACATCCTTATGTTCTTTGTCTGTCGACATTTTGCCCGCTGTTATTATGTTCTTCCATGAGTCTATATCCCCAAAGTTGGGTGAGGAGGTAAAATAAAAAAATCATAATCATTATTTTACAACACACCTTGGTATTTCTGATTATTATAATCACTGATGTGTAGCATTAACTTATTTTCAGCATTTGTTTTATTCCTGAATTGGAAGCTTACATGATAACCTGGAGTCTAATTCAATATGAGGTGGATACAGACAGCTATTGCCTATCAAATCCATCACTTTTTGGACAAAGTGCGTTTTGCCGAATAGAGCAAGCATGGCAAAGTAGGGAGAGGGACCATTTTATCAGGCAGAAAAATGACAGCAAAATACAGCACTCCCAAGAGCAAAGAAACAAATTGTCTGGTTAAAATGATGAAGCAACGCTGTTGCAGAAAAGTCGCAATAAGGTTTGTCCAAGTCCTCACGAGCAAAGCTATAGCAAAACATTGTTTCGACCCAATAGCAAGTGGCAGGCTCAGCCAAGCGTGTGCAATAACGAGTGCAGTTTGAATTGGAAATCTGGAAACATTATGAGGTTGCAAATGGTGTGGTGAGACGTGCAATCTAGAGCTGATTTTTATTGCATCTTCATCTCACTCTCTCTCTGTCTCTGTTTCTGTTCTTTTTTCATGCCATTCTTGTCAAGCGGAACAAGCCTGAAGTGGTAAATAAGTCGGCTGAGTTAATGTATGTTAGTGGTATATTTTTCCATTAACAAAAGGTAATATTGACCTGTTAGATTATCTTACCAGTCTTCTTTTGAGTTCTGTGTTTGCAAAGGATCATCCATCCATATGAGCGGCACTCAAAATGTCCTCAAAATGAGATACTTAACCGATAGCTCAAAATGCGGTTTATGTTTTGAAAAATGAATTCAATAAGTGAATGGAATTCACAAGTTAATTTTTTCTTACTCATGATGTATCAACATAAATTTGAGGTATCGGGGACCATTGTGAGTACTAAAAGCAGCCGCTCGCCGTGGGAGCTGCCAGGGCATCATCGTGTTATCTTTATGATTATGAATACCACCACAGAGGCCCCACCCGACAGCTTATCTTGGTCCGATGATGCACCGTTATTTGGCCAGTGTATAGGCAATAGACCGCTGCTTTGATTGCTCTGGAAAATAAAATTAACCCGGGCTATGCATACGAAGTGAAATCATACGTACTGCTTATATGCATATACTGCATAATACATTGTGATTATTTAGCTCAGATAACTCCAATTGCACCCACCCTCTCACCAAAGGAAGAAAATGCCAAGATGGGCGAAATTTTTTTTTCAAGTGGAATCAAACGAAACTTACACAAGCACAACTTAAGGGTGCCCTCATTAATCCCTGAAAGTTTTGGTGCTGTAAATGGTGGAGACTTGTAATCCCCACCCCCACGTGGAGGGAGTGCAACACGATACACATTTACACAGAAAATTTTGCATTCCCTATTCCCCCCAAGACCACCGGCAAAATTAAAACACCCCCATGCACAAATTGGGGGCTTGCTGATCTGATGTCACAAATATTTTCGTAATTGACCCACAACTGTGGGAGGAATAGCGTGACAAACAAACAAACACTGATCTGTGAATTATATTAAGGATAAAGGAAGAAAGGGGGAAGTGATTGTGAATTTAACGTTGTTCTTAACAAACGGGGACAGGAACCATACAGGTATGATTGGCCAAATGGCCTTCGCATGCACCAAAGTTCCTTGGTATCTTTGTGTAACATTGTTAATAATGGGAAGAAATGTGGAGGGGGGGGGTCACATGGATTTGAGGGTGGGGGTGCATGGAGTTGGAAGAGGGAGATTGAGACTTTGGGAAGGGGGGAGTGTTGAGGACTTTGGGGGAGGGGGTTGAGTACTTGGGATTTGGGAGGGACAGTTGAGGACTTAAGAAGAAGAAAGGGGGAGGGGATGACAGAGTTGGATTGGGGGAGAGAGGGGAGAAAGGGGACAGAGTTGGGATCGAGGGGTTTGAGGGTGAATTATAGGACGATAATCACATTCACGAGCTGATTAATCAACATCCCATTGTTGATTGTGTGACCATGAAGACACACAAGTCCATACAGTATCCATTTTGAACACGAGAGTGAACTATGGCCAATAGAAGGATCAAGGGCTCACTTACAGTACAGAGGACCTGGAATGACAATCTATGACAACATGCTTATGTTTTAGTGGCTTCCTTATGCTATTATATGCTACTGTGTCCAAATTATGTTGCTCTGTTTTATTTCAATTTTGGAATACACTTAAATCACTAAACGTTTTATTATTACTTGTCATTTAAGATTGGAGTAATATTATGGCTTGTGTTATCGAGTTATATATTTCCGTCAAGTCGTGGACAATTTCTGGTGACATTTATGATCTGATTACTCCAAACATCTCCATCCTGCACTACTTCCCAAAGCTCTGGTCGTGATGGCTTAGTTGCAGCCTTTACCCTATCCATGCAGCACATACCTCTTTCTCTTCTTCCTTCACCCATAACTAGCATGCTTGACTTCTCCAGACTGATTTTCTGCATGCATGATACGTCCAAAGTATGACAGTTTCTGTTTTAGTATTATTAGTGCTTCTAACGTACATGGCAGTCTCATTTCTTAAGCACTGGTTTGTTTGTTGTTCTTCCAGTCCATGGGATTTTTACCATCACCAACACCACATTTTCAAAACTGTCAGTCTTACTCCTTTCCTCCTTCTTCACTGTCCACAACTCGCATCTCTATATTGCAACTGGAAATACCAAAGCATTCATCAGCCTCCTCTTGGTTTGTGTTGTCACCTTTGTCTTTACAGATCTTTGCCAATCCTGACATTGCTGTTCCCCACAACGCGAATCATCTATTAATTTCTCCTCCATATTCTACACTCACTTCAATCTTAGAACCCAGGAAGATGAAACTTTCCTCTTCACACGTAATCGTTTCCGAATCTGAACAAGTTTATCTTCTTAGTGAACAATGTTTTAGTCTATTTTAGGTTCAAATTAAGATCAGATTTTTCACTGTCTGCATCAGTTTCAACAAGTTCTCTTTACTTTCTGCAATCAGAGTAGTATCGTCAGCATACCTTAGGTACTGTTGATACACCTTCCTCCAATCCTGACTCCAGCCTCACTCTTATCGAAGTTTGATTGTCTAATGCTGTACTTGAGCGATAAGGATTGAACAAGTGGGGGACGGAATGCACCTTGTCTGACCCCTTTTCCACTTCCAAACCATTCTATCTCTCCATACGCTGTTCTTTCTGTACCATCTTGTTCGGTGTGCAGGCTCATCATCAGACATACCAGGTGTTCCGAAATCCTCATTTCTTTCAGGATAATCCACATCAATTCATGATCAATTCAATGGGAAGTTTTGCTATAATTTTCAAAACAGAGATACACCTTTGTTTGATATTCCTTTGCTTTTTCCATGATCCACCTCAGATTTGCGATTTGATCTCTCGTACCTCTTCCTCTTCTGAAACCTACTTGCTCAAACAGGTATTTCTCACTTAATGAAGTCTTACATTCTGTGTTGAATGATCTTGAGTAACAACTTGCTCGCATGTGAAATCAAGGCAATGGTTCGGTTATTTGAACATTTTCTTGCATCCCCTTTCTTTGACAATGGTATATAGATTGACCGCTTCCACCTTTTAGGCCATACCATACTGCCCCAGATAAGTGCATAGATAGCTGTTACAATTTTGATTGCCACCTCCCTCCTACCTTAAGGAGTTGTATTAGCATTTCATCGGCACCTGGTGTTTTTCCATTTGCCAGCTTTCAGGGTTCTATCTACTGAAAGAGCTCTACTGTCACATTCTGTTCCTATTGGTTCTTGCTCGTATTCCCTTTCTTCAAAGGTTACCATCATATTGTTGTCTCATTTGCATAGAGTTTCCATATAGTCCTTCCATCTTTCTTTCACCTGTGTTTCCTCTGTCAGATCATTTCCTGTAATACTCTTTAGAACCCAAATCTGAGACCTAAACTCTCCTGTGATCTCTCCGATGTGTTTTAAAAGATCTCTTCTTTTTCTCACTCTGTTGTCACTTTCTATCTCTATGTATGTCTGTAAAATACTTCTCTTTCTCTTCCATCGCTTATCATTAGAAGTCAGCACTTAGTCACTTAATTTCTTCTCTTGATGCACCTTTGGTTTTGATCTCTCTTCTTCTATCTGCAATATATTGCCTCTTCTGTGTACAATATTTAGTGTCCAGGAACAGAGGGATGCACATGTCGTTGAGAAAGATGGTGCATGTTCTAAAACTTGATGATGTCGATAGCACAGTGTATATTTTGGTCGGTGCCGTGTACGAGGTCTGTGGCTGAGCGGGTGCTCATTTTGAGGTGGAGTGACACCACCTGGCAAAGTGGTTCAATTTGCCCAAATTTTTGCACCGTTGGCCTTGGGCAGGGCAATCAGAAGGTCGAGACTCACGCCTAGTGGAGACAGTTCCTATAACACAACTGAGAATGTGTGGGGTACTGCACATGTTATGATGCAAGCTCAGTGTCTGTACCCATTGTTGTGAGAGTTTGTGAATTTTCTGAACTGTAGAGTCTATAGCTGTAATAGGCGAGTGTTCCGGTAAGTTTTGTGCAGTATTGTAAGCTGCTTCCACCTGGCTAGCATTCTTTATGGTTTGAGGCAAAGTTCGGTCATCAAATTTGGGTAAAAGTCTCTTACTCACGTGTACATTGCCTTCAGAAAGTATTCACATCCCTTGACTTTTGTCATATTTTGTTGTGTTGCAGCCTGAATTTAAAATTTTTTGTCATCAATCTACACAAAATACCTCATAATGACAGTGATTATATGGTTTTTAGTAATTTTTACAAAATAATAAAAAAATCTTCTTCTTCTTTCGGCTGCTCCCTTTAGGGGGTCACCACAGCGGATCATCTGTTATGATCTGCATAATGATTTGGCACAGGTTTTACGCCGGATGCCCTTCCTGACGCAAACCTGGTCGCCTCTTACGACACAGGGATATGGTACACCTATTACAACCGGGGCATACACTGGTACTCACTTCGCCGACCTCGGAAGGATGACAGGCTGAATCAACCTCCTGGTGTGTATTAATTCAAGCGGCCAACGGGGCTTGAACTCGGGACCTTTTAGATCCCAAGCCACTACCCTAACCACTACGCCAACACCAGGCTTACAAAATAATTAAAAATGAAAAGCTGAAATGTCTTGCATAAATAAATATTCAACAGTCAATACTTTGTATTTGGCAGTGAGTATAGCTTTGAGTTTTCTTGGGAATGTCTGTATCAGCTTTGCACATCTGGATTTGGGGATTTTCTCCCATTCTTCCTTACAGATTTGCTTAAGCTCTGTCAACTTGGATGAAGAGCGTCGGTGAACAGCAATCTTCACATCTGTATACAAATTATCAATTGGAACAAAGTCTGGGCTTTTGCTGGGTCACTCAAGGACTTTTCACCATTCTTCTTCTGAAGCCATTCCAGCATTGCTTTGGCTTGATGCTTTGTCCTTTGGGTCATTGTCCTGGTGGAACGTAATTCTTCGCCACAGTCCAAGGTCTTTTGCACTGTGAAACATGTTCTCCTCACGGAGGTACCTGTATTTTGGCTCCATTCATTGTTTCCTCTATCCTTATAAATCTCCCAGACTCTGCTGTTGAAAAACATCCCCATGGCATTATGCTGTCACCACCATGCTTCACGGTAGGGATTGGGTTGGATGGGTGATGAGCTGTGCTTGGTTTCTGCCAGACGCAGCGCCTTGCATTCAGGCAAAAGACATCAATTTTTGTCTCATCAGACCACAGAATCTTTTGCCTCATGCTCTCAGAGTCTTTCCCGTGCCTTTTTGCAAACTCCAGGCATGCCTAGATTTGTGAAGTTCTGCAGAGATCGTTAACCTTCCAGCAGGTTCTCACATCTGAGCCAAGGAACTCTGTGGTTCTGTCAGATTGGTCATTGGGTTCTTGGTCACCTCCCTGCCCAAGGTCCTTTTTGCCTGGTTGCTATGTTTGGTCAGACAACCAGCTTCAGGAAGAGTCTGGTAGTTCAATATTCTTTCCATTTCCTAACGATGGAGCTCACTGTGCTCTTGGGAACTTTGAACACTCTATAAATGAGTTTCTACCCTTCCCCAAAACTATACCTCCTAACAATCCTATCTTGGAGTTCTATGGACAGTTCCTTGGACTTCACAGGAGAGTTTCTGCTCTGATGTGCACTGTCAACTGTGGGACCTTATATAGAAAGGTGTTTTTCTTTCTAAATCATGTCCATTCAAGTGAATTGGCAACATGTGGACTCCAATCAAGTTCTAGAGACATCTGAAGGATGATCAAAGGAAATTATATACACCTGAGCTCATTTTGGAGTGTCATATCAAAGGGGTTGAATACTTATTGAAGAAAGACATTTCAGCTTTTCATTTTTAGTTAATTTTGTATTCATTAACATTGAAGAAAGACATAAGTTGGCTGGAGTGGTGTTAAGCTCACCGCCATTGAACTCTGGAGCAGTGGAAACATGTTCTCTGGAGTGATGAATCACGCTTCACCATCAAGCAGTCTGAAGGACAAATCTGGGTTTGGTGGATACCAGGAGAATCTGACCTGCTCGAATGCATAGTGTCAACTGTAAAGTTTGGTAGAGGAGGAATAATGGTCTGGGGCTATTTTTCATGGTTTGGTCTAGCCCCCTTTGTCCCAGTGAAGGGAAATCTTCATGCTACCGCATACAATGACATTCTAGAAGATTCTGTGCTTCCTGGTGTTGGCTTAATGGTTAGGGTGGTGGGCTTTGAATACAAGGGTCCTGCATTCAAATCCCGCTCAGCTGTTGAATTAATAACAGGTGGGGTTAACTCGACCTGTCATCCTTGCGAGGTCGGCAAAATGAGTGCCAGCTTGCTGGTATACTGTGTCGGAGTGGCGACCTGTCCAGGATTGTGCCCAATAGCCAAGAAGACAGGTTAAGGCCGAAGTCACATTTGCTCTACGCGAGGATACGGCGGCCGTACGCTCTCTGAATTGACAAACATGCGGCGGCCGCAGAGTTTCTGCGGTGGCCTCGGTGGCCCTACGCTGTTTGGCTATCTTTTACAGGCCATACGGGTCGCCATGGAATTATAGTGCGGAGTTATAACTTTTTTCATTTCTACATTCGCCGTAGCAATTCGACAAGCCGAAACAAAAGAACTGGTTAAAACAAAACAAAACAAAAAAAAGAACCCACTCGTTACCGTCCGTCTGGCCGCACGTTCGCCTTAGGGCCCCCCTGTGGTCCCCTGCAGTTGCCTTGCGGGCACCTTGAGGCTACCTTGCGTCTGCCTTGAAAATTATATGGCGCCGCAGGAATGCCCTAAGGTCACCATGCGACATCAAATCAAAGACCGTACGGCACTCCCACGTTTTCGGTCTCCACAATTTCTAAATACCCCGTGCGGCTCGCCGAAAAATAAAAACATATATGACTGCTACATTGTATGACCATGGAAATACTGTGGCCGCCCTATAATTGCTAGTGGCCTTAGATTTTGTAGACCCCACGGTCGCCGTGGCAAATGTGACTTAGTCCTAAAGGCCCGGTCACACCTTGACGTTTTAGCCAGCGATGGCAACGTATTAAAATGTATGTAAAACGCTGGCTTACTTTGAACTTTTGATGTTTTTTTTAAAGATTCGGACGTATTCATAGCGACTTGGTCTTATGTATAACGCATTGGTAACGGACACAGAACGTTTCGTTGTATTATAGATAACTTATACCAATGAATGCTGAACCTGTTGTCGGCCTACACAACCGATGCCCAACGATAGTCTAACTTAGGCATAGCGCGTTTCACGCATCGCCGACGATGTCGTGACGTAGCCTATTAAAAGGCTGACGCACAACGATTCGAATCATAACTGCCGTAGAAATGGAAGTGACAACATCGCGGTCACACCTTGGCGATCTTGCCAGCGTATGCCGACCTAAGAAAAATGTGTCTAAAACGTTGGGGCACGTCAAATACGGTATGAGTAAGTTTGGTATACGTGAGTAGAACGCTAAAGTACGCTATCATACGTCGTAGTAAGTAGAGTACGTCAAGAAATTTTAAACATGTTCAAAATTTTTGGACGTACTCGGCGTATGACACACGTTCCGCATGCGATGGGGATAAGTTTTACACACGATATGTGGACGCTTACACACGTCCACAAAGGCTACTTATAAGCTACTCATAAGTCGAAACACGTCGCGGTAATGTCTTTTTTACGCGAAACTTATTTCTAACTTATGTTTGACGTGCTTTGAACCAATTCTTTACGTAGTCCCAACACACATCGACGTATGTAGACGTATTCCAATGACGTCTTCCGGTCGACAAAAAAAAATAAATGAACGTGTTTCTAGCTTACAACTGCCATATAAAGACGTGTTCCCAGCGGTTTTGGGAATTGGTATATAAAAATGCTGCTCATAAAAGGGGAACCCAACAGTGTTTTCGAGTCCTTTTTGAGTCGATGTCCATGTCAGCAGTAACAGTATCAGTATCAGTATCAGTATCAGTATTAGTATTAGTAGTAGTTTGTTCATGTTGGCAGTAGTAGGTGAGTGTGAGGGGGAGGGTGTGGGTTATGATGGATCGTCCTTGCGTCCGCGTGTCCACGGGTAGGAGACATCTTTTCACCATTGTTCGAAGTTCTTCGCGGCTAATTTTTTATGGGGCTTTTTCAACAATGAGCTATAGCTTGTTTTTACCATTTAGGTCTATTCATAACGGGTTGGACAAATGCACAATGAACTAATAATGTGCATAGAGCGCTTTGATTACTTCTAGATACGATATACCAACGAATAATTATCGTGAAGCCAGCGTTCACAAACTATGCCCAACGATAGCCTAACTTATCCATATCGTGCGGCAGTTTATCTTTTCCGGTGACGTGGGGTTTGCTATTCATAGGCTGCCACTCAACGATTTAAATGGCTGCATCTCCACTATTGAAAGTAGACGCTTGCGCTCAACAATTGGATTTTTTTTTTACACTCAACGACTTTTAAACGGTACCACTCAACTATTTTCATTGTTTACAATGAACGATTTAAATTGCTGTCACTCACCTTTGTTTTTTGACGCTGGGGTTTTGAAATTTGAAGCGTTTCTTCTGAACGTGTTAAAACGCTCAAACTCGACTATTTTAAATAGACGCTGCCGATGGACAATTGGAATCATAGCCAAGCTAGACATCGAAGTGTGAACATCCTCGTCATGCCGAAGAAAAGTTTGAAGAATGCTGCAAATAAGTGTCCTGGCCGTGGCCGTGGCCGTGGCCGTGGACGCTGACGCAAGGACGATCCATTATACCGACGTCTTTCAGCCTTTGAGTAACTTAAAAGTAACGTCTGTCGATGTGTGTCAACGATCGCGTAATGTGCCAACAACACATTAATCATAGGTTAGAAATAAGTTTCGGGTACGCTAAACATTACCTCGGTGTGTCTCAACTTATGATTAACTTACAAGTAGCATGTGTTGACGTCTGTCAACGATCGCAGACCGTGCATACAACTTGTGGCCAGCGTAGCGGAACGTGTGAGTCATACGCCGGCATACGTCGTGAAATTTCAAGCTTGAAAAAATTTGAGAACAACCAAAAAGCACAACGTTTAAAGCCAACGTACAACGACGTATGGCAGTGTTTTTCAGCGTGCTCTCAATGTTATCAAAACTTACCCATAACGTATTCAACGTGTGCCAGCGTTTTAGAAAAAAAATTCAAAAATCGGCATACGTTGGCTAAAACGTCAAGGTGTGACCGGGCCTTAAGCAGCACAAACGCTCTGCTCAGAGTATGGTCCCAGTCTCCTGTGCTCCCAACTTTGTGGCAACAGTTTGGGGAAGGCCCTTTCCTGTTTCAGCATGACAATGCCCCTGTGCACAATGCCAGGTCCATACAGAAATGGTTTGGAGAGATCAGTGTGGAAGTACTTGACTGGCCTGCACAGAGCACTGACCACAATCCCGTCAAACACCTTTGGGATGAATTGGAACGCCGACTGCGAGCCAAACCTAATTGGCCAAAAATCAGTGCCCAACATCACTGATGTTCTTGTGGCTGAATGGAAGCAAATCCCCACAGTAATCTTCCAATATATCGTGGAAAGCCTTCCCAGAAGAGTGGAGGCTGTTAGAGAGGCAAGGGGGGGGGGGGACCAGCTCCATATTAATTCCCATGATTTTGGAATGAGATGTTGGACGAGCAGGTGTCCACATATTTGGGCCATGTCGTGTGTGTGTGTGTGTGTGTGTGTGTGTGTGTGTGTGTGTGTGTGTGTGTGTGTGTGTGTGTGTGTGTGTGTGTGTGTGTGTGTGTGTATACATACATATACATGTACATGTATATATGTGTATATATATATATATATATATTTATATATATATATATATATATATATATATATATATATATATATATATATATATATATATATATATAATATATATCTATATGTATGTTTTTTTATGAAGAAGACAGGCACATCCAACCAAAAAGTAACTTGATCATCTCTGTTAATGTAACTAGTACACCCACTCCCTGAGGAACGTCAGGAAGGGCCATGCTATATAGATTACAGTAGATCTCGACTCAGGTCCGTTTGTCTGTGCGGAATAAGCAGATAATACCTCAAGAATGTTGGGTTTCCTCCCTTTCAGTTTAATGTTCAACAGCAGCAGCGACTGTTTAAAAAGGAAATCATACATGTCTGTGGTTTTAATTTATTGTTTTTTTTACTTCTGAGAGGGGGTGCCCCATGAAACATCATGAGGAGCTATTTACACATGTTAACACGGTCTTTGATGAAGGAGGAAAACCCCTTGGGGAGGGGGGATTGTGTTCGTATGAATATTGTTTTGTAATAACATTAATATCATGCAATTATCATTTGTGTTCTGATTATATTTGTTGTTGGAAGTGGCCTTGGAAAAATGCTGCAATAAGCTATTTATACACCTTAATATGGATTTTGCACAAAGTGGAAAACCCCCTTCGGGAGGGGAGCAAATTATTCGCGACAACCTCCATCATGTGACACTTGGTCCTCCTATCATGTTTGGTTGAGATTGAATAAGTAGTGACCAAATGTATCTTTGTCAGACTGACAGACAGACATCAAATTGCGTATTTTAGTACGATAACCAAGAACAGACACGGTCTCAAGCGACGTTTCACCTTTTTCCCAGCGAGCTTCCTCAGGCCAATGGACTCCCGATCTCGGCATGTCTCCGCTTTTATTACCGAGGTGACCAATTAATTTACGGTCACATGCCGGTGCGCTAGGTCAATGGAGTAGTGTTTTTATTTTGCCAAACCTTAAGCAAATAAACTTCAAATCGCATCATCGGTGGTCTGCTCTGCTATTTTTATTACTCAATCATGATCTGGTGTTGTATGTATGGGGTGAGTGGGTGTGTGTCCTTGTTGTTTTTGTGTTTCTGGGGCACGAGCATGGCTTGGTTCTTGTCCAGGTTGGACCTGAAGACGTGTGGTTTGCATGGTTGGTGGCGTTTCCATTCGGTGTTGTGCATTCGTGAGTGTGGTGTTGGAGACAGAGCGTTGCTTTTTTCTCACCTTGTCCTGTTGCTTCCACCATCCAGTTTTTGCCATTTGTATCAGAGGTGTATATTGTGTGGGTATATCTGTTAGTGCTTTCTACATTTGACGAGATCTTGACTTCGTGTCTTGTAGTATTTGACCAGCTCACTCTAGGGAGGAATTTCTGCTCCACACTAATGAGAGCCAACAAGCCCGAAACATGTGTCCGTAGATGTTCCCTCTTCAGGGTAGACTGGTTTATAAAATGGAGAATTAAATTATCTTCACAATATCGGCTGCACTACACTTCTACACAGATATAGGGGGCTGTCTCTATGATAAGGCCATGCCTAAAAGGCCGCACCTATGAAACTGTTACGCCAGAAGAACCTTTTTCAAAATTTATATTCATAAAATATATAAAGCTCTTTCTCATGTAAAACCTGATGAAGTACATCTATTGTGGTGGAAACTTTGTCTGAGACTAAATATGGTTATTCCAATTGGTATGGAGTAGTACATTCTGCCATTCACAGTTGGCTGTGCTCTATCTATCTATCTATCTAAAGAGCACCTCTTAACTGCAATGGTGACCACGTGCCACAGCTGTTGTTGAAAAGTTCCTGAACAACAGGGGCTGCCTGCCACACATCTACCCTGGTTATGCCTCCATTACACAGTTAATGAGGTTCCTGAGCTTTAGCCAGGAAAGACGATAGTTGCAATTTGTGAAAGCCATTGAACTGCACACTGCTAAATGCAGTGTCAGCTGCTACATTGCTCCCTGCAGTGTCAGTCAGCCGACACAGGATTGAGAAAAGTTTTTGGCAATGCCAGCATCTCTCCCTCTCCCCTCCTTTTCAAGGTATTTCTTCTTATGTTCACGATTATTTCATAACTAGGATTTCAAGACTCAACTCTCATCTGGAAAATTGATGGCTCCATTGTTCTGGGAAAGAGAAGATGTCCCGGTTGGGCATTTTATGCTAAAAGGTGCCACGATAAATTCAGAGCGATAAGTTGGGACATTGTAATTGTAATGCTTAAGCAAGACCTTGGGCATATCCTGGTTGGGTTCACTGTGTGTTTTCTCTTTCTTCGGAGCACAAACAGCATAATGCCAGAACTCAAACCTTCAGATTACCATCTCTTTGGCCGAATAACGAATGTACTGCATCATTTGACCTTTGATATGGTTTTTAAATATTTGAAGATGAAGTTTGAAAACCCCATAGATTGGCATCCATGGGGAGGAGGAAATTCCTCCTTGATTGCCCTGCTGAGTGCAGAGAGAAAAACAGTCATAAAGATGATGTCGCTGGTACCCAGAGTGACGTCACTTCTCCCAATCTCAGCGGCTGTCGGTGTGAAAGTTAACTCTGGTGTTGTCTCATGTAACTGGCTGCGTGTGATTTGTGTCGCAGCTTATCCACGAGCTTTAAAGGCTGTAAAACAAAAATAAAAAAGATAAAGTCTGAAGAATTGAACACTACTTTGAAGATGCAGATTACTTGAAGGAAGCTGTCCACAATTGGTAAGTATGACAAGTAGTCGTAGAGTGTGGGTGTACATGCCTTCGTTCAATGGTGACAAACATGAATTCGTCGTCATGGGGACCATGTGTAAAAACAACGAGGTATTCAGCAAGGATATTGTCCATGCAAATTTAATAGGTTTTTGAGGTTGTATTTAACAAGTGATATAATAAGAGGCATTTTCGTACCATTGAGTGTATGTACACGTGTAGTGTTATATGGTACATACATTGCTTTTTGCTTTTTGATACACAATATACACGTGTAGTGTTATATGCGAGTGTACATACACCATATGGTACATACATATATACATCTAGTGTATGAATGCTATTCTTGATATGAGTGGAGTGAGTGGGGGATAATCAAGTCCTGCATTTTGATGCAAATTATTCTGACAAAAAATTAAAGCCAAAGGTTGATGGGGAGTTTGTTTTGTTTTTCCTCGGATAAGATTAAAAAGTACAAGGAAATTCATGAAATTTCATCTATTTTAAAGGTATTCCCCTACTATGCATACATCCTTGTACTATTGATGTGTTAGCGTCTTTATTTGTTTTTTTTATTGAAAGATATATAGGACACATCCAAAGTCGATGCAACCATTTCAGGACACGTGCTTTGATGTCATGGTCATTTGTAAATCTACTGTCACCCAGATGTTCTTTTATTCATCCATTGAGATAGAAAATCATGAAGTGACAACTTCTTTCTACATGAGGAGATGATTTTCAACTCTCAAAACAATCTCCACCAGATAAGTAGCCCAGTGCTTCCGTTTGCCATGTAAGGGTACGAATAATTTTGCAGGAAAGTGATTCGCTTGGACAACATACCTGGCCATCATCTCTGTATTGCTTGTTCATTTTGTTGTATAACAATTCTCCATAGTTCTGTGCATTGATGGTTTTACCATTTATTATAAAATGCGAACTGTGGTGTCTGTCCATGCATTCATGCGTTCGTCTGTCTCCCGTTTACAGCGGCCACTTCCGTCGCTGCATTTGAAAAGATGCGCATGCAGGCAAAGCTCAATATTCAACCAGAAGAAAAGCATGATTCCAAACAAGGTACATTTTAAATGTATAAATGCAACATGGAATTGGTTTGTTCAACAGTGTGTTACGATATAACCTGAGGATTATCATAACATTGAACAAACCATGTTGTTGAGAACAGTTGCCTATACTGAAAGGCTTTCAACAAATGCTGCAGTGCAAGGATGATCATTTAATTAAAGACAAACCTCCATTTAGCATTGTGACCAAAATATATATTTTTTTAATACATGGTCTATACTCGTGGAAGAGCTCAGACAAATAACAGACCAGGACATACCATACCAAAGATAACATCAGGAGATGGGGGGAAACACCAATAGTGGCAATTGCTTCAATAAAAATAGGACTGCGCATCCTGAAGCTCATCTGAATCAAAAGCAACTATCGCTCAAACCCCCAGCAAGACCCCCTTAGATCCTGATTTAATTTGATTTTATTATATTTTTTCTTAATGCCGTGAGCAAATTTTGGTGCATCATTGGTGTGATAAAGGTTGTGGTCGTTTCATATATATATATATATATATATATATATATATATATGTACACTGTATACATATTCCTTCTATTCACAGGAGAGATTCCCTCCAATCACAGGTGAGAGATGTGGGTGGGTCTTTATTTATATATCGATTGCTTTTGACGTTTGCACGTGGTACAACCTTGAGAGCCTCATTGGTCTCCATTGATGTCTTCGCTATCGCTGATGATAAGCCAATAAGTGATGAAACTGGTCCGGTAGCTGAGGGGGTGTGTAGCATTGGGATTGTTGTGTGTGTACTATGTGTTAACGTCTTTGTAGTTATTGAGGAATTCTGGGAATGGTTCAAAACAGCACTTAGCACTTACCTTGCTTAAGTCTTCTTGGGTTGCTTTATGCAGCGACTTTGGCTGGAGGATCATGGGAGGGGTCAATCATTTGTGCATATATATATATATATATATATATATATATATATATATATATATATATATATATATATATATATATATATATATATATATATATTTGTGTATATATTCACACAATAAATGGATTACGTGTGTGTGTGTGTGTGTGTGTGTGTGTGTGTGTGTGTGTGTGTGTGTGTGTGTGTGTGTGTGTGTGTGTGTACATGCAAGTTGATGCCTGCTATCTCCACATGTGGGTGTGTTTCAGGAGGTGAAACAGAAACCTGCCAGATCTCAAAGTGTGTGTGTGTGTGTGTGTGTGTGTGTGTGTGTGTGTGTGTGTGTGTGTGTGTGTGTGTGTCTCTACATAAGGGGTTTCAAAATGTGGAATTGAGTCCTCCCAGGGCAGGCTCAAAGTATCCACCTTCATTTCGGTAAGGATTCAGGATTCATGGACCAAGCTGTGAAGTTTTCTGTTTTCAAAGTTTTGTGCCAAGTGTTCAGCTGTTCTGACGTTTTTTTTTTCGTGTTCAGTTATGAAGCGTCACATGTCATTCTCTTTGCTCAGCCCACTGACTGCAACTTTATCATACTCCTCGCTCCAATACTCCAAGTTCGATCCACTTTGGCTTCAAGCTCTTCCATGTTATTATTTAAACTCCTGGCATCAGTTTGGAATATTTTCAACTTTTCGCTCACTGAAATTCTATTTTCTTTCCTGGCCTTACTCATCCCGAATACATTATCAATTCCTTCCTTTATAACTTCCCCACTCTCCGCTGACCTAAAAAAAACCCCTGAATTCCTTCCTCAATTTGTACCTTGCTGCCCCTTTTTCTATTTAACATACGGCCATCATTCTGGAAACACTCCCTTTGTCCCCGAAATGATTCCCACTGCTTCTTAAATGTAAAACCTTCCTCCATACACCATTTTCCAGCCATTGGTTGACATCTGACGCTCTGCTCATAAGTTTTATATCGTTTCCTAATCTTGTGAGAATCCCAGAAAACATTACCTAACAACCATTTGCTTTCAGCCACTTACCCAATATCCTGTATCTATTTTTCAAAACCTCAGAGTAAACATTCCTTAAATCATTTGCTCCGAGGTTTCCACAACCAACTTCTTCCTACCATGACCCGATAACATATTGTTTCCCCTTCCTTCAATGTCCCTAACTCCTGCTCCTTCAAAACTGCACAGAAACCTGTGTCTACGATCCTTCCTGCAGAATGAAGAATCTCCATATTTAATCGTCTCATCACCAACAAAAACTGTCTCCCATACATCATTTCTACCAATTTCTATTGCTGCACATTCAGCATTCCCTACACTCGCCGTACCTCCACCACTGCCTGCACCCGATGCACCTCCACCATCACTGCCTGCACACGCTGCACCTCCACCACCAATGCCTGCCCCCGCTGCACTTTCACCACCACTGCCTGTACCCGCTGCACCTCCACCACTTCCAATATTCTCATCAACCTCACTCCACAACCAACTATTATGTACAAATTTCTCACATTCTGCTACTTGCTGCAAATTATCGATGCGTTCCTTCGACCGAGTAATAACCATCCTCAAGTGGGTGATTTCCTCACATTTCCTACAACAGTAAGAACCCTGTGCTTCCCCTATTGTTGACGTGGCCCACATGAAGCAACTATCACATTTTACGAACTCCTCTTCCTTTCTCCTTCGGTCTCTATTTATACCCTTTTTTATATCGCGATACTCCCAAGGAGTATGGTCCCCAACTGACTTAAACGCAAAATTTAACACGAGGCCTCCCCACTGCTTATTTCAACAAACTAACAAAAATACCCGCTAAAACTGTTATGAACAGAAATACAGCTTTATAAACACAGTTCCACAGCCCCTGATACAAATCATTATAACAAAATACCAAAAAAACACTTGTTTTGTTCGGGTTGTGCTTCAAGAAGAAGAAGAAGGAGACGAAGAATCATAAAAACACACAGAATACTCCTGCCGGAGAAATAAGGAGAGTGAAGCACATTAAAATGTATCTAAAAGCTTAGAAAGGAAGAAGTGTCTCATTCAATGTAGATTCAGTTTGGAGATATTGAGAAAAGGAAGGGATGAAGAATGAAGCACAGGATATCTGTGAAGGATATCACAGGATATCATATATCATATACATATCAAGGATATCACAGGATGTGTGAAGCACAGGATATCATATATCTGTGAAGCACAGAGGGGGAATAGGATAAAGCTGAGGAGGCTGAACGGACAATACTTGGGAGAATAGAAGTGAAATGAAGCACCCGCTACCAGAGCAGAGACAGAATTTGCACGTGGGGTAACTGAGGACAACGCCCGAGCTACACAGACCCGGATTCGAGAACATGGTTATGCCCCACTTAACGTTGAAGATGCGTTCCTGAAAAGTGTGACCAAGTTAAACAAGTGAAGCAAGCTTTAACTTTAATGAAATTGTTATGGCTCAGGTTTTGATGTTGGCCAAGAGGGGAAGCACTTGAGTTCCTTCTGGACATCCGGTCATAAGGCCAGCAACCTCGGATAATTCCATGGCTCAGAGGGTTGCTGAACAATCACGAATGCCCATTGGTACTGCCAATCCTGGCAGGGTCTCTACTTCATGTGGGTACCCTACCTTTGGACGACGACATCAAGGAGGGCCCGTCCTCTCGTTGCATACTTGTCTTAACTTACCTGACCTATATATATATATATATATATTTCTGCGGCCACAGGTACCGAGACACCAGCTTGTCACTCAGGGGGATTAATCCCCGGTTGTCCTCGGTAGAGCTGGACCTGGGGCCACTGCTCACAATTAACGTTGTGGTATGGTGGGTTGTTTTAGAACCATGAACGCCACCCAGTCAACCACGAGTTCCAGTGTCCACCATCTAATTATTCCATTTAACTGGAGGTCATGTGGTTACCTGAGTATGGAGCACGCCCTCGGCAAAGCACCAATGTTATCTGATTAGATTTTAATTAGGGTGGCCGAGCGTTTTAACCGCTGGTGCGTGCCGATGATTTTTGGTGAAATCTGTGGTAATTACCTCCCAGTCTATCTCGGTTCGAACAATGCTGGATCGATGGAAGGAAAGGACAAACACGGACAGGTTGGAAATCGACAAATAATTTATTAATAATAAAATAAATAAATAAAAATAACTTTTTATTTGCTGAGGTAAATAAAGAATGAATTTCAAAGCAAAATCAATTAAAATGCCAGGAAAGAGACAAAGAGCAGATGCTTATCGGGGGTTGACTTACTTACAGCTGTTGTGGAATTTTCAAACCGACTCGGTGTAAAAACTATTACTCAAATCTTGCAAAACACAAATAATCCACTGTCCACAAGGAAAGTACATTTGATCAAAGAACATTTATTAAGCGGTACCACGGACTCCAAAACACTGAGATGTGGTGACATCCACAATGATTTGCACTACTCCAAGCTTACATTTTCTGATATATATATATATATATATATATATATATATATATATATATATATATATATATATATATATATATATATATATATATATATATATATATATATATATATATATGCCTTGGTAGGAATGGAGGAGCCTGGGAGAACAGAGAGAGAGAGACAGAGAGAGACAGAGAGAGAGAGAGGTTTCGTCATGATGACCTCCAGCTGGCCTTGGTGAGATTGGTTTCACACGAGAAAGGCATTTTACTGGTCAAACAAGATACTTCAAGCAGACTGAAAAGGGAGTGGAGGAGAGGTGGGAGATAAAACATTAGGTTACAGGTCCCGGTAAATATACTTGGTTTAAGGCAATGTGATTATAAACTTCTCAATACAAAGTAATGAATAACTGAACATAAGGAATTGATTATGTTAAGCGAGCAGTGAGTACGTCTAAAAAAGAAACAGTGAGTACTTAAAGGAAAAGACAACTTGTTTAAAAAGGAATATTTCCCCATTACAGCTAAATGCAGACATGGGTACCCAACAGATCATTCGGGGGGGGGGGGGGAAGAATTGTCTCTCTCACCAGAAAGTCGTCTGTGAAGCGAAAACATCCTGAAATGCGTGCGTGCATGTCACGTCTGTCACCAGCACCCAGCTTTGCCATGCACCCTCTCGCGGGGCAGCCTTGAACGCCAGTCAAAGTCTGGAGGGCACCGAGATCGTCCGTCATGGGTTTACACCCTGGTGTTGTTGGTGATCGACCCGTGCCTCACTTGTTGACGGCCCTGCTCACACCCACACGCGCAACATAAGCTCGCTTGCCCAAGCATTGGGAAGGACGAATTGTCTCGTCGGCGCTGGTCAGACACCCGCTTCTTGCTCGCTTCTCTCGCCCTTTGCTATTTTCCTCTCTCCTTTCGCTTTTTCTTTTTTTTCTTTCGCTTTTTCTCCCTCTCGCTTTTCTCTCCTCATGCTTTTCTCTTCTCGCTTTTTCTCCTCACGCTTTTTCTCCTCAGAACGTACCTCTCGCTCGTTTTTTTATATCTTCGGCCTATCTCCGCCGATGCAGTCCGCCCCAAGCTCACCCCGCCCCACTGGTGCATGGTTACCATGAGGACCCGTGCGCTCTCAAAAAAGGCGGGCGTCGGAGCTCGCGAAAGAAATGCGTGTAAACGTGTAGGTTGTAAAGAAAAAAGCTTCGCATAAGAGAGGGGATCTATCCTTTATCCTTCTCAACGCATCACATTTAAAATCCCATTAGACATGTGTATGGGGCTAATCTGAACATGCATTTAAGGAAATAACTCCGAGGACCTGGATGTGTGGATGCATTTACCAGACCGGATTCTGGAATCCGTAACAATATATATATATATATATATATATATATATATATATATATATATATATATATATATATATTACAATATCTCAAAAAAATTTGGTCGGATTCGGATGTAACGTGGGGGACAGGTTGGGTGTGTTATAAGGACGAATGGGTTAAACTTTGATGAAGATTCCAAACCATATTCGGATACGAGATTTTTATTTTTATTTTTTAAAGTTGTTCTTCACCATTGAGAGATGGGGCAGAAAGCGATATGTGGCATGATATTTCCAAAAACTCTTGCACCATGATATATTCTGCTGGATCAGGCATCGTGTGGCTGAGGTATGCGCTATCCCGAGTGCCCTTCGAGTTTATTTGTATTTTGGACATATAATGTTGATAAACCTAAGTGTTTCCTTCAACGAAGTCGACTCTAAACCAGAGGAGTGTGGGGCAAAATTCACTCTCTTTTCTACCCCACCCATCCATACACATTGGTGGCCTAATTCTTGAAGCAAAAGCTTTGAGTTTGGGAGGTCGGCAGTTCAGGCCCCATCTGAGTCATATCAAAGACTTCAAAAATGGTATGTGTTGCCTCATTGCACGCTGCTCACCATGTTGCCGCCTTGCTTGCTGCTCACCATTTAAACATGGATAAGCAACTATTACCCAGATTTGATGGGCTGAACTAGAGTATGGTGGGGCAGTTCCTTGTAAGGGAACATCACCTCCCCCTGTGTTGAAGTTCCCTGTCAGAGAACGTCTATTGTCATCGCATCATTATCGATCTTTTGTTCAATAAACTGAACATTTCTCACTTGAAAATAACCAGCTCCACCAGTTAGGATTTTGAGCCTGGATGTTCAGGATACTGAATATGTAATCAGAACTGAGAAAGTTGTGAGAGAGAGCGTTGAGAGGGGGGACATTTTGCCTGACCTTACTCCACTGCTGATTTTCTTAATTGTTACCTAATTATATCATTAATCAAGTCCTGTGTTTGGATGCAATTTTTAATTTGGCCTTAGATCAAAATGTTTCCATTAATTTAAACTCAGTCGCTGCACAACTTCTGATTATTGCAATAAATGAATAGATCACAACAGTTCTTTTATAGACTCTATTAATCTTGGTTGTGAAAAATTGAAAGTTGACATTTGTAACGATGTTGGTGTTGACAACATGTAAGACATTACCAGTTTCCATATATTTTGGGTGCTGAGCCAAAATTGCTCAGCATTACCAATTACATCCACCTTTTTCATTCAACTTGTGGGTTAGGCTGTGATGTGTACACAGTGGACCATCATCTTCAGCCATAGCTGTAAACCAGCGTGCACCATCTGCAGAAATTCACAGTGCCAGAAGGAGAGCAGTTGCAAGGGCATCTTAGCCCATTGGATGCAAACAGATTGTGCCATTGTGCTGCCAATTTGGAGGCACTCATGTGCCTTAACACCATAATGACAAATACCAATGTTCCCTGTAAGGTACAATGCACTTGGAATAATGGCACTGCCATTAATGAGAAAATACATTCACAGCCGCTAAAGAGACGTTTTTTTCAACCTCCTCCATCGTTCCCTCAATCATCTCTTCTGCACTAGTTTTCTCTCCATTGGTAGCATTGGTCTGCCTTCCCGTCTTCTTTCCTACCAACCTCTGCTCCCGTCGTTTCTCCACTGCCTTCAGCTCATGCTAATTGAAGGTACACCAAAGGCTGATGTGCCAAAAGGCCACACCTCTCTTTTTGTAAAAGTTATTCGGGGGAAGGAGGTTGGCAAGGCCAAATTCATTACGATTCAAATGATGCCAAAGGTCCACCTGATCCAATTTCCAAGTAACAAATGTGGCAGGCCTCATACGAAGCTGTACAGTTGCTTCATATGTAAAGCGCTATCTCCAATGGCTGCCTTGCATTCCTCAGGGACAGTGCAGCTGGCTCCAGCCAGTGTGTCCATGCCCAGGCAGGTTGCTATCTTTTTCCTGTGATTTATTGTAGCAATTTAACTGGGCTGCACCATATGAATCACAGCGGCCAGCTGCCTCCATTCCAGAAGTCTTGGCAGGAAGCGCTGATTACGGGGAGTGTTTCCAATCTGTGTTATGTGCGGCTGGGAGTTAAAGTGGCAGTTCACTGGAACTGCATGTTGTTTATGGGCAGCAGTCGACTTGCCATAAACAGTCACTGTGCCTTACCCCAAGGAAATGGAAAAGCAAAGAATATGTGCAGCTATCCTGCCATTATCTGCAATGATTAGGTTTCTTTATGTCACATATATCAATCGAAAGTTATATTTGCATTCTTCATTGCTTCACATGGATATTGATGTGTGGAATTGCTTTTATTATTTTTTAATTGGGGGGGGGGGGGTGTTTTATTACTTTTTGGGTACGAAGTCGAGGCTCATGCAGGAGCGAGAACATAGAATGGATCAGGAAGTAACAGAACAAAAAAACAAACAGGGTAAAACACACCAACAGCAGTGGTGAGGTACAAAATAGAGGGAGACTTGGACAAATAAGGAATACGGGGTATCATGGGAGGAGGCATGGGGGTGACAAGATGGATACGGAGGCAAAATTAATCCTCTCCAAGCACGTCTCTTTCCAAAACTGGAAAGTTGAAGAGATGGGCTTTGGGAGGGTTAATTCATCCATCCATTGGGACCATACGCTGTGCAGAGCATTGGTGCTGCCGAAGCAGTCTCCTTGGCTATCGGACACAATCTTGGACGGGTCGCCACTCTGACGCAGGAGGGTTAATGGAGGTAAAAAAAGTCATGTTTTTGGATTGTGGTAGGGGGATGATCTGAGATGGTGGTGAACAGCTGTCTTGAAGACCTGTAGGGAAGAATGACTATTTTCATCTCGACAGCAAACAAAAACAAATCGCTTATCAAGAAATCATTTGTGCATTAAGCATTTTAACTAAATGCATCAACAAGTGTCGAAGGCTTCATTTAAATTTGCACTTTGCATGATTTCATCTTTTGTGGTGTAGCAGATGATGTAGTGGAGAGGGAGATGTGAAATTATAAGAAATGTTTTTCTTTTTTGAAAAGAAAAAGTATAGGATTGACAAGTCTGAAGACAACAGTGCACGAGAGGTATTTGACGATGTACATTGTTTCAGAAGTCAAGGATGAGACATTGTGATAATTTTTGACAAAGTTATAAAAATGATCAACATGATGTGGTACGGGTGACAGGTTATTAGCTGCATAATGTCAAAAACCCGGTTTCATTCAACAACTTTCAAAATTTGACCTTTACATAACCTTTAAAGGTCACAAAACAATGTTGTGGACATTAAAATAAGGAAACAGGAGACGTGCTATAGCTTATTGGAGTGAGTTCGTCGAAGAAGGTCGAAAACCCGGTTTGATTCCCACAACTTTGAAAATTTGACCTTTGTGGCCTTTAAAGGTCAAAGGTCAAGGATTATGAACTTTGGTGCAAAACTTCCTCTGGAACATTCCAGGAACAATATAACATCATATAGGCTATATGGCATTTCGCACTCCTTGGATTATCCATACTTTGATGAAATCAGCATAAAAACAAACTTGAAGGGGGCACCACGGGCAAGGTGTTCGAGATAGAGCAAAATGGTTTCAATACTTTAGGTGGGGAATGACCTCAAGATTATGCATAAAAAATATTGTCATGCTAGCTCTCAAAGTTTGGGTGGCCATATGATTTTTCTGTCAAAATTCGCAATTTTCTAAGTTTTTTGACCCTGTGATCTTGACCTTGGGAGGAAAATGAAAAATTGGACAACGACATGTTTTAGATAATTCATTTTGCTATTCAAATACCAAAGAACCCAACATAACTCGGTCATGGTATGAACCCACCAACCAAGTTTCATTGAAATCGCCATTGTATTAACGGAGCACTGGACCGAAAAGAGGGACAGACAGACAGACAGACAGACAGACAAACAAACAAGTCAGTAGGTGGATATGGATAGTCAACTACCCAATAGAACCTGAGGCGATGGGCCCGTTCGATGGGGAATGACCTGAGGATTAAGCACAAGAAAATTCATGATTCCAGCTTCAAGGGTTAATGCTGCAGATTGTTTTTTCGTTAAAATACCCCTGCATTTCGAGGTTTTTCGGCCGTTGCTAGGCAATGGATGTGTCCATAGCAACGGTTCTTTCTCACACATAACTAGGACATACCATGAACCTACCATACCAGTTTCATGTATATCTGACTCGTAGTCTCTGAGATATAACAAACTTCATTTTTTTATTGTTTTCGACCAGGGTTCATTCAAAGTCTATCTTCTCTGACAGTTTTTATAGGATCCGGCTGGAAATTTTTGACAATATGGCTGAATGTACTGCTCACAGTCGCTCGTGGCCCAATTTTTGAAAAAATAATTTTTTTTATAATTTTTCAAAAATTTCAAAGTCCCGTTGCTAGGCAACGGTGGTGTCCATAGCAACGGTTCTCATTTGCACACAACTAGGTCATGGTATGAACCTTCCAACCAAGTTTCATCAAAATCGCCATTGTATTAACGGAGCACTGGACCAAACAGACAGACAGACAGACAAGCCGGTAGGTGGAAATGGGTAGTCAACTACCCAATAGAACCTGACGCGATGGGCTCGTTCGATGGGGAATGACCTGAGGATTAAGCACAAGAAAATTCATGATTCCAGCTTCAAGGGTTAATGCTGCAGATTGTGTTTTCGTTAAAATACCCCCACATTTAGAGGTTTTTCGGCCGTTGCTAGGCAACGGAGGGGTCCATAGCAACGGTTCTTCCTCACACATAACTAGGATATACCATGAAACTACCATACCAGTTTCATGTATATCTGACTCATAGTCTCTGAGATGTAACGAACTTCGGTTTTTTTTATTTTCGACCAGGGTTCATTCAAAGTCTATCTTCTCCGACAGTTTTCATAGGATCCAGCTGGAAATTTTTGACAATATGGCTGAATGTACTGCACACATTCGCTCGTGGCCCGATTTTTGATTTTCGAAAAAATAATTGTTTTATGATTTTTCAAAAATTTCAAAGTCCCGTTGCTAGGCAACGGTGGTGTCCATAGCAATAGTTCTCATTTGCACATAACTAGGTCATGGTATGAACCTACCAACCAAGTTTCATCGAAATCGCCATTGTATTAACGGAGCACTGGACGGAACAGAGGGACGGACAGACGGATAGACAAGCCGGTAGGCGGACATGGGTAGTCGCCTACCCAATAGAACCTGACGCGATGGGCCCGTTCGATGGGGAATGACCTGAGGATTAAGCACAAGAAAATTCATGATTCCAGCTTCAAGGGTTAATGCTGCAATTTGTTTTTTCGTTAAAATACCCCCACATTTAGAGGTTTTTCGGCCGTTGCTAGGCAACGGAGGGGTCCATAGCAACGGTTCTTCCTCACACATAACTAGGACATACCGTGAACCTTCCATACCAGTTTCATGTATATCTGACTCATAGTCTCTGAGATATAACGAACTTCGTTTTTTTATTATTTTCGACCAGGGTTCATTCAAAGTCTATCTTCTCCAACAGTTTTCATAGGATTCGGCTGGAAATTTTGACAATATGGCTGAATGTACTGTCCACAGTCGCTCGCGGCCCGATTTTTGATTTTCGAAAAAAATATTCTGTTTTGATTTTTCAAATATTTCAAAGTCCCGTTTCTAGGCAACGGTGGTGTCCATAGCAACGGATCTCATTTGCACACAATTTGGTCATGATATGAACCTACCCACCAATACTGCTGGGTCACTTAAGTGAACCTGATATCCCATTCATTGTAGGTCAAAACGGATCAGATGCTACTGAACCACGATTGAATAAACTAAACTAGATCGACGCGCATGTAGAAATGCCCAAAAAAATAAATCGAAAATTTTTTTTTTTTTTTAAGTTGCAAAATTTGTTTTTTTTTCTCTAACAATTTTTTTTTGGGGGGGGGGATTGGAAATCACTTAAAACATGGAGAAATGCAAAAAAAAAATTCAAATATTTTTCAAATAAAATCTTAATTGTTTTGAAAAAAGTTGCAAAATTTCTGTTTTGTTTTTTTTCTCTAACAAATTTATTTATTTTTGGGTTGGAAATCACTTAAAACATGTAGAAATGCAAAAACAAAAATTCAAATATTTTTTCAAAATGGCCGCCATAGCGGCCATATTGGACTTTGGACCAACTCCAAAATCTAATGGCATGATCCTTGGACCATACCTAATCCCCCCACCAAGTTTCGTCGAAATCCGTCCAGGAGTTTTTCCGTAATACTGTTCACAAACAAACAAACGGGTGAAAACAGTAACCTCCGTCCATAGACTCCGTCCATCTTCGATGGCGGAGGTTATTAACAAGGCTTTACGATGAGAACATGGAGAAGACAAATGAATAATTTGGTCCTACGGTCAACATCACATGATATCTTCAATTTTCATCCAATCGACCTGAAATTTTAAGAATTTGCCAATTCGTTCACTGAATTGGTTCACCACTCAAAAGCTCGAAGCAGATTTTTATTTTTTTTACATCCAAAGGGAAAGTCACAAAATCATCAATTTACATCTGATTACCTTGAAATTTGAGCAGTGTTTGCAGATTGATTCACTGAAGCTTATTGCTTTTGAGATAAAAAAAAAAGGTCAAGGTCACCTGAAATCATCAATCTTTTTGTATTTTTACCTCTGCCACCAAAGGTGAAGGAGGTTTTGTTTTCACCCCTCTCTCTCTGTTTGTTACTTGCAAAATCGAAGATTTTTCAAGTACATTGGTCAGTCAATTTTGTTATTGTCATTCTGTTTGTCTGTATTTGTCACCTGCAGGTCACAATTTTAAACTGACCTTCACGAAACTTCAACACATGATCGAGTTTGTCATCAGAAAGAAGCCTATTGTTTTTGAGGTCAAAAGGTCAACATAGGCCATAGGTAAACAACTCAGGTGAGACTTCTAAAATCATCAATTTTCATCCGATTGACTTCAAATTTGAAGAGGATTTATATTTCCAGTCACTGAATTCAACCAGCCGATTATTTTTGAGGTCAACGTCGACCAAGAGGTCAACATAGGCCCAAGGTCAGCAACGCAGGTGGCATTTCTAAAATCCTCAATTTTCATCCCATTGACTTAAAATTTGAAGAGGATTTATATTTCAGGTCACTGAATTCAACTCGCAAATTATTTTTGAGGTCAACATCGACCAAAAGCTCAACATTGGCGAAGGTGGAATTTCTAAAATCCTCACTTTTCATCCGATTTACTTGAAATTTGAAGAGGATTTTCAGATCAGATCACTGAATTCAACCACCAATTATTTTTGAGGTCCACATCGTCCAGACGGTCAAATAGGCTAAATTTCTAAAATTGTCAATTTTCATCCGATTTAATTGAAATTTATAGAGTTGTTGCATATTTGGTCATTTACTTCAACCACCAATTATTTTTGAGGTCAAATTTGTTTTATGGATTTTACAAGTGTCGTACTCTGCATGATGTCTTGATTGTTTGTTTGTCTGTCTATCTCTGTGCAGGATATCTCAAAAAGTTGTGGACGGATCTGGATGAAATATGGTGCGTCGGTTGGGTTTGTGACATGGACGAACTGTTTATGTTTTGATGACGATCCGGATCCGAATACTCGAATTTTTTAAGTGATTCTTCAGCATTGCGAGATTGGGCCAAAATGATATGTAGCATGATATCTCAAAAAGTTGAAGACGGGTTCAGAGGAAACTTGGTGGACACGTTGGGTGTGTGACAAGGAAGAATTTAT
Source organism: Eptatretus burgeri (assembly GCF_056783735.1). NCBI lineage: Eukaryota > Metazoa > Chordata > Myxini > Myxiniformes > Myxinidae > Eptatretus > Eptatretus burgeri. The sequence goes on along the minus strand of NC_140964.1, from coordinate 55,018,066 downwards.
TCAATTTTGGTGAAGATCCGGATCCGGATCCGATAATTTTTTAGGTGATTCTTCACCATTGAGAGATTGGGCTAAAGTAATATATAGCATGATATCTCAAAAAGTTGCGGACGGATTCGGATGAAATTTGGTGGACAGGTTGGGTGTGTGACCACGACAAATTGATTCGATTGTGGTGAAGATCCGAATCCAGATCTGGTTACGAGAATTATTTAAGTTTTTAAAGTGATTCTTCACCATTGATAGGGCCAAAAACGATATATCGCATGATATTTCAGAACTGTGTTGGGCCAGATATGTTCTCATGGATCAGGCATTTTGTGATCGCTACCAGTTATGCGCTCTATCGAGTGCCGTTCTAGTTTTTAGCTGTTTTCATCAAGTTTTGCATGCAGAAGAAGACGAATTCTAAATGCAAAGCGGATGTGCATGGGCTTTGCATTTTCAGATGCTTTCTAGTTTTCACCCTTTTTTGGCCCATTGACACCGACCAGGTTCATCTAAATGTTAGACCCCTTTCTTCCTCCAATACCACTGCTGTTTTTCCTCGCCGTTGGGAATACTTTGTGCTGTACCAACTAAAAACAAACAACTAATATAGACAAATGTCACACGCGTTGCTCAGGCTTTGCAACATGCCAACACAAGATTGATTATTATAGATTTCCCGTGGTGCTCTGACAAGACATTAGCTTGGCATGAGTCGTGTGCCAGGTGGAAGACTTTATATCTTTACAAATGGCTATTAGCATGCTGAGAAAATACCACGGTGATAAAGAAATGAGCAAACAAACCTTTCGGTTGGGCCATTGATTTTCCAATCCCAGCTCCAGCTGTTCCAGATGGTTTGGCGACGAAATGTCAAATGAAGGAGCAACGAGGGAGCGAAAGGTCAGGCAGGGCTGTCACCCTCCGCCTATCATTCTGGTGGAGGAAGCCCCCTCTGGTGCAGAGTAGCTCAAGACAGTTGGTGGGTGTATGTGATGTTCTGCACCAGTTTGTAGTCAAATGTGGCAAATATATATATATATATATATATATATATATATATATATATATATATATATATATATATATATATATATACATATATGTACATATGATCATGAAAAAGTTTGATTTTGCAGATGGCAGTAAGCCAAATGTGTCATCTTAGCTGTGCTGTTATCATAGTCGAGTTTTGAGGGTCGATGCCAGCTCACACATAATTATAAGGCTATGCTCAGCTGCTGATTCCCCCAAAGTGATCCGCTGGAGAGATTCTCAGGGTGCTCTCCCCCTTATTTTCTGCCGATTGGAAGGGAATTTTGAATTTGATCAGTGAATGTAAAAATCTGTCCTGCTTATAACTTATATAAATGATAATGAGTTTTCTTCACTGGGAGATATTTCCTCTATTCTCCCAAAGTCTCGACAGAGAACATATTGACGTCTCAGGTCTTCTCCTGGAGGAATTTGTGAAAATTATATAGCAGTGAACTTGCTTTAATTAGGGCATATAGGATGAATGCCAATAAGCACGTACTCTGATCACTTTCCTGGAAAGCTCAGGTTCAATCCCATATCCCTCATTTATTGATCACGTGTGTCTGCTTGACCTTGTTCTTAATGTAATCGATGCACTGTCTTGCATCGTCTTATTGCTGCTAAAACAAGATTGTTTTCTCCCTCCCCACTCCCCAGCCTGCAGTTAAATTTAACAAAACCGGTTTTTAACAAATATGCAAAAAAACTTACGACATTGTCTTAATCCCACTGTAGTTACATTGTATTATCCTTTTGGGATCTTCAACAAGATCCTCATTATGGCAATGGCAATGAATGGCCTACTTGGAATTTCTATTTGAGCACATAAATCATGATGCTGGGATTCTGTGGTTATAATGCTGGAACTCTCGGGTTGACTCCCATGCACTATTTTGATTTGTCGTTTGTCTCCAAGGTCCAAATTGTGATTTTTTTTTGTTTGTTTGCATAAAATGTGGAGATTCGTGGAAGAGCTACAACACAGAACAGAACAAAGCACAATATGAATAACACACAAACTACAGCAGGGTAGAGGGACATGACAGAGAGACACATAGGAGAAGATTAAGAGCAAGGGCAGGGGGAGGACAGGGAGGAAGTGGGGGGGGGGGGGAGAGAAGTTACATACAAGCTCAAACACAACAATAACTAGAATGGCAATGGGTAGATGCGCTTACCTCTGCCAAGCTGAACAGTTTATATTTTGTATCCCACTGATAGGCCAGATCTGGATCCGGACCTGAACCAACGTCTAATCAGCTTGTTCTTGTCACTTACCCAACTCATCTACCACGTTTCCTCTGAATCTGTCCACACTTTTTTGGGATATCCTGTTCACAGACAGACAGACTGGGGCAAAAACATCACCAAAAGCTAGAAGGTAAAAAGGAGAAAACCGGGGATGAAACAGCAATGGAACACAAAACGAAAAGGTGGGTGGATGGTGATGGGAGAAAATACAATAACGTGGAAAGGAAGAGGTAGACTTTGAACAAATAGACGGTGAATGAGGATATGAGAGATCATGAATGGATGGCGGATGACATGGGGAGGAGATGAACAGCCATATAGAAGTTCTAGAAGGAAGAATGAGATTGAACAGACAGTGGGAGTTGGTTCCATTAAAAAGAGAAAAGAGGAACAAATGAGTGGAGGTGAGCGGTGAGCCAGGATTTTTGGAATTATACCTAAAGTGGGTTAATGGCAGACCGGGTGCACCCAGGCAAAACCTTAGGAGGTGGGAGCACAGAATAAGCAGAGGTTCCAGGGAGAGTCTGTGGGAGCGGAGGATGCAGGAGGAGCCACCAACCTGTCTTTGGGGGAGCAACAGGTGAGGAGAATCAGCTTCATCATCAAAGAGTCCAATGATTTTGAGTACCTTCTTCTCCATGGCATAATGATGTGAAAGGTTTGAGGTAGAGGCACCTGCCCAAAATGTGAGAGCAGTACTCCCATCGAGCTGTGGATGAAGTAGTTATTAGAATTTTTGATTTGTTCAAGAAAGATTTGACAGGAAGGAGGATGTCTAGTCAGTGGCTGGCCTTGGATGTCAAGTTGGATATGTGGTTTGCCCAAAAGGAGCGTGGCTAGTGTGAGGCCCAAATGATTGAGAGACTGAACTTCTTGAGGTTTGTTGAGAAGGTAGATGGGACGGTTTGCCAGATGATAATTTCAGATAGGCAGAGTAAGACTGATGTTTACAAGTATAGAAAGACATACCTCAAGTACTGGACCAGCTCATGATTGCTTCAAAGTCTGCAGAGAGGGAAGAGACTGCTGCCTGCCTATTTGTAGCAGAGTGGAGTCATCAGCAAAATGCTACAACAGAGGGTGGAGTAATCAACAAAAAGACAAGCAGGGTTTTCCAGAATATCATAAAAAATGTTGATAAAGATGAGGAACAGGACTGGGCTCAAGACACTATTTTGGGGCACTACGGCCTCAACAGGGAGAGGAGATGAGAGGATCCCATTGAGAGCCACGTGCTGACTATGAGAGTGGATGAAGACGCTAGTCATGAGAAGAGATGGACTTAGTTGCCATTGGCTGAGAGTTTGGAAAGCAATGGGGAGTGCCAGACTGTTAAATGTTTAAGATATATGTCCAGAGACATCTCTTCTCTGAGATCCAGGGCCTCTATCTATTGTTGCAAGGGCAGAAGCAACATGGACTGGGTCAGAAACGGAGCTGATGGTCTGAAATCAGACTATTGGAGGAAAGGAAGGGTTTGATGTCAACTGTGATTATGGATTCTCTGACTTTGCTATTGGACGTAAGCTAATAGACGGCTATGTAAAATATCATTTTTGTAAAATGTTGTGAAGGTGGCTGACTTTCAAGTAAACAGATGTACAATTCCAAAGTCTCTCTCTCTCTCTCTCTCTCTCTCTCTCTCTCTCTCTCTCTCTCTCTCTCTCTCTCATATTCTCTCTCTCTCTCTCTCTCTCTCTCTCTCTCTCTCTCTCTCTCTCTCTCTCTCTCTCTCTCTCTCTCTTTCTCTCTTTCTCTCTTTCTCTCTTTCTCTCTTTCTCTCTTTCTCTCTTTCTCTCTTTCTCTCTTTCTCTCTTTCTCTCTTTCTCTCTTTCTCTCTTTCTCTCTTTCTCTCTTTCTCTCTTTCTCTCTTTCTCTCTTTCTCTCTTTCTCTCTTTCTCTCTTTCTCTCTTTCTCTCTTTCTCTCTTTCTCTCTTTCTCTCTGTCTGTGTTGCTCAGGTGGGAGGGTTGGTGCTGAGAAGTAGGAGAAGCAAAAGAGCTGGCAGAGCTGCGAATGGGGCAGGCGGATCGGGGGAAGGAGAACCGACGGGGTGGGGGGGGGGCGGGACTGTGTCAAAGGCAGGAGAGCCAGAACACCTGTGGGTAAAGGGGTCTTAAGTGTCGTTGAGGTCTTACAGGTCATTGGGGTGTTAAAGGTCATTGAGGTCTTAAAAGGTCTTTAGGGTCTTCAAAAGACTTGAGGGTCTTCTGGGTATTAGGGATCTTCAAGAGTCTTTGGAATCGTAATGTCAGTCATGACATTTGTCAGTGAGTGAAGATTTGCAATGCCATTAATGTTCTGAGCAGATGTTTTGGGCGGAGCTTGGAGCGAAGGCTCTGGGCGCATCTCAGAACGGATGCAGATGCAATCTGGGAAACTAAAAGCTTAGGCTCTCTGCGAAGCTTACAGCTGATACATCTTATGTCACTCTGCAAAGCTTACATTGGGTTGTGGAGCTTACACTGTGTCACGAGGTTCATATCGAGCCACGAGTCCATCAGTGTGACCAGGCCTATTCCACGTTTTATCTACATACAAGCACTACTCGTTTAGGAGGATTAAAGTGGTCAGTATATCTCACTATGTAGCTAATTGCAAGACTTGATGTCGGAAGAAACATTGGAATATATTTTGTATGCATTTTCATGTGAACACGTTGCACATTGCATACATTCGTGCCATTTGAGGACTGTTTCCTGTTCATCCATCCATCCATTCTGACCATACTCTGTGCAGAGCGTTAGTGCTGCCTAAGCAGTCTCCTTGGCTATTGGGCACAATCCTGGATGGGTCGCCACTCCGACACAGCATGCCAGCGAGCCGGCACTCATTTTGCCGACCTTGGAAAGATGACAGGCAGAGTCAACCCCACCTGGTATTAATTCAACAGCCAAGCAGGATTTGAACTCGAGATCCTTGGATCCCAAGCCCACCACCCGAACCATTAAGCCAACATCAGGCATGTTTCCTGTTCGTTTGATTTGTTGCATTTGATTTCTAGTGGATCTGTAATGCATTTCTGAAGTACTAATGCGTGCCCGTACGTGCGTGCCCTTACGTGTGTGGCCGTACGTGCATGGCCGTACATGCAAAAAAAAACTTTCAAACCGCTTGCCAGAAACAACAACCACACAGGCTGTTCCTTTGCTCTTGCGTGGCCGTACATGCAACCCCCCCCCAAAAAAAACTTTCAAACAACCACACAGGCCGTTCCTTCACTCTCGTAAACAAGGACTGGATTGGGGCATTGTGTTTATCTATAAATGCACATAAGAAATCGAGAAATTATTAGAATACAGTAAGTCATCACTATCCGGAAGTTCGTACGTTGTAACCCGTAATGGGGAACGCGGCTGAGGATCTCTTCCCCAACAGCCACGCCTACGCAGCAACGTGTCCTGTCATTGGTTGGTAAATAAATGGCCATAACTTGGGAACCACTTGTCCGATTAATATCAAACATTGAAAAGGCACATCCTCAGGTCCCCAGCAATATAGCTGGCAAGTTTCAATTAGATCGGACCAGTGGTTGTCGAGAAACAGCGCTCACAGACACACACACACACACACACACACACACACACACACACACACACACACACACACACACACACTGCTGGAATTATAGATAGATTATCACAAAACAACATCATTCCTTTGCAGTTTCACGGAGCCTTTGGGAGCTCTTTGGAGCTTTTCAGAGCTTTTTGAGGAATGAATAAATGGGTGAAGGCTTCCGTATGACCACTATTATTTGTGTCTATATCTGTGTACGATATCCAACGAACCTGCGATACCACAATTATGAAACCCCAAGCAGCACAGAAGAGCTTGCTGTGGCTTGTGGCTTGCTGCAGTTAAAGGGATCTTAACTGTCTTTGGGGTATTCGGCATTTTAAAGTATCTTCATTGTGTTCAGAGAATTAATTGATCTTAAGAGTCTTATGGGTCTTTGGGTCTTCGGGATCTTAAGGGGTCTAATCTCCCTCGTATGTGGAAAGTCTTCTTTCAAGCATGTTGAAAAAATAAGTTCTTATGGTTTTTTGGGGTCTTTAAAGGCTGAGGTTGTGGATGAAACATACACGAAGGACAACCCCTTGTTCAGACTTGGTCTTTGTTCGAAATTTGGTGGTTGTTGGCCCAGCGTTCTCTGCAAAAAAACACAAACATACAGACAAACATCCGATGAATCTTAGATTTAGTTAGGTTCCAATTGTGTGTGGAGTCAGGCCAGCTGGGCAGTGAACCAATGGGTGGAAGACTCACCTCGACAAATTAGGTGTGATGGCCTTTGGCCGTGTTAGTTGTCACGTGATATCTGTGAACCAATGAGATTGCATATCAATGAAAAAGGCAGAAAAGTAATATTTAAAGGCTCAGGTGGTGGATGAAAATACCATGAGGACAATCTACAGATCGGACTTGTTCTGTGTGCCAAATTTGGTGGTTATCAGTCCAGCGGTCCTTGCAAAAAAACGCAAACAAATTGACAGAGAGACAGATAAATGGACAGACAATGAATCATGATATATATATATATATATATATATATATATATATATATATATATATATATATATATATATATATATATATATATATGTATATATATATATATATATATATATATATATATATATATATATATATATATATATATATATATATATATATATATATATATATATATATATATATATATATATATATATATATATATATATATATATATATATATATATATACAGATATACAGTATATATGTAATCACAACTAAGCCTGGGAAAACAGAGCAGTAAAAACCACCTCGGAACCCGGCTGGGCCAGCCAGGAAATTTTAGAAGCATGGCTTTCAGGCACATGGTCTATTGACCGACACGTCGACCTGTATACTGCCTCTCGAGAATTCAACAATCACCCACAGCCCATGGGTGCAAAGACCAAATGCAATACACAAAGCTGGATCAGACATGGAACAAGTGACCCCGAACCTGTGACCCAAACATCCAATCCGGAAGCAAATCCACCCTCCAATCCCACTCTCTTTATTAAATCCGTCCCAAACCTCATGCTGATTTGTACCCCTTGCAGCCCAATCATGACACACAGCCATTCTCATTGGATGTAAGAACAGTTAATGTCTCTGCAGCTGCATGTGTGGTGTTTTAATTTTTTTACCTCTGAGGATGGAAGATAGTGGTGTTCTGAAATGTCAGGGTTGTAATGAAGAATTTTATTACTCTTTGAGGCTCAGTGTGCTTTTACTCTTCATACAAACATGTTTCCTGAACTGCCTATTTTTAGTTATTTACATAGATAGATGCATATGTAGAAAGATGCACATATCGATAGATGCATATATAGAGAGAGGTATATGGAGAATTTGTGTATGTGTATATATATATATATATATATATATATATATATATATATATATATATATATATATATATATATATATATATATATATATAGTTACGAATTTGGAAACTATGATCGCACACAACATTCAGGGTCCTTTAGCTCAGTTATCTTGGTTAGTACGTGTTTTATAGATTTGTTATATAATTAATCGATAGATTATAGATTTTATAGCTCCCGTCCTTTGTTTAATGGGTAAATAAATGTTAAATGCACTGTGATTTATTTTAATAGTTAGGAGTTTTATTGAGATCCACCAGAGAAGAAGAACAACCCTCCTCTACAAAAAGTATGGTCAGAAAGGAACGACAACTCCCACCCCGATATTCTGAGAAGTAAACAGAAATGACGGTTGGGGCGGGTCCCTCAGAACAACGTAAACAAGTATGTTTTTGAACAACTCCCACCCCAGGGACTTTCCCTGCACACCGGGAAGGGTGTAGGGGAGCGCATCGGAGCGAATAAAAGACTGAGAAAGACCGAGCCAGACCAGAGAGAGACAGGGGAGAGACAGGAGAGAAACCGGAGAGAGACCGAGCTTGACAGAGCCGGTTAGAGCCGAACAAAAAGACAGAGCCAGAATCAGCCAGGAGGAGAGAAGGGAGGGAGGAAGTGAAGTAAGCCGGCGGGCGCTCATGTCGTTGTCGGCGTCGTGGCCTTGGTGGCCGTCACTGTGGTTGTCGTCTTGCTGGGCTCGTCGTGCTGGTCTTGGGGGCTCATCAAGCTGGTCCTGAGACATCATCCTGTCCTGCCTTCTTCGTCAAGGACAGGTCCAAAATAGACCATGGCCTCGGCTCCTCTATCCTCCAAGCTGAAGGCCGAAATAAAGGCATTAGCCACCACTTCTGTCTGTGTGTGTGTCTGTGCGTGGGCCCGTCTAATAAGTAGTGAATTGTACAAGTGCTTTTGTGCTGCATCTACTTTCATTGCTTTAGTCAGTATAAATCTGCTCTTATGTGCTTCCCTCATTCCCTGCCTATTACAAATAAATACCCCCATTTGTTGAATGTACTCAGCTCATCGGGTCCATTTCTGCCATTGACTGGGTGTGTCATGCGTGTGAGGGATGAGCTGGCCGTTGGGCCACGGTAACGAGATAATCGGGCCGACGGAACTTGGCGATTGAAACCGCTCGGCATCGCACATGGAACAGGCTCACATAAGCGGCTTGTTTCCGGACGAGTTTCGTCGAGGGTGAAATTCCCCGGTAGCTGGACCACGTGGGTAATTAAGTAAATTGAAGTTGGCAATTAACCCTACCCTACGTGGTCTACCCATTGGCGTATTTCGGTCCAAAATAACAAGGACCCGTCGACCCGGACTTTTCCGGGCCGGCGATCTGACATTCCGGGCGATCGAGCCGAGACGGCCCCACTGCTCCATCGAGCTGAATGGAGTGGCTCCATTCAGCCCACTACAAACCCTTTACGTGAAGTAAGATGGAGATTCAATGAAAGAAAAGACGAAGCGAAACGGGAAAACAGTTCAACAATAAGCACATTTATTTCGCGATGAACGGAAAGCACACATATACAATTACACCAAAAGCAAATGTAAAAGGAGAAGAAAAACACAATATTACACAAAAAGCAAATATAAAAGAAGAAGACAATGCAGAGCTATCCGACTACCAATCACACGGCAACACTTATACAATTTTACTTCACAGACGGCGCCGACAACACATATACCCAAAGCAAAAGAAAAGGACCACCCTCAAGGATGAGGTGGGCCTGGGGCCGAGACCGCGTCGGGCCTACCCGTCTGATGATGAGACGCAAAGTGGCGGTGGCGCCCCAACTCCGCGGGCCTCGCGGACAGTGTCTGGTAGGGGGTGGGAAAGGGGCCCCCTTGTCGCACTATCTCAGCGCGGGGGGGAAACAGGAGGGGGTTGTTGATGCTCGGGGGAAAGGAGGATATCTCCCTGTCTTGGGTCCCGCGACGAGCGTCTCCACCACGACCTCGTCGCGCCGCCGGCCTCTCCCTCCGCAGTTCCCCGAATCCGACGGGAGCACCCCCTCAGCCGCATTCGCCGCCGCCGCCTCTCCACAGCTTCGTCCGATCGCCCTCTCCGTCTCCTCTCTTGACTCGTCCCAACTCTTCACTGGCTCCGCGAACTCCCAACTGAACTGCCTTGACTGACGAACGCAGCCGTTTATATCCCCCGTGGCCTCGCTCCCCCACCTTTGACCCTTTACCTCCGACCCTTCACCTCCAGCTGGCTCCCCATTGGACCGAGGAAAAGTGGGCGTGAATGCTTTTTGATCCATGAATTTGCATATTGCGACCACACTCCAACGCCCTGGAGGCTGGGCCAAATCGCCCCACGCTCACCGATAGGACGGAACAGAAGTGGGCGTGAGTCGTTTTTGATGCGTTTTCTTCGGAAAGTCTGTGATGTTTCTGAACACGCTGCTCGGTGCGCGCCCTGCACGAGTCCAGTATCGGTGCCCACAAGTGGCGCAAGAATGGTGGTGATGCGATGGTGGCGAGTTGTGACGGTAAAGGTCGTGGCTGTTGTTGTGAAGCAGCGTTGTGGTTGGTGGTTGTTGTGTGATGGCTGTTGAGACGTGGTTGGTGGTGGTAGTAATGGCGGCTGGTCCAAAATAAAGATAGTAAAAGAAAAACGGCTATCTAAAAGGGTCGCAGCCCGCATGAATGACATTTATTCCCTCTAAACAACGGGTTTGGGCCTAACTACACATATACTTACAGAGATATCTCACCTAAGGGACCTGAATGGTGGTTTGTGAATTTCGTCAACCACAACACTACCCCCTCCCCTTTTTACAGACTCGTCCCGAGTCGTCAAATTTTCGTGTGCCATCATGTGTAGTTTTCCCCTAGTACATTTTACCTACGGATCCCTGAGTGCGACATTCATGGTATTCGTGTCCCCAAAATAAATAACCTGAGGGCTGAATAACTACCTAAACAAACTCACTCACACGGACGACTTAAATAAAATTGCCGGAGCTAGGACAGACATGTCGGGGGCGCACTCATATTTACAGTACATCTTACTTTAACTTACAAATTTTACACGAAACCATGGCCCAGGATCAATGAACTCTGCAAAAAGAAAGCAGTTAGCAGGGAGCCAGGCTGCTCGCATGCAGTCTCTGGCTCAAAACAATGCAGGTGACGGGGAACGTGGCCGGCTGCTCACACGCAGTCCAAGGCCTTCCCTTTTGAACTGAACGCAGTGAACCACAACGGTGCATGGGCTGCACAAACGCAGTCTCCGTGCCAGCTCAAGTGGCACACGCAATGAACACAACGAATGGATGGATGAATGGTTTGAACTGAACGCAGTGAACCACAACGGTGCATGGGCTGCACAAATGCAGTCTCCGTGCCAGCTCAAGTGGCACACGCAATGAACACAACGAATGGATGGATGAATGAATGGACGCAAACACGGTGCACAGGCCGCCACTGCAGGCCCGTGTTGTAGCTGCCAACAGGGCAGTTCTTGCAGCTTGCAAACTGTTGCTTTTACGATGATCCCGGCGCGCATGGAAATGAACAGGGGGGGGGGGCAAAGCAAAATTGAACGGGTGCTGGTGAACAGGGGCAGTGGGCATGGCATGGCATGGCAAAGGCAGCAGGCAAACACAGCCTGCAGAACCAGGCCGCTGCAGGCAAACACAGCCGGCAGATGAACTGGCCGGCACAGGCCTTGAAGCACAGCAGCTGCAGACGATCCAGCCGGCACAGGCCTTGCAGCAAAACAACAGCTGCCGATGAAGTGGGCCGGCCTTTGCCTTGCAGCAACGCAGCCAGCAGATGAAGCTGGCCAGCCTTTGCCGTTCAGTGGAGGTTGGTGGAGGGAGTGCGGTGGTGCTGGCCACTCGGAAGGCGGGCTCGGACCTACCCTACGGTCTCCCTCCCAACCTATCGCCTTTGCCTGTCACTGTCTATACCCACTCCCTTAATTTGTCAAACCCCAATTTAGCCCCAACTTTTTTTTTTTATTTTTACTTCCCCACTATAAATCGTCCCCTAACCCCCTTTGCTGTCCTTGTTCGGCTAACCTATCCTGTCACCTAGCCTACTCCCAACCCCTACGTTCCTTTCCCGGAGGGGAATAAGGGAGAGCTAGCGTCCTGTGCCGAGGCCCAATGAAGCCTCAGGATGGCCTCCCCAGAGTTCAGCGATCTATAACACAAAGTGGGTCCAGCGGCCCTCAACGACAGCGAGGGGATGGATGGTGCGGATGGGTACACTTCCTATTCTACCCTAACCATTTAACTGTTAAACTACCCCGGGGCTTTAAACAAGCGCCTCTCGCTTAAACTATTGGTTCTAACAACCCAGATTCCCATCGCCTGTGTTGGTGTCCTCACAATTTCGGGCCTCGCCCCCCAATTTTCTCTCCGTGCCCTCACACGGTCTCATGGCTGGGACACGTGGCCCCCTTTGGCAGGCACGACCCTCTGCCGAATCTCCCGCTATGGCACCCCCGGGCACTACACTGCCTCCGAGCCTACCAGCTCCCTAACACCGGGGAGTGCCCCCCATGGCACCTCCCCTGAAACGCACACGTGGCAGGCTGGCTTCCCAGGCCCCTTTCCGAGGGTCACCTGTGCCCACAACACTGCCCATGCGGCTAATGGCACTCCGGGCCCCCGCACCAAGCAGGCGCACCCGTGCCCACTACGCTATCCCGGCCCCCCATGGGCCCTTGGCCTACCGCGGCCGACTAGCCTGGTGCCCGGGGTACCCACTCAGCAATACTCACCTTTCGCAGCCACGCTCCCAACCCGTCAACAGGGCTCCTGCACCCCTCCAAACGGGTTTCGAGCCTACTTCCCCACCAACAACAAAACGACTTCCATATTTGTTAATTTGACTAACCCCCTAACTCACTCTACACTGACCCCGGGGTCCCTTGGGCGGGAGTCACTCCTCCCCCCAATCACTCATCGCACCATGCAGTCCCCATTCGCTCCACTCACACAGACCCGCTGGCCTCACTCACTCATCATGTACTCACCTCACAACTCTTCAACACACATCCTGCTGAATTCTGCCATCCTCCTAACTACATCCCCTAACTAACTCGTGCTCCCACGTCGTCCCTTAAACTAGTAGCACGTTCCTTTTAACACTACGTAGCTAAGCTACGTCCCCACTACACATCCAAAGTCTGTCTCTGTCTCCAAAATAATCCCATTAATCAATTTCCCAGGGGGGATTTCCTCCCTTCCTACTGGGCTCGTGAACTCGTTGCAAGGCTCTGAGAGCCTTGCGCCTCTGCGGGAGCGGCTGTTCCAGCACCGACTCCTCCGGCAAGACATATCCATGAGGGCGTAAGGTCGCCCTTGTAAGGCCTCAGGCGGTCCGCGTGGACGATCCGGGGGAGGGCTCGTGGTCCCATTTTAATTTTTAGGACCACGTCACTGACTTGCGCCAGGACGACCCCCAGGCCCTGCCAAGGTGAGGTGAGCTTCGGGCATCTGCCCTTCCTTCGCCGGGGGTTAAAGAACCAAATCTTCGCCCCCGGTGGGTATTTGCTCACCTGGCTCCGGTGGTCGTACCTGTGCTTCATCTTTATGCCCGCCTGTTGGAGCTGGTGTCGTGCGAAGGCGTGGACCTTCTCCAAGCCTTCCTCCAACCGACGGGCATAGCCCTCCCCCGGGGGCCTATCAAGCCGCTCAGGCGTCGGACCGCACAATAAATCGACGGGGCTTCTCAGCTCCCGTCCATACATCAACAGCGCCGGACTACATGTGGTAGACCCGTGCTGGGACGCGCGATAGGCCATCAGGAGGTACGGAAGGTGTTCCTCCTAGTCCTCCTGGTTAGTTGCGGTGAAGAGGGCCAACTGTTGGACCAGGGTCCTGTTGAACCTCTCCACCATGCCATCAGACTGTGGTCTCAGGGGCGTTTTCCGTGTTTTTCGAATTTCCAGGAGCCTGCACACCTCTTTTAGTAATTCACTCTCAAAATTTTGTCCCTGGTCCGTGTGCAGCTCCTGCGGAATCCCATACCGGCATGTAAATCCTTCTACGAAGGCCTTGGCCACAACCCCTGCTTCCTGGCTGGGAAGGGCAAAGGCTTCTGGCCATTTGGTGAAATAGTCCATAATTACGAGGATGTACTTATTACCCTGGCGAGTGGGGGGCAGTGGTCCCAAAATGTCCATGGCCACTCGCTCAAGGGGAGCCCCAACCTGATGTAGTTGGAGTGGGGCCATCATCCTCTGTGGCGGTCCCTTTTTCGCAGTACAGGCGTCGCATGCTCGACACCAGTCCTGTACATCGCGCCCCATGTTAACCCAATAGAACTGCCGGCGGGCCCGAGATTTTGTTTTGGTCCTGCCCAAATGGCCGCCGGCGCAGGTACCGTGCACCTGTTTCAAAATTTGGGTCTTAAACCCATCAGGGACTATCACCAGCCAAGAAGTTTGTTCAGAAGGAATCTCCACCCACTTGCGATATAAGATGTTGTCCCTCATTTCTAGGGTCCTCCACTGAGCCCAGTATGCCTTTGTTCGCGCCCCGAATGGGGCGATTTCCTCCCCACTGGGCCTCCTGTTTTCCTGGACCCATTTGTACACTGGCCCTATCACGGGGTCTTCCCGCTGGGCCGTGCTCCATGCCAATCCACCAAATTCCTCTCCCACGGTTAGTGGCAAAGTTGGGCCTACCACCCGGGCTGCACGGACTGGGAGTTTCGGGGAGGCGTCTGCCAATTGGTCCCTCTCCTCATGTCTCGTGCAATATTTGCAGTTTTCCCTCAGACAGGGGCGTCGAGAGAGCGCATCGGCATTCCCATGAGCCTTACCGGCTCTATGGACCACACTGAAATCGTACTGCTGCAATTTTTCCAACCACCTTGCAATTTGGCCTTCCGGTTCCTTGAACCGTAAGAGCCATTGCAAGGAGGAATGGTCAGTTCGAACCAAAAATTTCCTCCCGTACAAGTACGGGTGGAAATGGCTCACGGCAGACAGCATAGCCAATAGCTCCTTGCGAGTTACGCAATAATTTCGTTCGGGCCTACTCATGGCCCGACTGTAATACGCGATCACTCTTTCCACGCCCCCCTGTGTCTGAGACAAGACTGCTCCCAATCCTTCCTGGCTTGCATCCGTGTCCAGGGTATACATCCCGTCATCGGTGGGGTACGCTAAAACGGGTGTGGATGTCAAACACCCCTTTAATTTGAGGAAGGCCTCCTGGCACTCCTCCGTCCAATTAAATCTCAACCCCTTCTCCGTCAACCGGTGAAGGGGCCTGGCTATCTCCGCAAAGTTTGCCACGAAACGCCGGTAGCTGGAGCAAAGTCCCAAAAAGCCCCGTACCTGTTTGACAGTTGTAGGTACGGGCCACTCCTCTACCGCTGTAATTTTTCCGGGGTCGGTCTTCACCCCCTCGCGGCCTATCACGTGTCCGAGATAGGCCACCTCTGTCGCGAACAAAGTGCATTTCTCTGGGCTCAATTTCAGCCCTGCCTGCCTGAGGTGCCCAAACACCTGGTCCAAGTTGGCTATCTCCTGGGTGAATGTTTTAGCGTGTACCAGGACGTCATCCAGATACACCAGGCATGACCGCCACGGCATGCCGCCTAGTACACGCTCCATCAGTCTCTCAAAGGTGGCGGGGGCGTTACACAAACCGAACGGCATCACAGTGAACTGATACAGTCCCTTCCCTGTGGAAAATGCCGTTTTCTCCTTCCCCGTCTTATCCATCTCCACCTGCCAATACCCACTCTTGAGGTCCAAAGTTGAGAACCATTTAGAGCCTGCAACGGCGTCGAGGGTATCGTCAGTTCTAGGCAGGGGATAGGAGTCTTTGAGTGTCATGTTGTTCAGCTGGCGATAGTCCACACAGAAACGCGTGGTCCCATCCTTCTTTTTAACCAGCACAACTGGTGACATCCAAGGACTTCCCGAGGGCTCGATGACACCTGCATTGAGCATCTTTTCAACCTGCTCATCAGCCTCCTCTCTTTTGCTCCATGGGAGCCTTCGAGCAGGCTGACGGACAGGCCGGGCCCCATCGGTGTGGATCTGATGTTGCACCAGGCCCGTACGTCCAATATCCTCGGGTGACAAGGAGAAGATCCCGATGTGTCGGTCGACCAGCTTGTATAAGGCCTCCCGCTGGGCATCCTCCAAATCTACACTACTCCGATTTACCATCTCGCAAATGGGACCGGGCCAATTCCTAATCGAGTCTGGAGACTCCCTCTGGGGCCGGTCCAGCTCGACGTTATCGTCCCTCAGCTCTGCAACCTCTTTTACTGGGGTGCAATCTGCCACCTTCGTGCCCTTCCTGATAGTGCGTGGTTCCGTGCTAACATTTATCACCCGCACGGGCGCTATTGGCCCGTCGGTACTTACCAGGGTGCGGCCCACGACTAAGCCCGGGGTTGACGGCCCTGCCGGTAGTTCCGCCAGGCCGCAGGGGTCCTGCCATGTTGGGGGTGCTCGCCACCGGGCCGGGACCACCGCCTCGGCACCCGGGGGAATGACCACGGAGTCAGGAGCCTCCAGCTCCACCCTCTCATCCGTGCTCACGCCCCCTAACGGCAACTCCTCACCACCCAACTGCATGACCCCCCGGCCCAAGTCGATCTTACAACCACCGGCCGTCAGCACATCCAACCCTATTAGACATGGGTCGTACACCTCCGCCACCCAAACCTCTATCTTGGTTTTCACGGTGCCCAATTTAAACTACACGAAACCACGTCCTATGATAGGGGCCGTTGCCCCGGTAGCTCGCTGCAAACTATGGTTTTGCAGACGGTGGATCTCATCCCAACCGTCTACACTCGAATCAAGGACCACAGGGCTGATGATCGTGGCGCTTGCTCCTGTGTCCACCACGGCGTCTACCCCTACGCCGGCAATCTTGCACCGAATTGTAAAGCTACCTTTGCCAATTTGGCCACAACTGATGACCTGTTGCAGTTCTGAGGGCTCTTCTCCGTCTGAGTCTGCCGAACACGGCCCTACATGTTCGGCACTTCTTAGTTTCCCGGGGACTGGTGGGGGGGGTGATGGTTGGGCCTGGCTATCCCTATTGACGCGGGGCGGAGTTGGTGGTCTAGGGGGCCATGGCTCTTCTCTTCGCGGGGGCCTTTCCCTGCGCGGGGCGTTGCACCTCCGCTGCAGGTGGTCCCTTGCGCCACAATTATAACACCTCCTCTGGTAAGGTGTTTGCCTCCAGTACGCTGAATTATACCCCCCTCCATTCCGAATTGGGGTACCCCCCGATGGCCCATCTCCCGCCCCTCCCGGGCCCGACCGCCTTTCCCCAGGTCTCCCGAACCGGCGGTCGAACATGCCCTGCACCATCCTTTCCATTCGTGCTTGGTCGCCCAGGGTTGCCCCGGCTCCCAGCGCACTGTCGTTCACGGGGTCCACCTGTCGGACTGCCACCGCGTGGCGCCCAGCCCCTCCCAATGGCGTTCTGGCTGCCTCCCAGCAGGCAGCAGTATCAGCCGCCTTCTGGAGGTTGTCCGGGCGCCATACGGTGAGCAATGCTCCGACATCGGTGCCCCCTATTGCTCGAAGGAAATGGTCCAGGGCAATCTCCTCCCGGTACTCCGATGGCATGTTGGTGTGCGCGATCCCCACCAAGCGGCGAATGTCATGTGCCAATTCCCCCAGTGATTCCTGGGGACGTCGTTTGCGCCCGTTGAGCTGAGCTTTAACAAGCTCGCTCTGCTGGTCCATGCCAAATCGGTTTTTTAGGGCCGAATGGAGATCCTCCAGGGTCGCGCCCTCACTGGGTACCGTGGTCAGGACTTCCAAAGCCACGCCACGCAGGGCCGCTGTGAGTTGTGCCACACCCTGCACCTCGTCCCAGCCATTGCCTCTGGCAACACACTGGAACTGGGCCATATATGCCCTCAAGTCCGTCTTGCCATCGTACGGGGGTAGCGGCACCCTCGGTTCTTTCGAGGTCTCCTCCCGTTCCCCAGGGACTCCGGGAGGAGTGTACCTCCCCAGTCCCAACGGTGCCTCACTCCCGCAGGGTCCGGGCCATTTGCCCGGGGGCTCTACCACCCCTGTCCGTGTCTGTCCGTGCCCCGCGTCGTCCCGCTTACTCTCCCAAGCCATTGGACTCGCACTCTGACCCCGCGGCCTCTACCCTCCCCAAGCTTGGCATGCTCACCCCCGCATCGGGCAAGCCTCCTCCTCCGCCTTGTGACACCGGCCCCACCTGGGCACGATCCGCCTCGAGGGAGTATATCCTCTCCTCCTGTTCCCGAAGGAGGCCACCCTGCCTCTCACACCGGGCCTCCACCCTATCCGTCAGTCTCCTCTCCATTTCCTCCATTTTCCCCTTTATTACCCCATTTATTTCCTCCCCTATCGTTCCTAACGACAATTCCCCGACTTTCTCTCTTATTTGCTCCACCTCCCCTTGTACCTGTGTCACCATCTTATTTGTCTTGGATATTTCCTCCCTCGTTGTCCTAAACTGCTCTTCTGTCTCGCCCCGGTTTTTTCCTATCTGCTCCCCCAGTTCCTCTGTCTTTTCTCCGGCTTTCCGCTCCATTTCATTAATTACCTCCTCATGTCTCTTTCTACATTCCTCCGCCACCTTCTTTAATCCTTTCTGTGTCTCCGCTTTTACCTCCTTTCGCAGGTTTTCAACTTTGTCTGTCATTTCCCGATGTCTTTTCTCACAGTCCTCCTTCACGGCTCCCAATCCCTCCTTTATTTTCCCTTGTTCTCTTTTTAATTCCTCTATCGCCGTCGTGTTCCTCCCTATTTCCTCCTTTATTTGGTCTTGTCCCTGTTTTACTTCTCCCAATCCTTTTCCTACTTTGTCTATTTTTCCCACCACCGTCTTTATTTCGTTTACCCTCTCTTGTTTACTTTCTTCCATGGCGACTCCCACTCCTTTTACTTTCTCTTTTAACCCGGTCACCTCCGCTCGTATCGTGTCGACTTCCTTTTTCATTTCGTTTTTTAGTTCTTCCAAGCTTCCTTTTAGGCTCATTCCCATGTTCTGCGTCTCACCCCGCAGCTCTTTCATTTCTTCCTTCATTTGCTTGTTCATGCCTTTCATTTCGTTTTTCATTTCATTTGTGTTTGTATCCATCTTTTCATTCATGCTTTTTATTTCATCCATTTTTTGTGTATTCGCATCCATTTTTTGTGTATTCGCATCCATCCTTGCTGTCATTGCCGCCAGCATGGCGCATAGCTGGGCCATGTCGGGTGCGCTTGGGTGCGCCGTTTCGGCAAGGATCGGGGGGTTTTGGTGGAGAGGGGGAGGGGAGGTGTCATACACCGCGGCTGCTGCCGCACCTATTTCGGGCTCTGGGTTCAGTTGGGCGAGTTCGTTTTCCTGTACAACCAACATTTCCTGCACGGGGATTTCATCCTGAGCCATGGATTCCACACATTCTACATCCATTTCTAATACCCCCCGGCTCCCGCTCACCTTGAGACGCCATCTTGCTTCTCGCAAAGGGTTAATTTAGCTCGCTCGTAATTTGGAGGAAATCGGGGGTCGCTCCTCTCACCCCTGGACCGATTCCCGTGAATTTAGCTGGAGACAGGAGAGCCCGTTTTCCCGTTCTCCAATGCCAGTGCCGCGAGGAGGGCGATCAGTTTATATCGCACGACCTGACACCAGTGTTGCGGATTCGCGCCCGCCGGCGTGCGAACGGCCACGTAACTCGAATCGCGGCACGTCGCCCACCGGACGGACAATCCAGTCGTGACCCTCTCGGACTAACGCCGGGAACCAGTCACGGGTGGACCTTTCGGCCTCACCACGATCGTGCCAATCGGCCCCCCGCGTGGGATAGGGTTGCTCGCCAAATTCGACCTACCTAAGTACCCACACGGAGGGTAGACCGGGCAATCGCACCTCGCCGCAGGTCGACTCCGGACACGGGCCACTTTAAGCGACCCGTTCCGTACTATCGGGATAACCGAGTGGTGCTATCGTCGGCCTCGACGGTTCGATTAATTATCGGGCGTATTCAGCCCACTACCAACCCTTTACATGAAGTAAGATGGAGATTCAATGAAAGAAAAGACGAAGCGAAACGGGAAAACAGTTCAACAATAAGCACATTTATTTCGCGATGAACGGAAAGCACACATATACAATTACACCAAAAGCAAATGTAAAAGGAGAAGAAAAACACAATATTACACAAAAAGCAAATATAAAAGAAGAAGACAATGCAGAGCTATCCGACTACCGAGCACACGGCAACACTTATACAATTTTACTTCACAGACGGCGCCGACAACACATATATCCAAAGCAAAAGAAAAGGACCACCCTCAAGGATGAGGCGGGCCTGGGGCCGAGACCGCGTCGGGCCTACCCGTCTGATGATGAGACGCAAAGTGGCGGTGGCACCCCAACTCCGCGGGCCTCGCGGACAGTGTCTGGTAGGGGGTGGGAAAGGGGCCCCCTTGTCGCACTATCTCAGCGCAGGGGGGAAACAGGAGGGGGTTGTTGATGCTCGGGGGAAAGGAGGATATCTCCCTGTCTCGGGTCCCGCGACGAGCGTCTCCACCAAGACCTTGTCGCGCCGCCGGCCTCTCCCTCCGCAGTTCCCCGAATCCGACGCGAGCACCCCCTCAGCCGCCTTCGCCGCCGCCGCCTCTCCACAGCTTCGTCCGATCGCCCTCTCCGTCTCCTCTCTTGACTCGTCCCAACTCTTCACTGGCTCCGCGAACTCCCAACTGAACTGCCTTGACTGACGAACGCAGCCGTTTATATCCCCCGTGGCCTCGCTCCCCCACCTTT
>NC_140964.1:54985118-54992618 GCF_056783735.1 Eptatretus burgeri | reverse complement strand
GTCAAAATGCCGAGTCGTCTTTAACCAAACTGCGCAGTAATCTTCGGTCATGGCATCTGAGCAGTGGCCAGCGTGGTTCAGATTGACTGTGGTTTCTGGGGCGAAGGTGATTGTAAAGAAGTATGTCGGCGGTATAAATTCGAGTGACTGTATTGGTAATTTAATCATGCAACATCTTGACAACGAATATTCTGGCCGAACGATTGCATCAATTCAGTGCATCAGCAGGGATAATTCGCAGGCTCCTCTCGATCGTGCCGATTTTGTTTCCATCGAAAGTTGTACACCACTGTTCGTATTGAAAGATTTCGGTGCCAAGTACGTCAAAGTTTCCCTGCGAGATGCTGATATTCAGCCTTCAATGGACCAGAAATCAGCCTTTGATGTGCTCATGGGGATGGGGAGACGGTACGATCAGATGCCCGCTGAAAAGTAAGAGCTGGTTATGGCTCTGATTGACCATTTTGAGCGTGTTGACTCCTAGTAGACACCTTTTTAGGGCATCTCTACCGAGATGACCTAATTAAAGCTGGACCAAATGTCCGTCTGTCCGTCCGTCCATCAACAATTTTTATTTCCGATTTTGATGAAACTTAGTATTTGGGTAGAGGTCGATGAGTGTTGCACAACGATATAACTTTTGTCTGGGTTCAAGGTCAGGATCAAGGTCACGAGGTCACGTAAGTTATAAATATCGCCATTTTCAAAACCTATCTCGTCTGCCATTCTACAAGATATTCGGCAACTGTTTATTGATTATGATAGCAAAAAATATTATCTTGTATCTAACTGGACAGATTTTTGAATTTCCATCCCGTTTGGCCGTCACGTAACCTGGAAGATGGTCAAAAACACCTCCCGGTACAAAGAAAACTTTTTACTTACGATTTTGATGAAATTTGGTATGTGGGTGGAGGTCGATGAGTGATACCCAACGACATATTTTTTTCCCGGATTCGAGGTCAGGGTCAAGGTCACAAGGCCACGAAAGTTGTGAAAGTCGCCATTTTCAAAACCTATCTAGTCTGTCATTTTAGGAGATATCTGGCAACAGTTCATCGATTATGATAGTAAAAAACATTATAGAGATGACAGTCACCCCCACACGGGGGTAATTTTTTTACTTCACTTCACACGTGATCCCTCTATCACACAAGCATACACTCATAGCAACAGGCAGTTCATTTGAATATGTGTGCCATTCCTCATTCAAACCTCGTGCCATTACCAAATAGACACATCACAACCACCTCCATCATGTACTCACCATCACAACCACTACGACACCTCACCTCCCCATAACTCACCACTATGAATTCTACAACACGAGGTCTCAACAACCACACCAAAGCTCACCGCTGCCACTGATGACCACCACCATCACCTTTCAGAACCAGCGGTAGTGAGTAGATTCACTCATAGACATGGCTCATGATCTGGTACCTCACTCCGTGTTAAATCCTGGACAAAATCAGACCGGAGCTACTTCGCATGGCAAGGTGCAGAGCAACTGGGGGTGGGGGGAGGCATTTCCGGTGCTGAATCCTCACTTGGGTGGGGCCAAGGCTGGGGTGAGAGTCTACACACCAATGGCGGCATGAGGATATGCCCACGGCCCGCCTGTTTCACCTCCCAAGCTCCATCCTCACAGGAGTGCTATATATGTACTGAATTCCACACACTCTCTCTCTTCTTCTGGCTCTTCGTCTGGTCCCACCTTCTTCTCATCTGGCTCATCTTGGTGCACCTCCTGCGGTTCGTTGGTTGCTGCACTGAGCGGAGCAAGCGGGGCCAAGCTCATCGAGAGCCAGGTGCCAGACGAAGTGTAGTTTTACACTAACTCATAATTACACTAACAGATTTGTCGATGCCCACATGAAGTCTATTCTCCTCACACATTCTTTGCTTCATTTCAAGTTGCCTTTTGATTGCATGTAATTGTTTTTAACCAGATAACTCAGTATAGCCAAGAAGACAGTGTGCATACTTGCTTCTGAGCTGTCCAGCCTGGGTATGAATCTCGACCCAGCTATAAACTCTCATCCTTGTGTTTCGCATCCAGGGCAATGCATCATTGTGCACGCCATCCATCGGAAAGATATTAAGCTGGAGGACCCGTCTGCCAACACTGCCATTGGTGGATGTTGAAGATCCCAACACGTCTTTCATGAAGACTTGGTGAGTTATCACTGGCATCCTGGGAAAATTATAAATTACCACTAAAATTACCTTCAGTCAGACACCAGGCCTCACCAGTAGGTTTGTGACAAAATTGTGCCAAAAACGTTCCTTTGCCAACCCCACAAGAATAGTCGTAGTTGTAACCATAATAAATTATTTGTTACCAACTTTTTCAAATATCCAGAAAATAATTTGATATTGGACTATATTCTGCTTATCAGAATGCGTTGACATGTGAATTTTAAACTGTCAGTAATCAGTTGTAAATTGTCCAAAACAAAATGCAAGCTTTTTGGAATGGTTCTTTTCGTCTGCATGAAAGCAAAAGTCATTGAGAACTAAAAGGGGGATTCTTTATTTTAAGGCACTTAGCATCCTTTTATAACTTTAACAAAACGAGTTCTAATTTTGAACGAGGTAAATTTGACCCAAAGTAAAGATGAAAAGTTTGGAAAATGTTTTTTTGAGCCATGACGTAATCAGTGGCCATCTATAAAGATGGAAGTCAAGATCAAGCTGGGACCATCATTTTGTTTACAAATTTCAAAGAGCAAACTGTTTTCAGTTTTTTCAACAAACTGAAAACATCCTAAAAGTTTATAGCATTAGGTATTCTTTTATTTTCTCTTTATTTAAATCAGAGGTACCAATTACATCATAATAGCCAGGCATAGTATTTTAAGGTACAATAATGAATTATATAGTGTGGAAAGAAACCATAAATATGACAAATTTTGTCAGACTTGGAAATGTCAAAACTTTTGATTTATAGCAAACAAGGAGAAAAGACATAAAATGTCATAGCCCCATGGTTTTAGTAATTTTGCTGTATGGAGTTAAAGGGTTAGCCCATATTTGCAAGAGTTATGTGGATGTGCAACTGACTTCAGTGGTGAAGTGACATGGAAGACTGCATACGATTGGGTTATTCAGTCATGAATATTAATGATGTGGGTTATATTGTGTAACATAGTTAGTCACGTGACATGTATGATGTTTTTGATTGAGAATGAAAATTTTGCTCAGAAGGGATTCAATGTTCATATGTTTTGGGGGAGATATTTTGAAATACATAAACAGCATAACATTTAATAATATTTATTTATGCATAAAAAATGTATGTATATATATATATATATATATATATATATATATATATATATATATATATATATATATATATATATATATATATATATATATATATATATATATATGTTACTGAAGACAATAGAAAATTATCATTCAGTTGAAAATTCTGTCTGATCAGGTTTTTTTTGTAAACTGTACTTAAAGGTGGTTGGTTAGAGTGAAATTGAAAAAGAGTAATGAGAATGTTTTTTTTTTAATTGTTAATTTTGTCATGAAAGATACTTCATGGTATAGGAATGAAAAAATAGAACAATATCGGTAAATGCATGTCCGAGAAGTAGTTGAGGATGTGTTCGATAGCGGGTTGTTTTTTTTTTTACAACTAAAATGGCTGCCAGTCTATCAGTCGGCCATCTTTGATCACATCGCAAAATGAAGTGAGGTGCATGTGTATGCTGTCATCGACTGTGCTTATGCCAAGTTTGAGGAACATCAGCCCATGCATGTCCGAGAAAATGGTTGGATTTTAAGTAACGAAATGGCCGCCAGTATCTGATCTTGAAAAACAATGACGTGCATATGTAAGCCATCATTCGTTATGTGTGTGTGCCAAGTTTGAACAAGTTCGGTGAATGCATGTCCGGGAAAAGGTTGAAGATGTGTTCAACATTGGGATTTTACAACGAAAATGACCTCCAGTTAACCATTTTTGATCCAATCATGAAACAATACGATGTGCAATTGTATATCATCATGTATTGTCTTTGTGCCAAGTTCGAACAAAATCGGTCATTCGATGTCTGAGATATGGTTGCGGACGGACCACCAATGGGCAGATGCACAGACAGACGAGACCCAATCCATAACCCTCCGTTTCAGACTAAGTCCAACTGGGACAAATCATGCATATTCTGAAATATGGCACTATATGACATCAGTGGTGTCAATATTGGTAGATCAGTTTGTTTGGTGCTCCAACATAAATAAGTCCTTTCTATTGTCACTAGGTTCAAATCCCAGATGTTGTTCATGTCCAATGTCTTTCTTTGTCCTCAGTATTCACGTGAAAGTCCATGTATATCACTTGATGTCCTTACCCTACATGTGTAACCATATACAAGCTCCTGTATGATTTTGAGACGAATAAATATCTGCTCCTTGCATGATTGTATAAAGAAAAAATCTAGAGCCTGCATTGCACTTTTACTGAACAATTCAGATTTGATAATATGTCTTGTTGCAACAGCATCTATCTATATATTAATACAGCCAGATTTCTCCGTCTGCGTCTTTTTATCCGCCCTTTGGTTCAACAGCTGGCATGACTCCACCCACAATTGCAACCTAACGATCACCATTTTGGTCGCCAATTTTTGGCCTCAGGCTTCATGCCTTAGACTTCAGGCCTCTGGTGTACATTTGATGACTGAACAACACATCTTACATGAAATAAAGGTACGTTTTAAGGAAAGAAAAGTACATTTTGATTACAACTCAAGCAGAGGAAATGAGGTAATCCATGTGTTTTTTTTTGGGGGGGGGGGAGCAATCGATTTGGGAGTCGACAATATAATGCCCAAATAAAATTTTCATAAAATCAAGAGGAGTGCTGAGTTTATGGACATGAAATAACTGAACAATGTGTCATCCATCATGAAAGAGAGCTACATTTTGATTACAGCCTATAATTTCGGTTTAAGCACGAGTCAACTGTTTCCACACTGCCAAAATAGTCGGGATGTCCAACTTTTATAATAGATGATGGTTTTTGTACATCTTTTCCGTTTTCGCCCGAGTTTTTATGGCTGATTAGTGTAAAAATACAAAAGGGTCGCCTGTCATTTTGACGGACTTTTCTGCTAGTGTCAACTTCAACGTTCGGTATTAAAGCAGTGTGTTAATCATGACTCTATGGGAAGTGGTACATTATTTCAAAAAACACTTCTGATAACTGCTAACAGGCCGTAACAAATTCGTCTACTTTTCTTAATTGTTGCGTGACAATTATTGTAGTAACACTATATTCCCTTTGTTGTGACAGCCAAGTTAATCAACATTACTGTTACTAGCATGACTGGAGACAACAACCAAGCAGCCTACTTAAGTTCTTCTTTTGTTATTGAGTTCTTCATTTTTTTTTTTAAGTAAAAAATATATAATTTTATCTGAAGCATAAATGATGACAATAGTACAATGGAAAGAAAGATGATGCCCCGAGAACACTAACTCGCAACATTATCAAATATTGACTGTCAATAAACTGTATTGCTGTACTAAAACATATATAAGTTATGTTTTTCAACGACTGCCGGTGGAGGCGACGGTCATACATGCCAGTGTATCTGAATTTGATGTCATCAAGAGGTGATGGAAGATTAATGATGCACATGGACTAACCCCATTAGTTGATGTTTTTTTCTTTGCTTCCTAAATTTATTTACATTTTTGAGAATAACTTTTTTGCACCCTAATTTATGCTACTTTTCCCAAAAAGGAAATGTTCAAAGGTGGATGAGGAAACGGGGTGGGGAGATGAGTATCATTTTCAACAACAATCCACCAAAGCCATTGAAATTTTGAAGTTGTTTTGTTGTTTGTATCTTAAAGCAATTGGGCGCATGAAGGTGATATGTAAATAGTGTTGCCAAGCATGCCATGGCACCGGGGGCAATCTGATGGCATGAGGGCATGGAACAGGAACCGTGCCAGCTCCATACTAGGCCCTCTTGGGTTCTACTGGGTGGTACAGCCAGATGGATAACTCTGGGAGGGCAGCATCAACAGAGCAGCCATTTGTTTTAATTTAATTAGAAAGCGGCAAGAGGGCCAGAGAAGCAGCTGATTAAATGGAGATAATTGCAAGGAGGAAAACAAGCGATGCCTGTACACGAATGCTGTGCGCACAAAAGGATGCCTCGTTTGCATATTATTTTGTGAATTTCAAAAAGGCCTTTATGTTTAATACACGGCTTGAGGCCCATTAAACTCCCTCTGCAGCTTTAGTGGGGCTGAATGGGAGTTCAAGCGGGCTATAAGTGTCTTGCTAGTGGAGTTGGTCCACCTTATTATGGTTTACAGCAGTTGGCTATTACCATAACCTTGTAACTCGAGGTATACCTCGATTACACAAAACTGATTCGTCCACATTCAAATCTTGAACTTCTGGCAGCTCATTTGACAACTTTTACATCGATCTTCTGTTGGGCCTTTACACATTCAGACATCCTCCTGCAAATGCATATCCAAAGCAGGTAAAATTATATGTTTTTGAGCAGTTATTTTACCATTACAGTCAATGTGCAGAAGCAAAGAGTGAGGTTTGATTGATCGATTTGCCTCAGTAATGTGCTATTTTAATCCACTGCAACATATTTATGATTGCATTATTTGTGATGTTTTACCTTACCTGTCCATTTGTCCTCTATCTGTACTTGACAAAACTCATAATGGCGTATCTCTGTACTATATTGGACAAAGTTTTCACGCGAAAGCAAATGCTGAAAGCCTTCTTTATTGCTTTTGATGACTTCATTGAGTGCACATGACTTTGTGCAGGTGTTTGATTCCTCGGTGCATTGCTTCTGCAAAAATGGATTGTGTTCACAATCACTCCAAGTGGTAACTTTGATAAGGATATAGAAATGTTAAAGTTACTTCTCATTTTGAACAATCCAAGAGATTGTAATTGAACCTTTTATGCACAGCTTTATGCACCACTTACAATGATGTTGGAGCACACTTTCACTTTCTAACAATCTATTGCTAGAATATATACGTGGAAGCTAACAAAATTTCACATAATATTTTACATAAATTTGTAATTACCTCCACCACGAAGGTGGACTGATGTTGTTTATTCACCCCTGTTTGTGACTTCAATGAAGAATTCCGAGTATATTGGTTGATCTGGTCTGTCTGTCTGTCTGTCAATCCACCTACAGGTCGCAATTTTACTCTGATCGTCACGAAACGTAACCAGCTGGTAGATGTAGGCACAGGATAGCAGTACATTGTTTTGAGGTCAAAAGGTCAAATGTCTGAGTCACATAAATCGCCAATTTTCATCCAAATATATATATTTAAAATGAGTGTTCAAGGAACTGCTGAAGTGCTGCCTGTGATGCTGTCCTCAAAGCACAACCAACCTGAGACTGTATCTACAACACAAGCTGCATTATGTGATATGTATGATGAAGCCCAGGAAAAGTGGTTTCACAATATTCTGGA
>NC_140964.1:54967618-54980118 GCF_056783735.1 Eptatretus burgeri | reverse complement strand
AGCATTTACTATTCAGCAATAACCAATCAGTTAAACAACAGTGCTCAAGTGAAACCCTGGTAGGCAAGTCAATCACCTTTGGACCCAAGTACTCAGCTTGGAGTCAAATTTCACCAGATTTCAAATGCTTACTTTGTTAGATATTATAGCTTTTCCCTTGGTCACATAAAGATGCAGACTGCACTGAACAATAATAAAAGTAATATTTTTTGGAATTGTTTGCACATTTCGTAGCATAGTTATGATCACTTTCACCCACATTGTTTTGAAGCATAAATTTAAAAGCAGCAAATCGATCAAATCAATTGTTTGGTGATTTGTAAAAAAAAAATGGCCAATGTTGTATGACCTTGACAGAGCAAAGTTATTGATAAAAATGCTTTCCCTGAGGTTCAGTCTTGTCTGACTAAATACCCTCATCACCAAATAATATATTTTCCCAGCTCTGTTGAACAAATATTTATGAGTA
Organism: Eptatretus burgeri; assembly: GCF_056783735.1. Classification (NCBI taxonomy): domain Eukaryota; kingdom Metazoa; phylum Chordata; class Myxini; order Myxiniformes; family Myxinidae; genus Eptatretus; species Eptatretus burgeri. The sequence continues at coordinate 54,979,649 of NC_140964.1, read as the reverse complement.
CCAGAATACCCTTGACAGAGTCATCAACAATTAATATATTTTATTTTATTTCTGAGCCATGGTCAGGGTTCGTGGAAGAGCTCGGACACAGAACAGATCAGGACACAACAAAGGGAACAACAGGAGAAAGGGGAAATGCTAACAAACAGCTGGGTGGAGGGAGAAAGTAGACGTAGCAGACAAACAAGGGATACGGGTAATGAAGAGGGTCGGGGAGAACGTATGGGGTGGACAATATGGATACATAAGCAAAATTTTGGGAGGGCGGGGGGTGGTTTAACGAGTGTATAAAAGATCATGGTTTTGGATGGGGATCATTCAGGCCAAACCACAGCTTGAGATAATGGTGAACAGCTGTCTTGAAGACCTGAAGGACATAATGAGATTGAAGAGAGTGTGTAAGGTGGTTCCACAGGTGGGGGGGGGGGGAGAATAAATGATTGGAGGTGAACAGTGAATCCGGATTTAGGAAGTTTCACAAGGAGGGGGTTGCTGGTGGACCACATGCATCCTGCAGATACAATGCCCTCAGAAAGTATTCACATCCCTCGATTTTTGTCACATTTTGTTGTGTTAAAGCCTAAATTTAAAATGGATGAAATAAAAAAATTAATTGTCACCGATCTATGCAAAATACCCCATAATGACAAAGTGAAAACATGTTTTTACAAATTACTTGAAAATGAAACAGAAATATCTAATATTTTACAGAAGTATTCAACCCCTGAGTCAATACATTGTAGAAGCGCCTTTGGGAGCGATTACAGCTTCAAGTCTTCTTGGGTATGTCTGTATCAGCTTTGCACATCTAGATTTGGGGATTTTCTCCCATTATTCCTTGCAGATTTGCTCGAGCTCTGAAAGGTTGAATGGGGAGTGTTGGAGAACAGCAATCTTCAAGTCTTTCCACAGATTCTCAATGGGATTCAAGTCTGGGCTTTGGCTGGGCCATTCAAGGACTTTCACATTCTTCATCTGAAGCCATTCCAGTTTTGCTTTGGCTGAATGCTCAGGGTTATTGTTCTGTTGGAACATAAATATTCATCGCAGTCAAAGTTATTTTGCACTCTGAAGCAGGTTCTCCACGGACGTCCCTGTATTTGGCTTCATTCATTATTCCCTCTATCCTTACAAGTCTCCCAATCCCTGTCATTGAAAAGCACCCCCATAGCATGATGTTTCCACAACCACACTTCATGGAAGGGGTGGTGTTAGATGGGTGATGCGCTGTGTGCGGTTTCTGCCAGATGTAATGCTTTGCATTCAGGCCAAAGAGTTAAATTTTCGTCTCATCAGACCACATAATTTTTGTCTCTTGCCCTTAGAGTCTTTCACGTGCTTTTTTGCAAACTCCAGGCGTGCTGTTATGTGCCTTTTTCTCAGGAGTGGCTTCGGTCTGGCGACTCTCCCACAAAGCCGAGATTTGTGAAGTGCTGCTGAGACTTGTCATTCTGGCAGGTTCTCCCATTTCAGCCAAGGAACTCTGTACTTCTGTCAGTCGTCATTCGGTTCTTGGTCACCTCTCTGACGAAGGTCCTTCTTGCCTGGTTGCTCAGTTTGATCGGATGACCAGCTCAAGGAAGAGTCTGAGTAGTTCCACATTCTTTCCATTTCCTAAATATTGAGCTTAATGTGTTCTTGGTAACTTCAAAACTCTAGAAATTGTTTTATACCCTTCCCCAGATCTATACCTCCTCAAAATTATATCTTGGAGTTCAATGGACAGTTCCTTGACTTCATGGTAGAGTTTTTGTTCTGACATGCGCTATCAACTGTGGGACCTCATATGGAAAGGTGTGTTTCGAAATCATGTCAAATCAATTGAATTGGTCACAGGTGGACTCAAATCAAGTGGTCAAGAGATCTCAAGGATGATCAATGGAAATTTGATGCACCTGAGCTCAATTTGGAGGGTCATTGCGAAAGGCTGAGTATTTATTGACTCAAGACACTTCAGCTTTTAATTTTTTATGACTTGGCAAAATTTTCTGAAAACATGTTTTCACGTTGTCATTGTGGGATATTTTGTGTAGATCGGTGCCAAAATGTTTTTTTTATTATTAATTATAAACATTATTAAAAACACAGCACCACGTTATTAAAAACACCTCACCACCACGTTATTAAAAACAACTCACCACCACGTTATTAAAAACACCTCACCACCACATCATTAAAAACACAGCACCACGTTATTAAAAACAACTCACCACCACATTATTAAAAACAACTCACCAACATGTTATTAAAAACACCTTACCACCTTGTTATTAAAAACAACTCACCACCACATTATTAAAAACAACTCACCACCACATTATTAAAAACACCTCACCACTACATTATTAAAAACACCTCACCACCTTGTTATGAAAAACAACTCACCACCACATTATTAAAAACAACTCACCACCACGTTATTAAAAACAACTCACCAACATGGTATTAAAAACAACTCACCACCACATTATTAAAAACAACTCACCACCACATTATTAAAACACCTCACCACCACATGATTAAAAACACCTCACCACCACGTTATTAAAAACACCTCAACACCACATTATTAAAAACACAGCACCACGTTATTAAAAACAACTCACCACCACATTATTAAAAACACCTCAGCACCACGTTATTAAAAACACCTCACCACCTTGTTATTAAAAACACCTTACCACCACGTTATTAAAAACATCTCACCACCACGTTATTAAAAACACCTCACCACCTTGTTATTAAAAACACCTTACCACCACGTTATTAAAAACACCTCACCACCATGTTATTAAAAACAACTCACCACCACGTTATTAAAAACACCTCACCACCATGTTATTAAAAACACCTCACCACCACATTATTAAAAACACCTCACCACCACATTATTAAAAACACCTCACCACTACATTATTAAAAACACCTCACCACCATGTTATTAAAACACCTCACCACCACATTATTAAAAACACAGCACCACGTTATTAAAAACAACTCAGCACCACGTTATTTAAAACACCTCACCACCACATTATTAAAAACATCTCACCACCATGTTATAAAAACACCTCACCACCTTGTTATTAAAAACACCTAACCACCACGTTATTAAAAACACCTCACCACCATGTTATTAAAAACAACTTACCACCACGTTATTAAAAACACCTCACCACCATGTTATTAAAAACACCTCACCACCACATTATTAAAAAACACCTCACCACCACGTTATTAAAAACACCTCACCACCACATTATTAAAAACACCGCACCACATTATTAAAAACAACTCACCAACACATTTTTAAAAACACCTCAGCACCACGTTATTAAAAATAACTCACCACCACGTTATTAAAAACATCTCACCACCACGTTATTAAAAACAACTCACCAACACATTATTAAAAACACCTCAGCACCACGTTATTTAAAACACCTCACCACCACATTATTAAAAACATCTCACCACCATGTTATAAAAACACCTCACCACCTTGTTATTAAAAACACCTAACCACCACGTTATTAAAAACACCTCACCACCATGTTATTAAAAACAACTTACCACCACGTTATTAAAAACACCTCACCACCATGTTATTAAAAACACCTCACCACCACGTTATTAAAAACACCTCACCACCATGTTATTAAAAACACCTCACCACCACATTATTAAAAAAACCGCACCACATTATTAAAAACAACTCACCAACACATTTTTAAAAACACCTCAGCACCACGTTATTAAAAATAACTCACCACCACGTTATTAAAAACATCTCACCACCACGTTATTAAAAACATCTCACCACCACGTTATTAAAAACAACTCACCACCACGTTATTAAAAACACCTCACCACCACGTTATTAAAAACAACTTACCAACACATTATTAAAAACACCTCACCACCACGTTATTAAAAACAACTTACCAACACATTATTAAAAACACCTCACCACCACATTATTAAAAACACCTCACCACCACATTATTAAAAACACCTCACCACCACGTTATTAAAAACACCTCACCACCACGTTATTAAAAACAACTTACCAACACATTATTAAAAACACCTCACCACCACATTATTAAAAACACCTCACCACCACATTATTAAAAACACCTCACCACCACATTATTAAAAACACCTCACCACCACATTATTAAAAACACCTCACCACCACGTTATTAAAAACACCTTACCACCACGTTATTAAAAACACCTCACCACCATGTTATTAAAACAACTCACCACCACGTTATTAAAAACACCTCACCACCATGTCATTAAAAACACGTCACCACCACGTTATTAAAAACACCTCACCACCGCGTTCTTAAAAACACCTCACCACCATGTTATTAAAAACATCTCACCAACATGTTATTAAAAACACCTCACCACCACGTTATTAAAAACACCTCACCACCACGTTATTAAAAACACCTCACCACCTTGTTATTAAAAACACCTTACCACCACTTTATTAAAAACACCTCACCACCACGTTATTAAAAACACCTCACCACCTTGTTATTAAAAAACCTTACCACCACGTTATTAAAAACACCTCACCACCATGTTATTAAAAACAACTCACCACCACGTTATTAAAAACACCTCACCACCATGTTATGAAAAACACCTCACCACCACATTATTAAAAACACCTTACCACCACGTTATTAAAAACACCTCACCACCACGTCATTAAAAACACCTCACCACCACGTTATTAAAAACACCTCACCACCATGTCATTAAAAACACCTCACCACCACGTTATTAAAAATACCTCACCACCACGTTATTAAAAACACCTCACCACCACGTTATTAAAAACACCTCACCAGCTTGTTATCAAAAAAACAACTTACCACCATGTTATTAAAAACACCTCACCACATTGTTATTAAAAACACCTCACCACCTTGTTATTAAAAACAACTCACCACCACATTATTAAAAACACCTCACCACCACGTTATTAAAAACACCTCACCACCACGTTATTAAAAACACCTCACCAACATGTTATTAAAAACCCCTCACCACCATGTAATTAAAAACACCTCACCAAAACGTTATTAAAAACACCTCACCACCACGTTACTAAAAACACCTCACCAACATGCTATTAAAAACGCCTCATCACAATGTTATTAAAACACCTCACCACCTTGTTATTAAAACACCTGACCACCATGTTATTAAAAACACCTCACCACCACGTTATTAAAACACCTCACCACCTTGTTAGTAAAAACACCTCACCACCTTGTTAGTAAAAACACCTCACCACCACATTATTAAAAACACCTCACCACCATGTTAGTAAAACCAACTCACCACCACGTTATTAAAATCACCTCACCACCATGTTATTAAAAACACCTCACCACCTTGTTATTAAAAACACCTGACCACCACGTTATTAAAAACACCTCACCACCTTGTTATTAAAACCAACTCACCACCATGTTATTAAAAACACCTCACCACCATGTTATTAAAAACACCTCACCACCTTGTTATTAAAAACACCTCACCACCACGTTATTAAAAACTTCTTGCCAACATGTTATTAAGAACACCTGACCACCATGTTATTAAAAACACCTCACCAACATGTTATTAATAACACCTCACCACCTTGTTATTAAAACACCTCACCAACACGTTATTAAAAAAAAAAAATCTCATCGATGGGAAGGTTTGTGATACAGTTCGAGAGAGAGAGAGAGAGAGAGAGAGAGAGAGAGAGAGAGAGAGAGAGAGAGAGAGAGAGAGAGAGAGAGAGAGAGAGAGAGAGAGAGAGAGAGAGAGAGAGAAAGAAAGAAAGAAAGAAAGAAATAAAGAAAGAAAGAAAGAAAGAAAGAAAGAAAGAAAGAAAGAAAGAAAGAAAGAAAGAAAGAGACAGACAGAGACAGATCAGGATTGAAAGACGTACAGTTAGAAGTGTTTGACCAGTTTCTGATTTTGTCAAGGTCTGCCTGTCTGTCTGTCAGAAGGATGAGAGGTGTCATGGCAGAGAGTGGAGTCGTCAGCAAAGAGATAAAGAGTATTTTCGAGAGTCATTGAGTTAATTTATGAAGATTAGGAAGAAGATTGGACCGAGAACACTGCCTTTGGGTGCTCCAGCCTTAACAGGGAGAGGAGAAGAAAGGGTTATGTTGAGAGTCACAGGTTGGCTCTGAGAGTGGAGGAAATCAGTAATCCATGAGTGAAGTTGGCCTTGGATTCCAGAGGCAGACAGTTTGTAGAGCAAGAAAGGATGCCAGACTGTATTGAAAGCTTGAGATATGTCCAGAGAGATGGCCCTGATCTCATTTCAGATATTGAGTGCCATCATCCATTGTTGGGAGAATAGAAACAGCACGTCCAAGGTCGAGTGACTGGGTCTGATTCTGAATTGATGATCTGAGATGAGGCTTTTGGAGGAAAGGAATGATTTTATGTAAACTGTGATGATGCAATAATGATGTTTTAGAACATGTGTAGTTCATTGTAACATATACTCTGGTGGAATTTTAAGCCCCACTCATGCCCCAAACTCCATTCAGTGCTAAAGCACCCACCCCATACCCTACTTCCTAATTCCTCAGTACTTGGTATACTTTGGGAATATAATCTAACTGCTGTGATCTGCACAATACCTCAGCACAAATTTATAAATCACGCTGCCTGTGAAACACGAGGATGACAATTTATACCTGGGCCGGCATTCAAACTCAGGTTAGACAGCTTAGAGGCGAGTGTGCGTACCACGAGGCTATCCTGGCACCCCTTGCCTTTTCAATGATCTTTCAACATACTTATGGTGTATAAAAACTTCCATAAAACACATGTCATGATTGGGTAATGATCTATACCTCACTGCTCATCATTTTTTGCAATGGAGAAGTGTTCAAAAGCATCATATTTAAGCTTTAATTGATACAATTCGAACAGGGCAATGGGTTTTCACGAGATGTTCTGAGACCGATCGTTCTCCTTGTATGAAGTGAAATTGTAGGGTGTGTCAAGTAACTCAAATACGCAATGTTCTGAAGGCGAGAGCGAGCTAGCAACATTCTGTAAACATAGGGGCAATACCCCTGGTTGCTCACCTGGTAGTGGCTGGATAAGAAAACCAGGGAAACACTGGTAAGCATGGATGACCCACAAAATATGTAACAGAGAAGAAAGTAAATACCTATGGATTTTTTTTTTAATGCCATGAACAAACTTTGGTACATCACGGGTGATGAAGGTAGTGGTCAAGTTTCATCGGAAATGTGTGTGTAGTTTCTGAGAAGAAAGCAAATACATATTTTGGGGGCCATAGCGGCCATTTTGAAAAAATAATTGAATTTTTGATTTTACATTTCTACATGTTTTAAGTGATTTCCAACCAAAAAAAAAAAAAATTTGTTCGAGAAAAAAACAAACAAAATTTTGCAACTTTTTTTCAAAAAAAATTCGATTTTATTTGAAAAAGATTTGAATTTTTTTTTGCATTTCTGCATGTTTTAAGTGATTTCCAACCCCCCCCCCACAAAAAAATTTGTTAGAGGAAAAAAAAATTGCAACTTTTTTTTCAAAAAAAATTCGATTTTTTTTTGGCATTTCTACATGCGCGTTGATCTAGTTTAATTTATTCAATCGTGGTTCAGTAGAGTCTGATCCGTTTTGACCTACAATGAATAGGATATCAGGTTCACTTAAGTGACCCAGCAGTATTGGCGGCGGAGGTTTTGCACTCTACCGAGTGCTCCCCCTCTAGTTTTGTTGTTGTTATTAGTGGGGTGAACAATCTTTGGTACATCACGGGTGATGAAGGTTGTGGTCACATTTCATCGAAAATGTGTTTATAGTTTTGGAGAAAAAAGCAAACACATACTTTTGGAGGCAACCCCCACCCCCCCCCCTTATACTCCCATAAACCATGGTTTTTCTAATGTCATGAGCAGTCTTTGGTACATTACAGGTGATGAAGGTTGTAGACTAGTTTCATCGGAATTGTGTGTGTAATTTCTGTGAAGAAAGCAAATACCTATTTTGGGGGGCAATCCCCCTTTTCTCCCCTTAGACCCCGATTTTTCTAATGCCATGAGCAATCTTTGGTACATCATGGGTGATGAAGGTTGAAGTCAACATTCATCGAAATTGTATGTGTAGTTTCAGCGAAGAAAGCAAATGCATATTTTGGTGGGCAACTCCCCCCTCCCCCAACCCATAGAACCCCTGAGACCCTGAATTATTTGGGGGATTTTTTTTTTGATGTTGTGAAACATCTTTGGTGCATCATGGGTGATTAAGGTTGTGGTCAATTTTCACTGGAATTGTGTGTGTTGTTTATGAGAAGAAAGCAAATACCTGTTTTAGGGGGGCAACTCCCCCCCCCCACTCCATAAACTCTCTCTCTCTTCAACCCCTCAAACCCTGTTTTATATATATATATATATATATATTTTTTTTTTTATATGCATATATATATATATTTTTTTTATATGCATATATATATATATATATTTTATACCATGACCAAACTTTGTTACATCATGGGTAATGAATGTTATGGTAAAGTTTCATCAAAATCGCATGTATAGTTTCAAAGAAGAAGCAGCTGCAAGTATTTATGGACGGACTGACGGACGGACGACCATCCCATAAGCTCCCAGGAACTATGTTCCAGGTGAGCTAAAAATGAACTCGTTGCATTAGACCAATGGAACCAAAACACCGTTGGCGAATTGGATCGTTTTGCGAAAACTCATGGTTGGACTTTGTACCAATTACAGCTAATACAGTAGATATCACAAGGAATTACAAGGAAATTATGTGCAAGAGGAGGCCATTCTGCCCATCATGCTTGCGCCACACCAATAGCAGATTGAATAAATCCGTCAATACCCCTTCCCTTTGTCTGCAGCCTTTTGGCTGCTGGTTGCATCATTGCTTCAGGACACAGATATGCTGCTGATGCAGTGCCCCTATTACCATACACAAATTAAAGTGTTAAATGGTATGTTTAAAAATTAACTTCAATCTTTATTGGCTCCAATTAGCATAATATTGGATAATATCGAGTATATTCAGATAATTAATGTCATGGGCAAATTGTTTGTATGATGTGATGTGATCATGTGTCATGATACAATGTGAGTCCACACATGAAAAAGTATGAGTACGAATGTGACTCAGCTATGTATGAAGCTGAGTTAAATGGAACATAAATATTGTGAAGATCATTTACAATGGACTCCCGACATCGACATGCCCTGTGTGGATGTAAACTGTCACAAGCACTAATATTGCCAGTCTTCGCATGGGTATCTTGCATTGAATTCACCAAGTTCATAATTGCTTCGGACCCTATCAAGGAAAGTCTCACCACGCCAGATCCATACAGTATGGTACATCCATCCCATCCCTTCAGTGTATGGATTATTCTTCTGCATTCTTCTGCAACAGTGAAAACGTTCAGACAGTGTATGGATTATTGATGAATGGCTATGATCCAACAATTGAAGTTCAATCACATTCCATCTACATTTGGAGAACTTGCAAAACTCCTCCTTTGACACTCCTGAGTTGGCAGGTACTACAGCAACAAAGGAGATCCACTTTGTAACCAACCATACAGTATATCCTGTGAAAAGTCTCACTCAAGAATGGTGAACGAGCAAAAAGAGCTTCAGAATGTATCCAAACAGTCAAGATCCTTGCAAATCAGTTTGAGATTCCAAAGCGGTGGAATCTTGAAAGCGGTGTTTGAGAAAGATGGAGCTGCACAAATCCTTGGAGAAACCAATATTTTTCTTGCTCATTGAAGTGAATGCCACTCCTTCTCTGTCAGGGGTGGTGATGTTTTGGTGGAATAAATCAAGGAACTGGCACGTGATCATGAGGAAGCGGATACCCGTTTGGTTCTACACAGGAAGTATGCAGCTGGACAAGCTGGAAATGTAATCAAGAGAATATGGATGTTTTTTATCATTGCTATCGTTCTGTGTTCTGATCTTTCAGCTATGAGCAACATCTCCTTCCAGACAGGCCAGAAAGTGAAGAGGAAAGAGGTTGCATGTCTCTTGATGCGTTCATCAGCCCTTGGAGCAGAATTCACACCCTCCAGTGAAATACCTTCAAAGCTGGAGGAATTTACCCATTCCCTATACTCACAGAAAGAATGTTCATCCATAAACTAAGCAAGGTACAAGCACATCGAGCCGCATACAAAGACCCTAGAATAAGCTGTGCCTCCAAACCAAGACTCTCTTTAGAAGCATGTGCAGAGAGATGATTACCAAGAAGGTCTTTGGTATGTAATACGGACATCCCTTCACCTGTTGATCTTGGCTGGCAGATGGATGATAACCTGGTCAGCCTGGATGGACATGTATCCAGAAATGATGCTGCAATTGTATCTGTACTGTAGCTCATGTAAAAGTTCCTTCGAGAAGAGAAGAAAGAGTTGTTACCTCTGTCATTTCTTTAGAAACACACAGCTTTAGTTTACCTTGTACTGTACATTTTGTGATTTTTTTTTTTTTTTTACATTACACTGACATAGTTGGACTTAATGGAGTACTTTTTCACTGTTGCAGAAGAATGATTTTGTTTGTCATAAAAACTAGACTGGCCATCACTCCATTGAAGATAGTTCATCAATATAACATACATCAAGGTGCACAGTGATTTCAATGTTTCTAGTGCCATGTGGTTTGTTCACAGATTTCTCCTTTATGTGCAAGTTTTGCCAAAAAAGAACAACATGATTACGATTCACTGCATTTTAATGAAAGCTGTGAGCTGCATCGTGCCTCAAAGGTAGTGAATGAAACTTGAAAACTCAGCCTTTTTGGAGTATTCGTCCCATGGCCTCATAACAGATCGGTGAAAGAAACCAACATATGGGTTGAATGCGGCCATTGCGTGTCTAGTTTAACCAATGCTGATGGTCGATATACATCCAATCAATCTAGTGGTCAAATGGACCAGTCAGATTTGGTTGCATTAACCACCTGTATATTGAATAACTAATCTTGCTAGCAAAGGCTACTGTTGATCTGTGTCAACGGTTAGGCAGAAAAATGGATGATCAACAGGACATTGAATGAGGTATGCTAACCACCATGGGAAGCAAGGAGAAGCTGACGTTTTGGTTGTTATTTGTTAACTCCTTATTGGAGAAAAGAGCTTTTACTCTATCTTTAAATTGGTTCTTTGTGAACCACTAAATGTGCACGTGGTCTGTATGCATTGTTATCTCTTTTCAGGTTTCTATCCATCCATCCATCCATCCATTGGGACCATACTCTGTGCAGAGCATTGGTGCTGCCTAAGCAGTCTCCTTGGCTATCGGGCACAATCCTGGATGGGTCACCACTCCGACACGGAGGTTTCTATGTTGTTGTGGAATATAGTAGCATTTGGTTAATATATAAATTTAAAGGAAATATGAAAATGCATTGTTGTGGCAACCAATGGGATTGGTGATGAATAGTCCCAAGTGGGACAGACGCTCGTCTCCCAGTGGAGGGTGGTGGTAATTGGTGTGCATTATGTGATAAAGTTGATTTTCAGTTTGATTCAATGGAAAATTATGGTTCCGTGGGGGCTGAAATGCCTGATAAGATTATTATATTAACGCAGTGGAAACTATGTAGGATGAGCGGCTCCTGAATTGATGAAAAATGTTGCATTAGTTTTTGGCCAGTGAAAGGACCCTGAAACCCTTTTCGACCCTAATGGGTCTGCAGATAGGGTCGAATATGTATAAAGTGTATAAGGGTCTAAAGGAGTCTAAAGTGTTGAAAGGGTCATAAAAGGGCTAAAAGGGTGTAAAGGGTCAAAGGGGGTCTTAAAGGTCCATGGGATCTAAGGGGTCTGTGTGAAGGGTACATTCCAATAGTAGTTATGGTCTGAAGGGTATTCAGGGGTTTAAAGGGTTAAAGTGAAGATCGGGTCTTAAAAGGAATAAAAGGTAAGAGGATTAAAAGGGACAAAGAAAGGACTGAAAGTTCTGTCC
>NC_140964.1:54942618-54962618 GCF_056783735.1 Eptatretus burgeri | reverse complement strand
GTTTTACCAGAAGGGGGTTGTTGGCGGACCTTGAGCGCCCTGTGGAAATGTGGTTGGGACAAATCACAGAGAGAGCAGGGGGGCAAGGCTGGAGAGGAGTCGGTAGAAGACAGAAAGACCACCGACCAACCTGCGGTGATTGAGTGAGAGGCCCAAAGACTCAGCTTCATTGCGGGAGATGCCAATGATCTTAAAAGCCCTGGTTTCGACAGCGTGAAGTCGAGAAAGGTGGGAGGCAGGAGCACCAGCCCAGAGGGGAGAGCAGTACTCCATCAGGCTACGGACAAAAGCTTTGTAAGTGGTCAGGAGCTCAAGAGGGCCGAGGAAGGACTTTGCACGACGGAGGATTCCCAGTCGGCGACTGGCTTTTGAGGCAAGGTTGGAAATGTGACTTTCCCAGGAAAGGTCATGGCAGATAGTGAGACCCAGAAGCTTGAAAGAAAAGACTTCTTCCAGAGGATTGTTGAGAAAGTGGATGGGGGGGTTTTGTAAATGGTCCTTTCGAAGAGACATAGTGAGAGTGTGAGATTTGTCTGGATTGAAAGACATGTTCCACGTGTTGGACCAGTTTGTGATTTTATCCAGATCTGCAGTGAGCGAAGAAGCTGCTGCTTGCCGGTCTGAGGGATGACAGATGGTACGGCAGAGGGTGGAGTCATCGGCAAAGAGAAATAGAGGATTTTCCAGAGAGTCCGAGAGATCATTGATGAAAACCAGAAAAAGAACAGGGCCCAGAACGCTACCTTGAGGAACTCCAGCCTGCACAGGAAGAGGGGATGAGAGTCTGACCTTCATTGCATCCATCAAGAATTGTGTTAAATCGTATCTCTGACCTAAAACTTTTAAAAACCACAGTTTGCCATGGATGTTCGCTTTCCATCAACCATTCTTTTTTTCCAACTTCAATGCCAACTCACCCTCCTCACCCCTCACTCTCACTCTCAAAGCAACCATCCCACTCTTCTCCCTCCAAGCCTCCCTCTCACCTCTCTCAAAAATTCCCCCCTCACCTTTCTCCCACCTTTCATCCCCCTCACTCTTCCTTCTCAAAGTTGCCCCCCCTCTCATCCACCAACCTGCCTCCCTCCACTGCCCTCTCACCTCCATCTCTTCACTCCACCTCAAATCCTCAACTGCCTTCTTCCTTGTCTCTTGTCCCCCCTCTCCCCCAGCACCACAGAGCCTTTTCTCCTCCTCATTTGGCCCCCTCCCCTCGCCGTTCTGCAATACCCCACACTCCTTCAGCAACCCTCCTTACCTGCCCCCCTCATCCCTTGTCCTACCCTCCCCCTCCACCTCCACCTCCTGCACCCAAAGCCTCCTCCCCTTCCTCTTCATTAAAAGTGTGGACCTCAAATATCCGGGGCCTTCGCTCAAACCTTTCAGATCTTTCCATACAGGTTGCCACTGACAAACCAGACATTATCTGCCTAATAGAAACTTTCCTCTCCCAAGACGTGTCTGACTCCCAAGTATCTCTCGCTGGCTACTCCCTCTTACGGTATGATAGACCTGAGCCTCGTCCTGGTGGAGGTGTTGCTCTCTTCATCAAAGACTCTATTCCTCACTCTCCATGCACTGCTCTCACTCCCCCACACCCCCAGGAATACCTCTGGCTTCGGCTTCCCCTCCACTCCCACCTCATGTTTATATGTGTACTGTACCGTCCACCGAACAGTGATGACTCCATCTACACCTCACTATCCGAAAACATGGACCATCTTCTATCTTCTCATCCAAACTCTCTCTTCCTCTTATGTGGTGACTTCAATTGTCATCACGCCAGTTGGCTAGGTGTGTGTACCTCTCTCACCTGCCATGGCACCTCAGCAAAAGCTTTCTGCGACTCATTGGGACTGACTCAATCGGTCAACTTCCCGACCCGGATCTCAACCAATGGTACTCCATCTCTTCTGGATCTGATTTTGACAAATTTCCCTGACAATATCTGCTGCTCTTCCTTCGCTCCAATTGGTTCTTCTGACCACGTCCTTGTCAAAGTGGACATCTCTCTGGCTGTTATCAGAGAACCACCTCACCGCCGTCAAGTCTGGCATTTCACTCAAGCCGACTGGCAGGGTCTCCGAGCAGCCATCAAACTTACAGAGTGGTCTCCTATCACTACTTTCTCAAACATCAACTCATCCTGGGAATTCTTTCAAAGAAACTTGCTCTCCCTCATGCACAGATTTATCCCCTCTCGTGTTCAGTTGTCTTACCCTTCCTCCCGCCCTTGGTTTACTGAAGCTTGTGGCGAGGCAGTTGTCCTGAAACAACTTGCCTTTGCCTCATGGAAAGCAAAATCAACTGAGGGCAATCTCAGTTCTTTCCACAAAGCTCGGAACAAGTGTGTATCTACCCTCAGGAGAGCCAGAAAACAACATCTTTCTCATCTCAAGTCTGAACTCTCAAACCTCTCTCCCTCCTCAAAATCCTGGTGGCATTTAATCAAATCTGTTTCTGGTGTATGTTCCCCCTCCATCACCTCCCTTACCTCAAATGGCCGCACTGCTGATACCACACGTGATAAAGCTGAATGCCTAAACTCGGTGTTTGCAGCGAAATCTTGTGTCCTAAACCCATCTCTATCTCTACCCACTTTACCCAGTCGCACCCAACTGTCCCTGGACTCTGTATCCTTTTCTCCTGACAAGGTGGAGAGCTTGCTTTCAAACCTCGAGTCAGATTCTGCAACCGGTCCAGACGGCATCAGCCCACGTGTCCTCAAAACCTGCTCTTCTGCTCTTGCTCACCCTCTCTCTGTTCTATTCACCCTCTCATTTGCCAAAGGTCATCTGCCATCTGCTTGGAAATCTGCTAACATCACTGCCCTGCATAAAAAAGGTGCAAAAACAGATCCCTGTAACTACAGACCAATCAGCCTTCTCCCAATCATCAGCAAGGTTATGGAATCCATCATCGCCTCAGATATGAAATCCTTCCTCTTCTCCAATGGCTTGATTTCCAATCATCAATTTGGTTTCAGACCAGGCCACTCTACCCTGGATATGCTGCTTCTGCTCTCCCATCAATGGATGGAGGTCCTCAATGCCAGACAGGAAATCCGAGCCGTATCCCTGGACATATCACGTGCTTTTGACACAGTCTGGCACCCTGCCCTACTCACCAAACTCTCTTCCCATGGTATTCAAGGCCATCTCCACTCATGGCTCGCAGATTTCCTCTCCTGTCGCAGTCAACGTGTGGCCCTAAATGGAGTTCTTTCATCCCCTCTTCCTGTGCAGGCTGGAGTTCCTCAAGGTAGCGTTCTGGGCCCTGTTCTTTTTCTGGTTTTCATCAATGATCTCTCGGACTCTCTGGAAAATCCTCTATTTCTCTTTGCCGACGACTCCACCCTCTGCCGTACCATCTGTCATCCCTCAGACCGGCAAGCAGCAGCTTCTTCACTCACTGCAGATCTGGATAAAATCACAAACTGGTCCAACACGTGGAACATGTCTTTCAATCCAGACAAATCTCACACTCTCACTATGTCTCTTCGAAAGGACCGTTTACAAAACCCCCCATCCACTTTCTCAACAATCCTCTGGAAGAAGTCTTTTCTTTCAAGCTTCTAGGTCTCACTATCTGCCATGACCTTTCCTGGGAAAGTCACATTTCCAACCTCGCCTCAAAAGCCAGTCGCCGACTGGGAATCCTCCGTCGTGCTAAGTCCTTCCTCGGCCCTCTTGAGCTCCTGACCACTTACAAAGCTTTTGTCCGTAGCCTGATGGAGTACTGCTCTCCCCTCTGGGCTGGTGCTCCTGCCTCCCACCTTTCTCAGCTTCACGCTGTCGAAACCAGGGCATTTAAGATCATCGGCATCTCCCGCAATGAAGCTGAGTCTTTGGGCCTCTCACTCAATCACCGCAGGTTGGTCGGTGGTCTTTCTGTCTTCTACCGACTCCTCTCCACCCTTGCCCCCCCTGCTCTCTCTGCGATTTGTCCCCACCACATTTCCACAGGGCGCTCAAGGTCCGCCAACAACCCCCTTCCAAAAACTACCAAAATCACGAATCACTGCTCATCTTCACTCTTTCATTCCTCTTTTTTCCCGCCTTTGGAATAAACTTCCTCACTCTATTCTTTCCCATTCTTCCCTCCAGGCTTTCAAAACAGCTGTTCACCACCACCTCTTATCTTCCCCCATCCAAATCCTCGATCTTTTCTACCCCCGATAATCCACCCAAGCCCACTTCCTTCATTTCTCCTACTTTCCTTCCTGAAAGTCCCTGAAATGTCCATCTTCTCTTCGCCATGTTCCCCGTCCCATCCCCATCCCTCTCCCTTCCACAGTTCACCTAATGTGTCTGTTCCCCACTGTTTTGTCCCTTCCACTCCCGCCTCTCTTGTCTCATGCCTCCTTGCTTTGAGTTGTGTGTTAGCTCTCATACGAGCCTCGACGAAGGTATACAAAAAAAAAAAAAAGTACTTCTTCTCTTTGGAGAATAAGACGAAAACTCAACAGCAAATGCTATCTTTGCAATCACCTGATGGTGGGATTGTAAGTGAACGTAAGATGATTAGGAAGTTAGTAAATGTTTTATTTTCCTCTCTTTTCTGTGCTAAGAAAGTTGATTTTAATGTTGCAAATTCTTTTATTGAACCTTTGCCGAAGTTGTTTGAGTCACAACGGGTCTCGATGGAGAACCCTATCACTCTGGAAGAATTGAGGCTTTCCCTTTCTGGTGTGGTATGTGGGAAAGCTCCAGGACTGGGTGGCATTCCTCGTGAATTCTATGAAACATTTTGGGACATTATTGGTCCTGAGCTTCTGGAAATGTTCCAAGAAAGTCTTCAGGTTGGGGAGCTTCCCCCAAGTTGTAGACGAGCGGGTGTCTCCTTGCTACCGAAGAAAGGAGACACCCAGCTACTCCGCAATTGGCGTCTGGTTTCTCTATTATCTACCGACTATAAAATATTTTCCAAGGTTCTTGCCTCTCACTTAAGATCAGTTGTTAATTTTATAGTCCACACTGATCAAACTTGTTGTGTGCCTGGACAGTCAATATATGATAACATTAGTGCTGTTCGTGATATTGCTGACATGTGCGACATTTTGCATACAAGCACAGGTTTATTGTTTATAGATCAAGAGCATGCTTTCGATAGCATAGATCACAAATATCTATTTGCAGTTTTGAGGGGTTTGGGATTTGGTACTACTTTTATATCGTACATTCAGTTATTGTATCACAATATATATATATATATATATATATATATATATATATATATATATATATATAGTGTTGTGGTTACCAAATTCGCAAACCACCATTCAGGTCCCTTAGGTGAGGTATCTCGGTAAGTGCATGTGTAGTTAGGCCCAAACCCGTTGTCTAGTGGGAATACATGTCATTTATGCATGCTGCGACTCTTCAGGATAGCCGTTTTTCTTTTACTATCTTTATTTTGGACCAACCGCCATGATTACCACCACAACCACAACATCAACCACCAACCACAACGCCGCTTCACCACAACCGCCACGACCTTCCCGTCACACCTCGCAACCGTAGCATCGCCACCGTTCTTGCCCCGCTGTGGGTGCCGGTGTTGGACTCGTGCAGAGCGCGCGTCGAACAACGTGTACAAAATCACGGATTTTGTGCTTCAAAAACGGATCAAAAACGACACACGCCCACTTTTTGCCGTCCAATCGGTGAGCGAGGGGCGATTTGGCCCCGCCTCCAGGACGATCGATATATGCAAATTTGTGGATCAAAAAGCCTTCACGCCCACTTTTTCTCGGGCCAATGGGGAGCGAGGTGAAAGGTCAAAGGGAGGGGGTCAAAGGCGAAGCTACGGGGGGATAAAAGGACGGTGTTCGTCAGTCAGCAGAACGAGAAGGAGTCGGAGGGTGGAGAGTCGGAGGGTGGAGAGGCGGAGAGGCGGAGAGTCGGAGAGTCGGAGAGTCCAGAGGCGGAGAGTAGGAGAGAGTCGGTCGGAGAGTCAAGAAGGGGAGAGTCCAACGAGGAGAGTCCAAAGAAGAGTCCCGAGGCGGAGAGGCGGAGAGTAGGAGAGTCGGAAGCAGAGGGTCAAGACTTCGCGGGCGGTGGAGCTGCTCGTCGTGTGCGGAACGGAGGGGACGGAGCTGTGGAAAGGCGGCGACACCAGACGAGGGGGTGCTCGCGTCGTGCAGGAAGCTGCACCCGAGGGAGGCCGACAGCGCGACCTGGCCGAGGTGGAGACGCTCGTCGCACATAATAAAGATCCTCTATACCCCGAGCATCAGCAACCCCCTCCTGTTTCCCCCCGCGCTGAGATAGTGCGACCAAGGGGGCCCCTTTCCCACCCCCTGCCAGACACTGTCCGCGAGGCCCGCGGAGTGAGGCACCATCGCCGCTCTGCGTCTCATCACCAGACGGGTAGGTGCGACCCGGTCTCGGCCTCAGGCCCGCCTCATTCTTGGGGGTATTTCTTTTCCTTGGTTTTGGGTATGTGTTGTCGGCGCCGTCTGTGAGGTAGAATTGTATAAGTGTTGCCGTGTGCTCGGTAGTCGGTATTAGCTCTGCATTGTCTTCGCTTTTATATTTGCTTTTTGTGTAAATGGAATTGTGTTTTCTTTTTTTTTTTGTGTGCTTTTGGTGGAATTGAATATGTGTGCTTCCCGTGTGCCGCGAATAAATGTGCTTTATTATTGAACTGTTCTCCCGCTTCGCTTCGTCTTTTTCTCCCATTGAATCCTCATCTTGCTTCACGTAAAGGGTTGGTAGTGGGCTGAATACGCCCGATAATTAATCGAACCGTCGAGGTCGACGATAACACCGCTCGGTTATTCTGATAGTACGGAACGGGTCGCTTAAGTGGCCCGTGTCCGAAGTCGACCTGCGGCGAGGTGCGATCGCCCGGTCTACCCTCCGCGTGGGTACTTAGGTAGGTCGAATTTGGCGAGCAACCCTATCCCACGCGGGGGCTGATTGGCTCGATCGCGGTGAGACCGAAAGGTCCACCCGTGACTGGTTCCCGGCGTTAGTCCGAGAGGGTCACGACTGGATTGTCCGTCCGGTGGGCGACGTGCCGCGATTCGAGTTACGTGGCCGTCAGCACGCCGGCGGGCGCGAATCCGCAACACTGGTGTCAGGAGTGGGATACAAATTCATCGCCCTCCTCGCGGCACTGGTATCGGAGAACAGGAAAACGGGCTCTCCTGTCTCCGGCTAAATTCACGGGAATCGGTCCAGGGGTGAGAGAAGCGACCCCCGATTCCCTCCAAATTACGAGCGAGTTAAATTAACCCTTCACGAGAAGCAAGATGGCGTCTCAAGGCGAGCGGGAGCCGGGGGTATTAGAAATGTATATGTGTAATAATGTAGAGTCCATGGTCCAGGATGGAATCCCCGTGCAGGAAATGTTGATTGTGCAGGAACACGGACTCGCCCAACTGAACCCAGGGCCCGAGGTGGGTGCGGCAGCGGCCACGGTGTATGACACCTCCCCCCCCTCTCCACCAAGACCCTTCCCCAACCCCTGCCGAAACGGCTCACTCAAGCGCACCCGACATAGCCCAGCTATGCGCCATGCTGGCGGCAATGACAACGAAGATGGATGCGAATACACAACAAATAAACGAAAAGATGGATACAAAAATAAACGGAATGGAAGCAAACATGAAGGAGGAAATGAAAAAGTTCCGGGGTGAGACGCAGAACATGGGCCGATGCCTGCAGGCGGGCATGAAGGCCGTGACAAAGGAAATAATAGTTGAGACAAGGGAGGTAAAGGGTGAAGAGTTGGCAGAGACACGGGAGATAGAAAAAATAGAGGGAAGACTGCACGGTGAGGACGGGGTAAGTGACGCACACACACACACAGAGGTAGTGGAGGATAATGGGGGTGAGCTGGCGGACTGGGTAGAGACCCAGTGCGAGCACCTGGATGGCCTCCTCCAGGAACGAGGGGAGGGAGTATGCCCCCTTGAGGTGAGTCACGACCAGGTGAGTTCGGTCGTGCTTTGCGAGGTTGAGAGGACGGGTGCTGTGGACGGGTGCACGGAAAGCTTGGGGGGTATAGAGGCCCCGGAGACCCTTGTGGGGACACGAATCCCCAGTGTGGTTGTCCCTGTGTGTGTGGTGCAAGGCGTGAGTGCGTCCCCGTGTGTGGAAGCGACCCCGTGTGTGAGTGGTGTGGTGGCGATGGTGCCGGAGTGCGTGCTTCCCAGCACGCCGTGTGTGGATGAGGCACCGTGTATGAGTGTCGCCGTGTGTGTGAGTGAGGCACCGCGGGTGTGTGCCCCCGCGTGTGTGAGTGAGGCACGGTGTGTGGATGAGGCACAGCGGTTGAGTGCCCCCGCGTGTATGAGTGAGGCACGGAGTGTGGATGAGGAACCGCGGTTGAGTGCCCCCGCGTGTGTGGATGAGGGACGGAGTGCGAGTGAGGCACCGCGGGTGAGTGCCCCCGCACGCGTGAGTGAACGGCCGTGTGCAAGGTCGCTGTGTGCAAGGGAGACCGTGTGTGTGAGAGAGCGGTATGTGAGGGAGATGTCGGTTGGCATGCGGGAGCACGCAGCCGCGTCTCCCGGTGTGAATGTGATGGAGTGGACTGTGTGCGTCGTAACACGCAGGTATGCGTGTGTGGAATGGAGACGGAGACGGCGACATGGGAGGAACGAAAGCCGGGTAGCGGCTGTAGCTATTTCGGGGACCGTGCCGGGTTCACCCAGCAGTGAGCACGAGGTTCGTGCTGTGCAACGCACGAGACCACCACGTGCTCGCTTGCGAGAGTGAAGTCCCGGTCCGGAAACGCACGCGGTGGATTTGCCGATCCCGCGGACGGACAAAGTTTAGGCAGGTAAACGGATTTGGACCGGACGGGTTCTCCACGCGATCGTGTGTGTTAAGCTCCAACGGGCAAAGCACATGTGTTCGCGTGGGGAACCCCTCGAGACGTGGGGCTTGTGTTTTTTTTTTGCGCACGGTGACGTCATGGCTGCACGTGTGGTTGGAATCCGGCAGGAGGGGTATCTCTGCCGGATGGTAGCGTCCAAGGAGGGACGAGGAACACGTGCAGCTGCATGACGTCACGGGCAGGTGTAAAGTGCGCGAGCTCTGAGTTGCCGCGCAGGTGCTGCGCATGAAAAAAAAAAAAAACAAGCCTCACTTTCGGGTGCACAGGATTCCTGGGCAAGGGGTGAAAGACCCCCTTACCTGGGCACAGGATGGAAACTAGTTAGGGGGAAGGGTTAGCTTAGTTAGACCGACTTCATGGGGCAGGGGTAAGTCCTCATGGAGTCCGTGGAATGGATTAGTTAGAGGGATTGTAGCCAGATTTAGGTTGGGAAATAAAATGATTTATTTGGAGAACAGTGACAGACTTGTGGATTTGTAGAGGGGACGTAGCTTAGCTACGTAGGTTAAAAGGAACGTGCTGTAGTTTAAGGGACGACGTGGGAGCACGAGTTAGTTAGGGGATGCAGATAGAAGGATGGCAGAGTTCAGTGGTGTGGGTGTTGAAGAGTTGGTGAGTGAAGTGGAAGCATGTGCTTGGTGAGTGAGTGAGGCCAGCGGGTCTGTGTGTATGGAGCGAATGGGGAATGCATGGTGCGATGAGTGATTGGGGGGAGGAGTGACTCCCGCCCAAGGGACCCCCGGGGTCAGTGTAGAGTGAGTTAGCTGGGTTAGTCAAATTGAAAAATGGAGGTCGTTTTGCTGTTGGTGGGAATGTAGGCTCGAAACCCATTTGGAGGGGTGCAGGAGCCCTGTTGACGGGCTTGGGAGCGTGGCTGCGAAAGGTGAGTATCGCTGAGTGGGTACCCCGGGCACCAGGCTAGTCGGCCGCGGTAGGCCATGGGCCCATGGGGGGCCGGGATAGAGTAGTGGGCACGGGTGCGCCTGCTTGGTGCGGGGGCCCGGGGCGCCATTAGCCGCGTGGGCAGTTTTGTGGGCACGGGTGACCCTCGGAAAGGGGCCCGGGAGGCCGGCCTGCCACGTGTGCATTTCAGGGGAGGTGCCATGGGGGGCACTCCCCGGTGTTAGGGAGCTGGTAGGCTCGGAGGCAGTGTAGTGCCCGGGGGTGCCATAGCGGGAGAATCGGCAGAGGGTCGTGCCTGCCAAAGGGAGCCACGTGTCCCAGCCAGGAGACCGTGTGAGGGCACGGAGAGAAAATTGGGGGGCGAGGCCCGAAATTGTAAGGACACCAACACAGGCGACGGGAATCTGGGTTGTTAGAACCAATAGTTTAAGCAAGAGGCGCTTGTTGAAAGCCCCGGGGTAGTTTAAGAGTAAATGGTTAGGGTAGATTAGGAGATGTACCCCTCCGCACCATCCATCCCCTCGCTGTCGTTGTGGGCCGCTGGACCCACTTTGGTTATAGATCGCCGAACTCTGGGGAGGCCATTCTGAGGCTTCGTTGGGCCTCGACACAGGACGTTAGCTCTCCCTTATTCCCCCTCCGGGAAGGGAACGTAGGGGTTGGGAGTAGGCTAGGTGACAGGATAGGTCAGCCGAACAAGGACGATGAAGGGGGTTAGGGGACGATTTATAGTGGGGAAGTAAAAATAAATAAATAAGTTGGGGCTAAATTGGGGTTTGACAAATTAAGGGAGTGGGTATGTACAGTGACAGGCAAAGGCGATAGGTGGGAGGGAGACAGGTAGGTAGGTCCGAGCCCGCCTTCCAAGTGGCCAGCACCACCGCACTCCCTCCACCAACCTCCACGGAACGGCAAAGGCTGGCCAACTTCATCGGCAGCTGTTGTTTTGCTGCGAGGCCTGTGCCGGCTGGATCGTCTGCAGCTGCTGTGCTGCAAGGCCTGTGCCGGCCCACTTCATCTGCCGGCTGGCTGTTTTTCTTCAAGGCCTGTGCCGGCCAGTTCATCTGCCGGCTGTGTTTGCCTGCAGCGGCCTTCTTCTGCGGGCTGTGTTTGCCTGCTGCCTTTGCCATGCCATGCCCACTGCCCCTGCTCACCAGCCCCCGTTCAATTTTTGCTTTGCCCCACCCCCCCTGTTCATTGCCATGTGCGCCAGGATCGTAAAAGCAACAATTTGCAAGCTGCGAGAACTGCCCTGTTGGCAGCTACAACACGGGCCTGCAGTGGCGGCCCGTGCACCGTGTTTGCGTCCATCCATTCATCCATCCATTCGTTGTGCTCATTGCGTGTGCCACTTGGCCAACTTCATCGGCTGGCCGTGTTTGTCTTCAAGGCGGAGGCCAGCCAACTTCATCGGCAGCTGTTGTTTTGCTGCAAGGCCTGTGCCATCGGCTGGCCGTGTTTTGCTTCAAGGCCTGTGCCGGCCACTTTGTCTGCAGCTGCTGTACTTCAAGGCCTGTGCCGGCCAGTTCATCTGCCGGCTGTGTTTGCCTGCAACGGTCTTCTTCTGCGGGCTGTGTTTGCCTGCAGCGGCCTTGTTCTGCGGGCTGTGTTTGCCTGCTGCCTTTGCCATGTCATGCCCACTGCCCACGTTCACCAGCCCCGTTCAATTTTTGCTTTGCCCCCCCCCTGTTCATTTCCATGTGCGTCAGGATCAAGGCAACAGTTTGCAAGCTGCAAGAACTGCCCTGTTGGCAGCTACAACACGGGCCTGCAGTGGCGGCCCGTGCACCGTGTTTGTGTTCATGCATCCATTCGTTGTGCTCATTGCGTGTGCCACTTGAGCTGGCACGGAGACTGCGTTTGTGCAGCCCATGCACCGTTGTGGTTCACTGCGTTCAGTTCAAAAGGGAAGGCCTTGGACTGCGTGTGAGCAGCCAGCCACGTTCCCTGTCACCTGCATTGTTTGAGCCAGAGACTGCATGCGGGCAGTCTGGCTCCCTGCTAACTGCTTTCTTTTTGCAGAGTTCAATGATCCTGGGCCATGGTTTAGTGTAAAATTTGTAAGTTAAGGTTAAGATGTACTGTAAATATGAGTGTGCCCCCGGCATGTATGTCTTAGCGCCGGCAATTTTATTTAAGTCGTCCGTGTGAGTGAGTTTGTTTAGATAGTTACGCAGCCCTCAGGTTATTTATTTTGGGGACACGAATACCATGAATGTCGCACTCAGGGATCCGTAGGTAAAATGTACTAGGGGAAAACTACACATGATGGCACACGAAAATTTGACGACTCGGGACGAGTCTGTAAAAAGGGGAGGGGGTAGTGTTGTGGTTACCAAATTCGCAAACCACCATTCAGGTCCCTTAGGTGAGGTATCTCGGTAAGTGCATGTGTAGTTAGGCCCAAACCCGTTGTCTAGTGGGAATACATGTCATTTATGCGTGCTGCGACTCTTCAGGATAGCCGTTTTTCTTTTACTATCTTTATTTTGGACCAACCGCCATGATTACCACCACAACCACAACATCAACACCAACCACAACGCCGCTTCACCACAACTGCCACGACCTTCCCGTCACACCTCGCAACCGTAGCATCGCCACCGTTCTTGCCCCACTGTGGGTGCCGGTGTTGGACTCGTGCAGAGCGCGCGTCGAACAACGTGTACAAAATCACGGATTTTGTGCTTCAAAAACGGATCAAAAACGACACACGCCCACTTTTTGCCGTCCAATCGGTGAGCGAGGGGCGATTTGGCCCCGCCTCCAGGACGATCGATATATGCAAATTTGTGGATCAAAAAGCCTTCACGCCCACTTTTTCTCGGGCCAATGGGGAGCGAGGTGAAAGGTCAAAGGGAGGGGGTCAAAGGCGAAGCTACGGGGGGATAAAAGGACGGTGTTCGTCAGTCAGCAGAACGAGAAGGAGTCGGAGGGTGGAGAGTCGGAGGGTGGAGAGTCGGAGAGTCCAGAGGCGGAGAGTAGGAGAGAGTCGGTCGGAGAGTCAAGAAGGGGAGAGTCCAACGAGGAGAGTCCAAAGAAGAGTCCAGAGTCGGAGAGTCCCGAGGCGGAGAGTAGGAGAGTCGGAAGCAGAGGGTCAAGACTTCGCGGGCGGTGGAGCTGCTCGTCGTGTGCGGAACGGAGGGGACGGAGCTGTGGAAAGGCGGCGACACCAGACGAGGGGGTGCTCACGTCGTGCAGGAAGCTGCACCCGAGGGAGGTCGACAGCGCGACCTGGCCGAGGTGGAGACGCTCGTCGCACATAATAAAGATCCTCTATACCCCGAGCATCAGCAACCCCCTCCTGTTTCCCCCCGCGCTGAGATAGTGCGACCAAGGGGGCCCCTTTCCCACCCCCTGCCAGACACTGTCCGCGAGGCCCGCGGAGTGAGGCGCCATCGCCGCTCCACGTCTCATCACCAGACGGGTAGGCGCGACCCGGTCTCGGCCTCAGGCCCGCCTCATTCTTGGGGGTATTTCTTTTCCTTGGTTTTGGGTATGTGTTGTCGGCGCCGTCTGTGAGGTAGAATTGTATAAGTGTTGCCGTGTGCTCGGTAGTCGGTATTAGCTCTGCATTGTCTTCGCTTTTATATTTGCTTTTTGTGTAAATGGAATTGTGTTTTTCTTTTTTTTGTGTGCTTTTGGTGGAATTGAATATGTGTGCTTCCCGTGTGCCGCGAATAAATGTGCTTTATTATTGAACTGTTCTCCCGCTTCGCTTCGTCTTTTTCTCCCATTGAATCCTCATCTTGCTTCACGTAAAGGGTTGGTAGTGGGCTGAATACGCCCGATAATTAATCGAACCGTCGAGGTCGACGATAACACCGCTCGGTTATTCTGATAGTACGGAACGGGTCGCTTAAGTGGCCCGTGTCCGAAGTCGACCTGCGGCGAGGTGCGATCGCCCGGTCTACCCTCCGCGTGGGTACTTAGGTAGGTCGAATTTGGCGAGCAACCCTATCCCACGCGGGGGCTGATTGGCTCGATCGCGGTGAGACCGAAAGGTCCACCCGTGACTGGTTCCCGGCGTTAGTCCGAGAGGGTCACGACTGGATTGTCCGTCCGGTGGGCGACGTGCCGCGATTCGAGTTACGTGGCCGTCAGCACGCCGGCGGGCGCGAATCCGCAACAATATATATATATATATATATATATATATATATATATATATATATATATATATATATATATGTATATATTATATATTATATATTATATATAGCTTGGGTAAAGTAAACAATGGTTTGATTTCTCCTTTTTTGTATCGAGGGGTATAAGGCAGGGTTGTCCATTGTCTGGTCTTCTTTATGTACTTGCCATTGAGCCCCTTTTAGTTCGGTTGTGGTAGAAACTGTCAGTGTTCTCTGCTTCATCAAATGAACCTCCCATAAAAGTTATTGCATTCGCAGATGATTTCTGTGCTGTTATCCAGACCCAAGATGATGTATGTGAGCTACTTAATGCTCTTCAAAATGTTTGTGTTTCTTGTTCAGCTCAGGTGAACTGGTCAAAGAGTTAGTTGTGCCTCCTTTTTTGGACTACCATCAAGTTTTTCTTTCCCGTCACTCCCTGGAAATTTGTCCTGGAAGAATGATGACGTGTACCATTTGGGCATACATCTCGGTGATTCGCGATGTATCCCAAAAAACTGGGATGGTTTAACCGTGAAAGTGTTTTCCAAACCCCAAAAATAGAGAGGGCTGCTTAGTAAACTTTCTTATCATGGTAGAGTATTGGTGGCAAACAATTTGATTACTTTCACTCTGTGGCACAGGTTTATAGTGCTACAGCCACCAGAGTGGCTCATTAAAAACACCCAGAAACAATTGATTGAATTTGTTTGGTGTGGTGAACACTAGCTCCGACCAGGTGTCGTCAGCCTTCCTCGTAATGAGGGGGCTCAGGGGCTTGTTGATATCACCAGCAGGCTCATGACTTTCCGTCTTCTCTTCGTAAAGAAGCTTCTTTACAGCCACATGCCTTGGGATAGTTTAACCCTGTGTTTGCTGAATCAAGCACGTCGGCTGGGATATGGTCGTGAGCTTTATTTGCTCAATCTCCCTAAGGTTGATGTCTCATCGCTTCCTCTGCACTTGCAGAGTGTCATCAATGCCTGGCAAGCTTTGTCGCTGCGTCGTGAGACCAGTTCCTTTACCACCTCACTATCTCGGAATGAACCAATTTTTGCAACCTCCTCTTTGCAGCCATTCCTTATTCCAGGACCTTTGTCCAGCACTTTGTTGGGTGAGATTTCCTTTGAGTCCATAATTTGTTGGACTTTCAAAGAGAAAGATGGAAGTCCAGTTGCGAAATTTCTGGCCTTTCTGGCTTTAGGTCAAACTCTCCCTCTCTCCCTCTCTTCCTCTCTCCCTTTCTCCCTCTCTCTCTCTCTACCTCCCTCCACCTCCCTCCCCCTGGTGGTAGTTCAATTTTTTTGGGTGTGTTGTCATGGCAGCTGCTCATGTTGAGTTGAGAGTTGGTCTGCTTTGGTGTATTTTTCCTCTCCTTTTTCGCCCTCATACCCGCTACTATCCTTGTGTATGGTTTTCCCCCATGTTTTTCTTCTGTCTTGAGGAGAGAGAGAGAGAGAGAGAGAGAGAGAGAGAGAGAGAGAGAGAGAGAGAGAGAGAGAGAGAGAGAGAGAGAGAGAGAGAGAGAGAGAGAGAGAGAGAGATATATATATATATATATATATATATATATATATATATATATATATATATATATATATATATATATAGAGAGAGAGAGATATATATATATATATATATATATATATATATATATATATATATATATAGAGAGAGAGATATATAGAGAGAGATATATAGAGAGAGATATCACACGGTAGGTGGTGTTCGGGTGTTTTTCAGAACCTCCCGGTTTTGAGGCCTGTGCTCCATCTGACGTATTTGCTAGTTTTAGCCAACGCTTTTTGGCTGCCTTTAACGATTCTTGGACCTCGTCCATGTTATTTTCTTTTTCCTCCACTTGCGAGCACCGCTTGTGGTAGGTTTCTTTTGTTGATTTAAACTCTTTCCTTCTGTTAAAATTACTTTTAGCTATGGCAAACGTTCGTTTGAATCATAGCATGTACGAGTCACTTACTCGTAAGAATGGCCTCGTGTGCGATCCCCCGAGGAAGGAAAAGATTGAGGACGTGCTCCTGGCATTCGGTAAAATCGTTGGTTTTCACAACATCCCTGCAACCTCTCGTATGAACAAGAAGGTCGTTGTGTTCGTTTCCGAGGTGCACATGGTAACCTCCGTTGTGGAGCAAGGCCTTGCCGTACATCCCGACCTGTTTCTCTTTGTTTCCCCATTAGACACACCTGCGGTTATGGTTACTGTGTCTAACGCTCCGCCTTTCATTCGGAATGATGACTTGTGTACTAAATTGAGCAAGTTTCGGTACGATTGTATCAAAAATCACGATGGTGCCGATACACTCAGGAAGTGGAGAATGTAAACACGTGATGACTTTTAAAAGGGCACTGTACATGATATTGCCTGAAAATGAGCAAAAGCTAAATGTAGTTTTGCACATAAAATTAACGGCCATGTGTTTAAAATGTCTGCCTCCACGGATGTCATGGCATGCTATAATTGTGGAGCATATGGTCACGTGAAGAACTCCTGTCCCGGTTTGATGAGATCATCAGAAAATCAAGGACAGGAGATTGTAGATCCCCCCCTCCCCACATCATGGGGTGGGTGAAAGAGGAGAATCCTCTTCACCACCTGTTCGCCAACGGAAAGAAATAAGTTTGGATCTGGAAGAGATTGACAGTGATGATGAGGTTGACTTCGATGATGCCTCTTCTACCCTGTCAGTTAGTGCGTGTTGTGCCCAAGAGGATGATGATGGAGCACCATAGTTACAGAAGATGAAATTATTAAATTCTGAAATGAAACCTTCGGGAGAAGGCATTTGAGAATTCGGGATTTCTTCCCGAATCTCGACGCCTTTCTAAAAATTGCGAGAAATATAATTCATGAACCTCAGCAAGTCAGAATATCAGAACCTCAATTCTAGTGGTTGAGGAAGTGTGCCACTAAGGCCAGAAAAGAACTCCAAAAGTCATAATAGTAATTAAAAAAAAAAAAAGTAAATGAAGCTAGCATCCCTCAACATAAATAGTAGTAATTAAGAAAAGTAAATGAAGGAAGCATCCCTCAACATAAATGGAGGCTGCAGCTGTGTACATCACTTTGAGGTGTTACAGGTGTTTGAGAAAGAAAAAAAAAATCGATATTGTAATGTTACAAGAGACACACACCAACCAACCTTGTGAGGATGAGTGGCACAGGATTTTTAAAGGTTGCCTTTTTTTTCTCCAGTGCCTTTGAGGATGCTAAGGCAGGTGTGGCAATTGTCGTGCACCTGAGAATCCAACCCTCGGAGATTTCTTGTTGGGTGGTTTGTAAGGGTTTCTTGATTTCTGTGGATTTTATGAGCAATAATCAAAAGATTTGTATTATCAATGTGTATTGCATCAGCGACAGTGCTAAAAGGGCTCGATTCCTTCCAAAGTTAGCAGGTTTTTTTTTAACACTGTTGACTTGACTAGTTTAATTTGTATGGGGAGGAGATTGTAACTGCACACTCAACCCTTGACTGGACAGGAATACCCCTGAGCCTCATCCACTCAGTTCAAGGTATTTGGCAAAACTTGTACAAAAAATTGAAATTTAGGGATGTTTGGCATCTGCAAAATCTAAACACCCATCAATATACATGGGTGTGCCATTCAAAGAGTCAAATAACCAGGGGCCGACTGGACAGATTGTATGTAAACCAGGGAATGGTGAATCTGGTTCAGAGAACATGCATCAGTCCATCTGGCTTTTCTGATCATCATATGATTATAATAGAATGTATGTTAGTTACCCTTTTAATTGCTGTAATGGTGCATACTGGACTTTCAATGTTAAACTGTTACAAGATGTACATTTTAAAAATGCCTTCAGACTGGTATGGGAAAAGCTAGAAAAACAAAAGTGTTCCAATCCTAATACTCGACAGTGGTGGGACTGTACAAAATCCCAAATTCTGATTCACTGCCAACAATATTACTCACATGCCACCAGTAATGCATCTGGTTTGATAAGTGCTCTCAAAGCAGACGTACTTAAATATGAACAAGAATCTGGAACATCCAGTGGAAGTGATCACCATCAGCAGTTGATGGAAAAAAGACCCTATTGGCTGAACTAGTCGGGGAGCGTGTGGCTGGAGCAATGGTTCACCTTCGGATGAGCAGAATTCAACTGGAGGCTCCAAATAAGGAATTCTTCAACCTTGGAAAGTCCGTCAAGACCTCTCGGCAGATTCACAGTTTACACTCTTCTGACGGTGTCTTGACTTGCCAGAGTGACATTAAACACTCAATGTAAGATTTCTACTCGATTCTGTTTACACCGAGAACTGTGGACAAAACGATTATAAATGAGGTGATTGAACTTCTCCCATCTATTTCTCAAGAGCAGCAACAGCAACTTGAATGTGACATTTCTCTTGAGGAGCTCACTGCGGCATCAGAACTGTTTGAGGACGGCAAAGCCCCCGGACTTGACGGACATCCTGCTGAATTTTACAAAGCTTTTTGGAATATTCTGGGTCCTGCTCTAATGGAGACCCTGCTTGAAAGCCTAGATCAGGGTGAATTGCCCCTGAGCTGCAGGATAGTGGTTTTGTGTCTCCTCCCAAAGAAAGGGGATTTGCAGCAGATTACAAGCTGGCGGCCTGTGTCATTGTTAAACACTGATTATAAGATTGTGTCAAAAGTGCTTGCAATGCGTCTTAAAAATGTCATCTCTCTTGATTGGAAATGACCAAACGTATTGCATACCTGAACGATCCATCTATGACAGTATTTTTCTTGGTTAGAGATTTAATTGCCGTCGGTCAAACCGTACCTCATGGTTTTGGGTTGTTACTTCTGGACCAGGAAAATGCTTTTGATAGTGTGGATCATTGGTTCTTATTTGCAGTTCTTACGAGAGCAGGTTTTGGGGGAAAATTCATATCTTGCATAAAACTTTTGTACAGAAATGCATCATGCCTGCTGAAAGTAAATAATAATTTGTGTCATCCTTTCCCTTTTCAGTGTGGTATCCATCAGGGTTGTCCACTGTCAGGCATGTTGTACACACTTTCTGGTGAACCCCTACTGGCTCTCCTTCGCAGTTCCTTATCTGGGTTATCCTTGTCAAACATTCCTAACATTGTTACTTTAGCTTATGTGGATTACCTGTGTGTCATGGTCAAAAACCAGAAAGATGTTACGGAGCTATCCTATTGCCTTGCCAAATTTGAACTTGCCTCATCAGCTTAAGTAAATTGGAACATGACTGTAGCTCTTTGGCTATATCCAGATACACTCTCCTCATCACACTCTTCATGTGCACTTCTCCCAACTCTTCCAGGAGGAATGTTATAGAAAATAGATGGGTTTAAATACTTAGGAATCCATTTGGGAACTACAAGCTATATGCAAAATAATTGGGATGGGTTCCTCGATAACATTAAGCAGAAACTATCAAGGTGGAAAGTAATGCTCCAGTTCTTGTCACTTATGGCATGGCTAACAATCATAAATAGCCTGATACCTCCAGTTATATGGCAAAAGGTCATTGCACTCCAGCCTCCTCAATCTGTGATCACAAGCATTCAGAAGAGTCTGATTGATTTTTTCTGGGGAGGCCACCACTGGCTCAAGCCAGATGTATTGTGCATGCCACAAATGTCTGGTGGCCAAAACTTGGAGCACATCCATCGTCAAATAATGGCTTTTCGACGAATGACAATAAAACCGACTGTATGGTGAAGTAGTGTCCTGGCATCCTCTCACCAATACCTTGCTTCGGCAAACAGGTGGAATGGACTATGACCGGAAACTCTTCCTTATGGACCTGAAGCAGGTTGATATAGCACGGCTCCCTGCGTTTCATCAATCTCTTCTGAATGCCTGGCAAGCTCTTGGAGTGCAGCGACTAGAGATCTCCGATAATGCCAGGAAGTTTATACATGAGCCACTATTCCAAAACTTATTATTTGCTGGAATATCTACCAGCCGATCCTTGATTGAATACTTTACAAATAGTGAAGTAAAGAAAGTGTGAGATCTTCTGGAGCCTTCCTGGTTGCCTGCTGGCTTGGTCTCTAAAAAAATTGGATTGCATTCAAATAGAGTAGTGGATAAGGTCATGAGGACAGTAATCCAGACTTTTCTACAATTAAATAT
>NC_140964.1:54927618-54937618 GCF_056783735.1 Eptatretus burgeri | reverse complement strand
ATAAAAGAGCAAGGATATATAGAAATGATGAGTCCCAAGTGGTGTGCTGACAGGGTGGCCTAGAATTACATACACTCACCTCTAAGCTGTCTAGACTAGATTCCAATCTCGGCCCAGATAAAACTATCATCCCGGTGTTTCACTGGCAGGGTGATTCGTCATTGTATGTACCATCCCTCGGATGGACGTTAAACTGGATGTCCCATCTGTGGGCATTAGTTGGTGCACATTAAAGACCCCAGATTGTCCTTTGCATAGAGTAGGCAAGCTATCACCGGCACCATGGGCAACTTCCAAATTCCTGCGGTAACTACTGTTGAGAAGGCAATGGCAAACCACCCAGTTTAACTCTTGTTCAGGAAGCTTCTCAATTGGCACCGACACTCTGTGAAAAGTATCAGAGGGAGAGAGAGAGAGAGAGTCTGAGTCCCAAATGGGACAGGTGCTCACCTCCTGATGGAGGGCAGCGTAATCGGGGCGTATGCATGAGGTGATAAAGTTGATTTTCAATTCATTAGCTCATTATCATTTCAAGTGATATTTACACAATTACATTTTCAGTGAATTATCTCACCACCTGGATTGAGATTTTAAAAAAGGGCTCTATTCATTTTTGTGCTTCGACGTCATGAATCATCATCATGCCTAGTTTCAAAACGATCCGTTGAGCTGCTGAGGTGGAGGAGGGACAAAATGAAAAATTGGTGATGGACCTACTGCCCAACTGACTGACTGACTAAAGGACATCATTATGGTTTTAAGAGCTCATCGACAAGCTAAATAGACTTGGACAGATTGGGCATTGACAACCATCAACTTGGACACTCGGCACACGTTTCCTTAAAATCTGCTTTGCCATTCTTGACTTTCCTCTTCCTGCTCTGTTCACCGTATTATTTGCTCAAGATCATCTTCCGTCTACGTGGAAGTCAGCCAACATCAATGCATTCCAGAAATGTGGTGCAAAAACGGACCCTTTTAACTACAGGACAATTAGCTTACTTCATATTATCATGAATATCATGGAATTCATCATTGCAGTTGACATCATATTCTTCCTTTTCTCCAATGACCTGATATCAGACCATCAGTTTGGTTTCTGACCCCAGAGTTTCCACAATGGGTATGCGGCTTCTGCTCTCCAAACAATCAGTGGAGGTACTGAATATCAGATGAGATCAGGGCCATCTCTCTTAACACATCTTGAGCATTTAACACAGTCTGGCAGCCTATGGCATCAAAGGCCACCTGTTCTCATGGCTTGCTGATTTCCACCACTCTCATAGTCAGCATATTGCTCTCAATGGGATTCTCTCGTCTTCTCTCCCTGTCGAGGCTGGAGTGCCCCACGGGTATATTTGGCCCAGTCCAGTTCCTCATCGTCATTGACGATCTTTCCAATCTTATTGAAAATTATTTTATTACTTTGCTGATAATTCCACCCTCTGTCGTAGCATCACGTATCCTTCAGATGGGCAAGTAACAGCCTCTTTCCTCTCCACAGACCTTGATAT
This sequence comes from Eptatretus burgeri, assembly GCF_056783735.1. Lineage (NCBI taxonomy): Eukaryota > Metazoa > Chordata > Myxini > Myxiniformes > Myxinidae > Eptatretus > Eptatretus burgeri. The sequence continues at coordinate 54,936,104 of NC_140964.1, read as the reverse complement.
AATCAAAAGCTGGTCCAACACTTGGAATACGTCTTTCAACCGTTGACAAAATCTCACAATCTCCCTTTATCTTTCTGAAAGGACCACCTCGAGAACCCTCCCATCGACTTCCTTTGCAAGCCTCTTTAAGAGATTCAACCTCTCAAATCTTTGGGCCTCATCTTTAGCCATTATCTCTCTTCAGCAAACCACATATTCAAGGTTACTTCCTGAGCCAGCCACTGACTGGGCATCCTCCACCATGGCAAGTCTTTCCCTGGCAAATCCAAACTTGTAACAACTTGCAAGGTCTTCATCCCAGCTTGCTAGAGCTCTGCTCTTCCTTTTGTGCTGGCACCCCTGCCTCAGATCTTTCGAATCTTCATGCCATGAAGACCAAGGCTTCAAATTAATTGTAATATCGTGTGATGAAGCTGAATGGTTGGGCCTGTTACTCCCGCACAGCAATCAGGTTGGTGGCGTCTGTCTTGCACAGCCTCCTTTCTGGTCTTGCACCCTCTGCCCTTTCAATGCTCTGTCCCCCCTCCTCTCGTATTTATACAGGGTGTACACTGTCTGCCAGTAACCCACCTCTCGTGAAACTCCAAAAATCCATACTCCCTGCTCAACATTGCTCATTTGTACCTCTTTTTCTCTCACCTAAGACTTCCTCAATGTATTCAATCTCATCCTTCCCACTGGGACTTCAAGATGGCTGTTGTGTACCATTTCAGGTCATCCCTCATTCATACTCATGATCTTTTCAAACCCCATAAACCACCTTTCTTCCACACCTCCCCCCCATCCAGGCCACCTATAAGCCCACCTCTTTCCAAATTTCCAGTTTTTCCTTGTCCATGTTGTGCACCCATGCATCCTCCCCGACCACTCATTCTTCCATGGATGAAATGTGAATCATGTGAGGCTTGACAGAAGTGTATGTCGAAGAGGCAGGGTGAATACAGGGTTAGGTGAGAGGAGATGGAAAACACAGAGACCACCAAACTAAACTCCCTGTGCTGGGAGAGAATAATATACTTCGTATCTTCAGGTCTCAATGATATTAATTTCACATACAGGATGTCTCAATAAAATGTATACACCCTTTATGTATATCGAAAACTATACGTTCTGCATTACCTTATGGGTAACTGATGATGTGCAATCATTTCATCACACGCTAGTGCCACTGTTAGGTATTAGTAACACACAATATCGCTCATCTCTCTGCTATTTCATTATTTTTTCTGAAATATTAAAATCTCCATACATTTTATTGAAATGCCCTGTATTTGTAATTTATGGCTGTCTGGATAGCAGAGAGAAATTCACACTCACCTGTAAGCTGTCTCGTCTCGATGCGAATCTCGACCCAGCTATAAACTGTCTTCCTTTTGTTTCGTAGGCAGGGCGATTCATCAATGTGTGTGCCATCCCTTGGATGGATGTTAAAGTTGGCATCCTGTCTGTCAGCATTAGTTGGTTGGCGTTAAAGATACCATCGCCAGCACCCTGAACAAATTCCTCATTCCTGCTTTAACTGACTTAGTTGAATGTCAGGATGGGCCAGCCGATTCGTAAAATATTTGAGCCAAATACATTCTGACCCCAGGAGGTGGAAATATGGCTATAAAATAAAGAAACTAGAAGGGCACTCGGTGAAGCGCATACCTCTGCCACGTCATACCTGATCCACGCGAACATATTGGGCTCAATACAGTTTTTGAAATATCATGCTATACAGTACTATATCGTTTTTGGTCCAATCTCTCAATGGTGAAGAATCATTTTATAAATTGGCCTTATAAATTAAATAATCCGGATCAGGATCTTCCTCAAAATTGATTCAATTCGTCCTCGTCACACACCCAACGTGTCCACCAAGTTTCATCTGAATCCATCCACAACTGTTTGAGATATCGTGCTGTATATCGGTTTAGTCCCATCTCTCAATAGTGAAGAATCACTTAACAAAATATCAGATCCTGATCCGGATCTGGATCTTCACCAAAATTGAATCAGTTTGTCCTTGTCACACACTGAATCTGTTCACAAAATTTCATCCGGATCCATCCGCAACGTGTTTTGAGATATCCTGTACACAAACAGACCGAGAAGGGGTGAAAACATAACCTCCTTCACCTTCGGTGGCAGAGGCAAATCTGCAAATCCTCTTTAAATTTCAAGTCAATCGGATGAAAATTGAGGATTTTAGAAATCTCATCAAAATTGTTGACCTTTAGTCGATGTTGACCTTTTGACATTTGACCTCAAAAACAACAACAGGCTTCTTCCTTATGACAAACTATGCCATGTGGTGAAGTTTCATGATTGGTTTAAAATTGTGACCTGGAGGTGATAAACAGACAGACAGAACAACAAAATCGACGATAAAAAAATCTTCAATTTTGCAAGTAACAAGAAAAAGATGTCGTGCAGATAACGATACTTGCAAAAATCCACCACCCCCCCCGCCTCTCCAAAGGTTGCCATGGATACATCAAATTGCCCATTTCATTAAAATTAAAATTGACAATCTTAATCAAAGCTCAGGTCAATCGGATGAAAATTGATTATTTTTCAGATTGAAATTGATGATTTTAGAAGTTTGACCTTGAGTGGGCCTTTGGCCTTTTGATCTCAAAAATGTTTCGTTTCCCAATTCATTGACGCAATATGCAAATCTTGTTCAAATTTCAAGTCAATCGGATGAAAAATGACGATTTTAGAAATTCGATCTCAAGATGACCTTTGACCTCAAAATCAATAGGCTTCTCTGTTGAGACTACCTCTACAACTTGGTGACGTTTCGTGAAGATCGGTTTTAAATTGTAACCTGCAGGCGACAGACAGACAGACAGACAGACAGAATAACAAAAACGACTTGACTGACCAATATACTTGAAAAATCTTCGATTTTGCAAGTAACAAACAGGGATGAAAACATAACCTCCTTCCACCTTCAGTGGCGGAGGTATTTAATCATTTATAAGTAAAAGTGATACTATTCAAAGTACAATAACACAATTTTGTTTGGTGCAAGGTTGGAAGACTCTTGGCATGCATATATCATCCTTTTTAACTCAAAAAAAGGTGATTTTTGCAATTATTCATGATAGTACGTTTCCCCACTGACACTGTTGTTTATGGTTGTATACAATTAATTTGAATGGTCGATGTAAAAGTTCCCCAAGCCCTCCCCCCCCCCAAAAAAAAACTTTTGGCATTCGCAGTGCATAATTATTTATTTATTTCCTAAAATTTCCTCTCGATTCTCTGTGGTGTGTTTGCAATACATACCCACACGCAATGGAATACGTGCGCTGCTGTTTATACGGAAAACATGAGAAAACAAGTCGACACAGATGAATACTGTTGAGAATATGGTAAAGGTCACAAGAAAACAGGCTTCTTCGTTTGCAAATACAGAATAGGTCGCAAAGACTAACTCAACAAACAAGTCTGTTGAAGTTGATGAATGAAGGCGTTGCACTACGTGGCTTCAGGAAAGGAGATGCAACAAGGCAGGAAAAGTGGGAATAACATCGTTCAGGTCTGTATAGAAAGAGGTTGGACTCATTGTGCTTTCAGTACTACTTCAACAGCCTCAATATTTCCCACTTTCTTGCCATTATAGATTAGAAAGACAATAATTGTCTCACCATGTTGAATAATGTCAGTTATTTTTTTTATTTTTCTTGTTTTTTTAAACTTGAACGTTTATCTATCTATAATTCCAGCAATCTGTGTGTGTGTGTGTCTGTCTGTCTGTGTGTCTGTCTGTCTGTGTGTCTGTGTGTCTGTGTGTCTGTCTGTATGCGACCGCCGTTTCTCGACGACCGCCAGTCCGATCTGATTGAAACTTGCCAGGAATATTGCCGGGTCGCGCGGATGTGTCTTTTCAAGGTTTGATATTAATTAGACGAGCGGTTCCCAAGTTACGGCCATTTATCTGTCAACCAATGACAGGACACGGTGCTATGACATCACGAATGACGTCACAAATAATTTTTTTTGCACGATTGACGTCACAATTCTTCTTCTTCTTCGTTTGGTATGACATCACAATCGACGCTGGGGACCTGAGTATGTCCCTTTTCAAGGTTTGATATTAATCGGACAAGCGGTTCCCAAGTTACGGCCATTTATCTGTCAACCAATGACAAGACACGGTGCTCTGACGTCACGAATGACGTCACAATTAATGTTAATTTTTTTATTTTTTTTTTCCACGATTGATGTCACAATTCTTTTTCTTCGTATGGTATGACGTCACAATTGACGCTGGGAAGAATGTGCCTTTTCAAGGTTTGATATCGTTCTTCATCCGTTTTAGCTGTTTCCCAAGGTTTGAATTAATTGTTCAAATTATTAATTAATCCCAAGGTTTGGGGGGGCGAGAGAGAAGGGACGAGAGAGAGGGGGCGTCACAATTCGAGAGAGGGGGTGTGAGAGGGAGGAGAGAGGAGGGGAGAGACTAGGGGGGAGAGAGGGGATGAGAGAGGGGGAGGGGGGACATCACAATTCTTCCTCTTCTTCATTTGATATGACGTCAATTGCTGGGGACCTGAGTATGTTTCCCAAGTTATGGCCATTTATGATAAGGTTGGTCCGATCTAATTGAAATAATGCCCCAATCCAGTCGTTTACAAGAGTGAAGGAACGAAGCTGCACCTACGGGCCCGCACTAGTCTTCTAAAATAATCAAATTGTAAATACAATAGATTGAGTAAAAGGTCTGATAAACAAAATATGGACTTTATGTTTGTTGTACTCGCAGGGGGATCAATTATAAATCAGAAGAGGAAGTGTTAATTCTGTATCAGAATTTAGTGAGGCCTCATCTAGAATATTGTGTAAAGTTTTGGTCACTGCATCTGAGGGATGAAGTAGCTCATGCCATCAACAATGTTCAGCATAGAGCTACGAGATTGACCGTGGGTTGAACTAGACTAAGCTGTGAGGAGAGGCTAAAGGGGACTGGACTTTTTACAATAGAAAGGAGGTATTTACGTGGCATTTTGACAGAGATATTTATTTAACAGTAGCAGGGTCTAACCGGTCCTGCCTGGCGAGGTGAGCTTTTCCTGGCGACAGTTTTGGGACATGGACATTGAAAAGCTATGGTCTTAGTTGTTGGCCTCATGGTGGTTATCTTTGCCTGTGGGCAGGTGGCAGCACTGCTTGACCCTACATCCCAACATACACTTTATAGTGGTCTTTGTTGGCCTCAAAACAGACGTCAAGGCCAATGTGTGGTAGCTTAAAACTTTGCCCAGATTCTGGAGTACCTACACCCAAAATTTGCGGCACCTATAGGTGCTACGGTTCAGCTGTGAAAGAATAGTGTAGAAACAACCACTTGAAAATATTCTACACTGCAGATGATGAAGAGTAGAGACAAAATAAGTGCAGAGGAGTTTTTTAGTTGAAAGTACAGTGGTGGGACCAGAGTAGAGTAGAGAAGAGAAGAGGAGAGTTAGATTAAAGAAGCCTGGGGGTAAAGAGTAAATACCATAATTATTTAATTACATGAATAATTACTTATGGTTTTCACATCATGGATGAGAATAAAGTAATGAACAGAAGCTGTTAGGATGATGGAAAGGGAAGAGTCTTTCAGGCAGAGAATAGTTAATGCATGGAACAGTCTCTCTGAAAAGGCAATGGTAGCAGAAATAGTAAATAGGATTTATATAGGTTTTTTTTAGATAGGATACCGGGAATATAGATAGGATACCAAGAAGTATTACAGATAGATGGGAAAATAATTGTGTGTGTGTGTGTGTGTGTGTGTCAATCAAAAGGTGAATGTGTTTTCGGTGTGTGCTCATTCCCTTCCCACACCTAAATGATGTCCCTGTGCCCACCCCCACAGTTTTCCTCTCCCTCCCACCACTCCCTTCCTGAAATGAAGTTGATAACCTTATATATTGGGTTGATGTGGGTGATATTGATAAAGTGCAGGCATGATAGGCCAAATGCCTTCCTCTTGTGTCTAAACTATTTTTATTGTCTTGTATTTCTTGGTAAAACCAAATTAACCACATTGGCTCCATCAGAAAGTGAATGACTTACCAGAATGACATGACAAATAATATGGCCAGGCTAACAGACTGAAAAATACACTTGTGCTTTGCCATCATGCCTATGCAGACCCTGCTCACAGCAGGATATTGCCTTATAACTGGCCACTCCATCTACTGGTCAGTGAATGATTCGTTCCAGGCCTTTGAACCAAGCAAAACCTGCGGTCGTGCTCTATCTCACACAGCCACTGAGCCACGTAGCTTTTTGCTGAATCTCCAGCGCACTGCAACCTTCTCAGAACCGCGTTCCACTGTCCTGACACAAAGCGATAAGGCCAAACATATTTCAACTCTTTTTACGAGAAACGTTTTTATGATTCCGCCTTGCATTATGGAATATTTTCAACCTGTGTTATCAGGGTGCAAAACGCCATGATCTTTGTCATTATGTTCAGTCAAAATAATAATCATTTTTGTTGATTCATTTTCCTTTACATTCAAACCATGCGACATTTGTGCCTATTCTGAAAAGCTCTCGAAGAAACCCACAGGACTTGACAAAAGAATGGAATTTATTAACATTAAAATCAAACAATGCCCTCACCCAAACTGAATGCAGAGAAATGCATACCATTCTTTGTGACAGCTAGATTAGGCTTGCTCTGTATTTGCAGCATCTCGTGTGTGTGTGTGTGTGTGTGTGTGTGTGTGTGTGTGTGTGTGTGTGTGTGTGTGTGTGTGTATGTGTGTGTGTGTGTGTGTGTGTGTGTGTGTGTGTGTGTGTGTGTGTGTGTGTGTATGTGTGTGTGTTGTTATGTCTGGCTTCCTCATTGGAGCTATGGTGCTGCAACTGGTCTTTATTTTGATATATACAGGATGTGTATATGTGTGTGTGTATATATGTATATATACATATATATGTATGTATATATATATATATGTATATATATATATATATATATATATATATATATATATATATATATATATATCTTCTTCTTCTTCTTTCGGCTGCTCCCGTTAGGGGTCGCCACAGCGGATCATCCGTATGATCCGCATAGTGATTTGGCACATGTTTTATGCCGGATGCCCTTCCTGACGCAACCCTGGTCGCCTCTTACGACACAGGGATATGGTACACCTATTTTAACCGGGGTGTATATATATATATATATATATATATATATATATATATATATATATATATATATATATATATATATATATATATATATATATATATATTTTCTTCTTCTTCTTCTTTCGGCTGCTCCCGTTAGGGGTCGCCACAGCGAATCATCTGTATGATCCGCATAGAGATTTGGCACATGTTTTACGCCGGATGCCCTTCCTGACGCAACCCTGGTCGCCTCTTACGACACAGGGATATGGTACACCTATTTTAACCGCGGTATACACCGGCCCAGTACACTGGTACTCATTTCGCCGACCTCGGAAGGATGACAGGCTGAGTCAACCCCCTGGTGTATTAATTCAGTGGCTCAACGGGGCTTGAACTCAGGACCTTTTGGATCCCAAGCCGCTGCCCTAACCACTGCGCCAACACCAGGCTTTTATATATATATATATATATATATATATATATATATATATATATATATATATATATATATATATATATATATATATATATATATATATATATATATATATATATATATATATATATATATATATATATATATATATATATATATATATATATATATATATATATATATATATATATATATATATATATATATATATATATATTGTTACGAATTTGGAATTCGATTGCACGTAACATTCAGGTTCCTTTAATCACTTATATCGATAAGTGCTTGTTCCCTAGATAGCTCACCTTCCATTGTTTAATGGGCAGAAATCGATTAGATGCGCTGTGATTTAATTTAATAGTTAGTGAGCGATCCCAACACAATGGAGACGCCCCTCCCCCTCTTCTGCGAAGTGGAAGAAGAACCCCCCCCCCCATCCTGAATCATGGGACGTAAACAACTCCCTCCCACCCACGGTTGTGCGGGCATGGGGATATGAGCCATGCCGGGAGCGGGGGAAGGGCGGAGGAGAATAAGGAAGAGATCCTGAGTTGGTTTGGTTGGTTGTGCAGTAGAGCTTCGGCTTCTGCTTGGCTCGGGTTAGGGTTGAGGTTTTTAGTAAGCTTTTTGCTTCGGCTTGGCTTTTCAGCAGGCCTTCGGGTTCTGCTTGGCTCGGTTTGCTTTTTGGGCTCTGGCTTGGTTCATCGAAGAGAGTTGAGCTGGTTCCTCGGCTGGCTCTTCTTGGTTCGTGGAGCAATTTGTTCTCCGCTTGGTTCCCGGCTTGGTGCGACTCATCGGCCTCATCTTGGAGGTGGTTCCTCGGGGAGGCGACGCATCAACAAGAAGGATCGGTGCCTCGTCTCACCAGCACGTGTTCAGAAGCGCGAGATGATTCGCTGGAGCTCGGGAAGGATCGCGG
>NC_140964.1:54920118-54922618 GCF_056783735.1 Eptatretus burgeri | reverse complement strand
TGAGAGAAAGTTTATTGATGTCTTGTCCAAATTGCTTGGCAAATGGAATTAGAACCCGACTTGCAGAACGATCGCTAAGGAGAGTTCTATCCAGGGCCTCAGTTACTTCAGATGTTAATCCAGTTGTCCCACGTTTTCTCTTCGGAGGCTGGGAATCACAGGTGGTTGGATGGATGGAAGAAGATGGTTGTCGACTTGGACTAGATTCAGTAGAGCTGGAGGAGGAGGAAGACTGGAGGTTGGCTGTTTCAGAAGTTGCGGCCATCTCCAAAAGCGCCTTCTGTTTCCTCTTTTTCATTTCATCCTTACGTTTCATAATTTTCTCTGAAGTCCTGGCAGTCTTGTAGTCAAGACTCCCGATCTTTCCTGGACGCCCCTTTTCACGCTGAGAAGCAAGAAACTCCTTGTCCTCATCGATTTTTATAAGATTCATAGCATCAGCGTGAGCTATGTCAAACAGCTCATCCAGGTCGGCCTTGAAATTGTCTTGTTTCTCTATGTTGGTAGCAGTCTTCCGATTGATGCTTTTCTTTAAACCCTGCCACGTTGTGTGTAATTTCCGCACATGGACTACCACATCAGGAAGGTGCTTAGTAGGAATCCCCTCTGTGGACCAGATGTTCATTAGCTCTAGTGATGTTTGATTCACACTTGCAGTTAGGGTCTCATTCATTTCCACATGAAGGAACATCAAAAAGTGGAGAACTTCGGCCTTAGAAGGAAGCTTCTGGCCAAGAAGTGTTGGATAAGGGGATCCAATCAGCCAAATGGCCTTTTTCAATCTAGTTCTGGAGGCCATTACCCCCAAAATATGCAGAAATTTCTGGTCTGAAAAAAAGATAAAAACATCATGGTTAAGTAGGAAATGTTAGAGTGGTAAGTACACATTGAAAAGTAACAAGTTTTTGCCAAGCTTGCGCGTTAATTCATGCACGCATGAAGAAAGGCTCTGCTCACTGCTGTGCAATTGCGCAACTTTCAACAAGAAAACTTTCCGTTTCCGAAATTTGGACTGAGTTGGGACTTCATTATTTTTAGATTTAGCAATTTATGAGCTGATTTTCATTTCTTCACATCAATATTTAATATCATTTTAATGCATTTAATTGTACGAATATATTAATTAAACCCTCAAAACAGTAAATTCAGATGATATCAAAATAAACTTTTAATTGATCTGCGAAAAGAGGAAAAAAATCATTTTTGGCAGTTTTTGATGCCCTTTGTGCAACTTTGCATCGCTTGTGCAAGTTCAAGAACATGACTCAAGAAAAAAATATTTTAACACAATGATTTCTAGTAGGAACCTCACTGAATGGCGGGATCTGCGCATTAAAAAAAAACTTTCATTTTTTAGAAGCACCCTAATGTATATATATATATATATATATATATATATATATATATATGTATATGTATATATAAAAAATATATATATATATGTATATGTATATATATAAAAAAAAAAAAATATATATATATATATATATATATATATATATATATATATATATATATATATATATATATATATATATATATATATATATATATATATATATATATATATACAGGATGGAGTGGGTGGAGAAGAGTTGCAGGAGTGATTTGTGACAGAAGGGTAGCTGCAAGAGTGAAGGGGAAAGTATACAAGACGGTAGTGAGACCAGCTATGTTGTATGGTTTGGAGGCGGTGGCGCTAACAAAAAGACAGGAAGCAGAGCTGGAGGTGGCAGAGTTAAAGATGCTGCGATTCTCGTTGGGAGTGACGAGGATGGATAGGATAAGAAATGAGTGTATTAGAGGGACAGCGCAGGTAGGACGGTTTGGAGACAAAGTGAGAGAGGTGAGATTGAGATGGTTTGGACATGTGCACAGGAGGGAAACGGAGTATATCGGGAGAAGGATGTTGAAGATGGAGCCGCCAGGCAGGAGGAGAAGAGGAAGGCCAAAGAAGAGGTTCATGGATGCGGTGAGGGCGGACATACGGGTGGTTGGAGTGTCAATGGAAGATGTGGAGGATAGAGCAAAATGGAGACAGTTGGTCCGCTGTGGCGACCCCTAACGGGAGCAAGCCGAAAGAGGAAGAAGAAGATATATATATATATATATATATATATATATATATATATATATATATATATATATATATATATATATATATATATGAGCCTGGTGTTGGCGCAGTGGTGAGGGCAGCGGCTTGGGATCCAAAAGGTCCTGAGTTCAGGCCCCGATGGGCCACTGAATGAATACACCAGGGGGTTGACTCAGCCTGTCATCTTTCCGAGGTCGGCGAAATGAGTACCAGTATACTGGGCCGGTGTATACCCTGGTTAAAATAGGTGTACCATATCCCTGTGTCGTAAGAGGCGACCAGGGTTGCGTCAGGAAGGGCATCCGGCGTAAAACATGTGCCAAATCACTATGCAGATCATATGGATGATCCGCTGTGGCGACCCCTAAAGGGAGCAGCCGAAAGAAGAAGAAGAAGATATAT
>NC_140964.1:54890118-54917618 GCF_056783735.1 Eptatretus burgeri | reverse complement strand
AGGGTGAGTGGGGAGAGTTGAGGGAGACAGGTGAATGGGGAGTTTTTGAGAAAGGTGAGAGGGGTAAGTTGGCACTGAAGTTGGAAAGAAAGAATGGTTGATAGAAAGTGAACATTCATCGCAAACCGGGGTTTAAAATTTTTTTGGGGGTCAGAAATGTGATTAAGGACATTTCGTGAGGGATACAATAAAGGCGAATTGAAACAATGGAGAGAAGAAACGCTGTAACAGTTGGATTTTTTCTGGAAGGTATGAGGGAAAGGTCGAATTGAGAGCAGTCTGTTGAAATAGAAGTAGAGTCGTGAATTATGATACAGTAATGAGAACCACACGTGTGAAAGAGGAAGATGAAGCATTATAAGAGATCGTTTTTATTATTATTATTTTTTGAGAGAGTTTTCATCAGATGAGGTAATGGAAAGGTTGTTGAAAAAATTGTTAGGTGATTGGTGAATTTGGATCGGTAAACGCAGAGGGTGGAAACAGATCACGTGGTTACGGGGGAAGCACGTGGCTCAGGGAGGTGTGTAGTCAAAAGTGAATTTGTTTATTTATTTATTTAAATAACTGTTGACTGCACCATCAGAATGGAGTTCCTGTTTTTCATTGATCTCAGAAGAGAAATGGTCAATATTGAATTATGTTTGTTATTTTGTGGTTTTATCATGTTTATTGTGTTCTTCTGGACATTGATGATCTAATATAGTAAAGACTTGGGTTCACTATGATAAATAAATAAAGACCACCTGGGTTGGCCAGATGAAATCGGTTGCTCTGAGTAAGCATGTGCTTCACAAAGATTTCATATGGTTCCTATTTGAAGTCATTTTTCCTTTCTTGGCAGATTTGGTGATTGGTAAAAACTGAATTATAATTCTAGATGTTACTCTGCATGGTATAATCAAGCAAAAAAAGTAGTTACCAAGTGGGTATCGTGTTACACATTGTGTACCACTCTTCGTCCACAATGCGGTCATTCCGGCCATCTTGTCGACAATAGCGTAATGTCGACCTCCAGCCTCAGTTTAGAATTTCAATCCCCTCCTCCTTTGCCCTGACCCTCATTGGGCAGGTAAACAATACTCCCAACAATGAGTGATTTATACCTAAATAACCAATGAGATGTTCTATAATAACGTTTCATCACTCCATTTTTAGAACGTGTGCGTGTGACATCACCAGAATAAGATTCTCACAGGAGACCAACAAACGGCAAATTTGTCTTTTATTTCTCAATAGCGAAGTGTGTGTGTGTGTGTGTGTGTGTGTGTGTGTGTGTGTGTGTGTGTGTGTGTGTGTGTGTGTGTGTGTGTGTGTGTGTGTGTGTGTGTGTGTTTGTGGGTGTGTGTAGTTCATCTCCATTTGGACCATGCTGTATTCGGCAATTCATGCAGGTATGTGTTGCTTTCAGCCTGTATTGTTAAAATATCTCCCTCGACAAAATGTCCAACGATATCGATCTCTAGGCAGTGTCCAACGCTTCGGTACAAGCTTTGAGCCCGATTGTTTGGCCATGACAAAGCACAATAACACAATTTTTTTTCTTCACCGATCTTGAATGGGGACTTTCCTTTGTCCTCCGCTTGTACTCAATATGGCCATGGGGTCATGTGAGTGAACAAATTGCTGATGTCACTGAACACCTTCTGTACTGTATTGTGTGCTTTGGATACTGCATCCATCTTTTGAGATGGTCGTGCTACACAAGGTATTTTATATTTTCAGGAAATGCAAGTTTGTGACATTCGTCAAGAGTACTGTTAAAGTCAACACACACATCAAAAAACAAAAAAATCTAAATTAGAATTTAATGTGAAATGAAATTGGCATAATTAAAGGGGTTGAAATGATATGGCTTCAAAAAAAGAGGAAAATCCAGCTTTGGGATGAGGAATGAAATTGGGGTTTCATGTTCTTAAGATATTACGTGATTGATCGAATTTGAAAAAAAATGGCTCTTCGTGGTATTTGGGTTGCTGACCCCAAGCTGGGAGGTATGCACACTTGTCTCTGAGCTGTCTATCCTGGGTTCAAATTCAAATCTCGGTTAAAATGTCTAGCCTGGGCAAACTGTTATTAACACACTATGGTTTCACAAAACAATTGATTTTGACATTTTTGAATTTCCAATGTAAACATAAAATTTACCAATTATACTGTACTTTACAAAGGGTATACGTTTCCAAGTTATTTTCCAAATCTCACATTCATTTAAACAAAGCACCCTTAACCTGCGATACATCTTCAGTCTGAAACCACATTGAAATGACTGTCTCAGTGAATCCATGGTCACTTATAGTGGGGCTTTACTTGTGGTATGGTAATGTCGAGTGTATCGCAAGTCAACAGGTGTGCAAATCGGACATTTGACATACACACCTGTTGGTATTTGACTTTCGGTTGTTCGCAGGCAGGAGGAGACGTCACTTCCAGTTGTTTGCACGTGGTTGTGTAAGCTCCCAGGCCAGATTAAGATAAGTGTTTTTACTTACGAAATCTAAAGATTTCGTAAGTATATTGATGACTTCCGTTTCTGTTTGTTTGTTTGTTTGTTTGTAGGCACGATAACTCGAGAACGGAAGAAGCTACAAATGTCAAATTACACCACGTGATTCAGGAGGGTGATGGCTAGTGCTTATTAGATTTTGGTCAAAATCGGTCAAAGGTCAAGGTCACAGCAAGGTCAAACATCCAAAAAATGATAACTCGAGAACGGAAGAAGCTACCAATGTCAAATTACACCAAGTGATTCGGGAGGGTGATGGCTAGTGCTGATTAGATTTTGGTCAAAATCGGTCAAAGGTCAAGGTCACAGTGAGGTAAAACATCCAAAACATTCGATTTTTGATGGTTTTGTACAGAATCATCTTAGAAACTTCTGGTTTGCGTCGCTACCTTCTCAAGAGACAGCTTTTATTAGACAATGTCAGAGGTCAGTTGACGATTTCGTAAGTACCAGTCTATGACTGCTTGTTTGTGTGTTGTTTTGCGTATTTTGTTCTCGAGATTTGTGTCAGCGGTTGTGGGATTTTATTTATAAAGGTTGTAGTTGTGTTCATGACAGTTTAAGCGAGTATTTTTGTTCGTTTATTGAAAGAAGCAGGGGGAGGCCGAGTGTTAAGTTTTGCATTTAAGTCAGTTGGGGCTTTGGGAGTATGGGGGTGAAAAAGGGTATAAATAGAGACCAAAGGAGAAAGGAAGAATAATTCATAAAATGTCATAGATGCTCAATGTGAGCCACATCAAGAATAGGGGAAGCAGAGGGTTCTTATTGTTGTCGGAAGTGTAAGGATATAGCCCACTTGAGGATAGTTATTACTAGGTTGAAAGAATGGACATAATTTGCAGCAAGTCGCAGAATGTGAGAAATTTATAGATAATAGTTGGTTACGGTTGTGGAGTGAGGTCACTGAGGATACTGGCAGTGGTGAGGGTGCAGTGAGAGCAGGTAGTGGTGTGGGTGTAGCAGGAGTAGGCAGTGGTGTGGGTGCAACAGGAGTAGGCAGTGGTGTGGGTGCAGTGAGAGCAGGTAGTGGTGTGCGTGCAGTGGGATCAGGCAGTGGTGTGGGTGCAACATGAGCAGGCAGAGAGAGAGAGAGAGAGAGAGAGAGAGAGAGAGAGAGAGAGAGAGAGAGAGAGAGAGAGAGAGAGAGAGAGAGAGAGAGAGAGAGAGAGAGAGAGAGAGAGAGAGAGAGAGAGAGAGAGAGAGAGAGAGAGAGAGAGAGAGAGAGAGAGAGAGAGAGAGAGAGAGAGAGATTGGGGGGGGGGGAGAGAGATTGAGAGAGATATATTGATTGGGGGGGGGAAGGGATATATATACATATATATAATTTGGGGGGGGGGACCAAACTCTGTGCAGAGCGTTGGTGCTGCCAAAGCAGTGTCCTTGGCTATTGGGCACAATCCTGGACGGGTCACCACTTCGACACAGTATACCAGCAAGCTGGCACTCATTTTGCCGACCTCGGAAGGATGACAGGCCGAGTTAACCCCACCTGGTATTAATTCAACAGGTGAGCAGGATTTGAAGTCCTGCCTCAAGGATCCAAAGCCTACCACCCTCACCATTAAGCCAACACCAGACATAAGTTCCTGAAAGCAAAGGGTTGTGAGGTGATGACAAAGAGAGAGTTACCAGAATGATGGCCTTATGCTAAATAGAAACGAGGCAGCAAGGTTTGCAGTGGGAATCATTCAGGGGATAAAGGGAGTGTTTCCGGAATGATGGCCATATATTGAATAAAAAGGGGGCACACAGGTTTGCAGTGGGAATTGAGGAAGGAGTTCAGGATTTTTTAAGACAGCAGAGGGTGGGGAAGCTATGAAGGAAGGAGCGGATGAAGTAATTGTGATGATTGAGGCCAGTCAACAAAATAGAATTTCAGGAAGGTAAAAGTTAAACATATTCTATACAAGTGCCAGATGTTTCAAAAAATAAGATGGAAGAGCTTAAAGCCAAAGTTGATAGCGAGGAGTATGATAAAGTTGCAGTGACTGAGACATGGTTTAAGGAGGAGAGTAACTGGAGAACAGGATTGGAAGGCTCCAAGGTGTATCGGTGTGATGGCATAGGAAGGAGAAAATAGGAGGAGTAGCAATCTGGGTAAAGGACAGCATTGCATCAAGAGAAAGGGGTAACATTAAGGAAGGAATAAATGTTGAGGATTCTGTGTGGGTAGAGTTTAGAGATTGTTAAAACAGAAAGATACTGGGAGGATGCTTTTATAGGGCTCCGGGTGTGAAGGAAGAGGAGGAAGATGGAGTACATGAAGAATTCAAAAGGGCACGTGGTAAGGGACGAGAATTGATTATGGGGGATTTTAACTTGCCAGGGATAGATTGGGTGGAGGAACAGGTAAAGGGCAGAGCGGATGAGGATTTCCTAGTTTTAGTCCAGGATTGCTTTTTAACCCAGTTTGTCGATAAGCCCACGAGCGGGAGTACAGTGTTAGACCTCCTTTTAAGTAACGATCCCAATATGATGTAGGAGGTGGAGGTTGGGGAGCATTTAGGAGCACGTGATCACAACATTGTGTGTGCAAAGACTCTGTTACGGGTTAGAGTTCAGGTTAGTCGGGAAAGGCTATTTGATTTCAGGAAGGCAAACCTTGAGGGTATGTGGAGAGAGTTGGGTGATGTAGATTGGGAGAGGCTAACAACAGGACAATCAGCATCAGAGAAATGCAAAACTTTCAAGGAGCAAATGTGTCGAGTGCAGAGTAAGTGCATTCCAATGAGGTGTAAAACTAGAAGCAGAAAGAGACCAGGGTGGTTGAGTAGTGAGATAAGGAACGCTATTTAGGAGAAGCAGAAGGCATTTATTAGGTTTAAAAAAGCAGAACTGGAGTTAGATTTATATCACTATCGAAGTAAACAGAGGCAAGTTAAGAAAATAACTCAGCAAGCCAAAAGAGAGTATGAGAAGGACATGGCTAAGAATATTAAACATAACTCGCCGAAACCCCGTCACAGACGGATTCCGTTCATTCAACCACCCTCACCAGCTCAACCACACTCGAGGGACATGGACTGGACAGGGCGTGCTTGCCCCCGCCTACTCATCTCCTGCCCCTGCTCCACCCCCCGCCTTCAATTTGCTTACCCCCGCCCAAAAAATTAATTACCCTGGCCCCGCCCCCGCCTCTTCACTCCCCGCCCCCCATCTCTTGATTCCCCGCCCCACTTGCCCCCGGTCCCCCGACCCTCTGTCCACCCCCTCACAATCAACCCCGCCTAATTCACCCCAGTCCCCGCCCCATTTCTCCCGTCTCTCGTTTTCAATTTGCTAACCCCCACCCAAAAATTTGCTTCCCTTGCCCGCGCCTCTTCAGTCCTCGCCCCCGTCTCAACGAAAAGTGTTTATTCTGCTTCAGAGTTGAAAGTTGACTATTTCCACTATGTGCGATGCACTCTTACAGGTACGAAGTTTCTTTCAGCCCAGGTCACAGTACCGAGAAAAACGTGACGCGACCACTAGGAGGACCACAAAATTGGTCCTTCAGTATTAATATATAGATAGCAAGGCATTCTTCAAGTATATCAGGGAAAAATAACAGGTTGGGACCAGTGTGGGCCCATTGAAGAATAGCACCAGGAGAGTGGTGAGGAAAGTGAGACGGCAGGCTTATTAAACAGGTATTTTGCTTCAACATTTACACAACAACAGTCAGGAGAATTGCCAATAGCTGAGAGTATCTTTCAAGGAGGTGAGGAAGGGTTTTACAGAAAATCCAGGTTGGAGTGGAGGAAGTAAAGGAACAGCGAGGTAATCTAAGAGTAGATTAGGCTCTGGGGTCAGATAGTATGCACCTGAGAGTATTAAGGGATGTGGCTGAGCAGGTAAGCGAGATGCCAATGGATATTTTCAATCGCTCACTGGAGTCAGGACAGCTACCGGAGGATTGGAGAGTAACAAATGTAACACCACTGTTTAAGAAAGGATCCAGAGAATAATTTGGAAACTATAAACCTGTTAGTTTGACTTCAGTTGTTGGGAAGGTGTTGGAGACATCAATTTAAGGATCAAATGAGGAACCATTTAAACAAATACAAACTAGTTAAAGGTAGTCAGCATGGGTTTACCAAAGGTAGTTCCTGTTTCACAAATCTTTTCGAGTTCTATGAAGCAGTGTCTGATTGGGTGGATGAGGGAAAGGCAGTGGACATAGTATATCTCGACTTTAAGAAGGCATTTGATAAGGTACCACATCGGAGGTTGTTAGCCAAAGTGAGGGCTTGTGGAGTGGCTGGTCAGGTAGCTGATTGGATTGCAAACTGGCTTCGTGGTAGGAAACAAAGAGTGGCTGTGAGTGGGAGGATGTCTTGCTGGGAGGATGTAAGTCGTCAGGTACCTCAAGGATCAGTACTCGGACCATTACTATTCATTATTTACATTAACGATTTGGATAATGGGGTAAGGAGTAAGCTTTCCAAATTTGCAGATGACACAAAGCTTGGAGGTGAGGTGGATAGCAGAGGGGGTGGTGAACAGATACAGGGAAGTATTGATACTTGTGTAGATTGGGCAAAATATTAGCAAATGTAATTTAACCAAAGCAAGTGTAAGGTGTTGGGGATGGGAAAGAACAATGAGAATGGAGATTACAGGATGCAAGGGGTAATTTTGGAGCGTGTCACACAGGAGAAGGATCTGGGGGTGTCATAGTTATGGGAGGTAAACAGGCAGCACAATGCCAGGCAGCTTTCAGAGCAAAGCAAAGAGGGTTTTAGGTTGTATTCGGAGGGGGATCAATTATTATAGATTAAAAGAGGTGGTGTTAACATTGTATAGGAATTTAGTGAGGCCACATCTGCAATGTTGTGTAGAGGTTTGGTCACCACAACTCAGGAAGGACATAGATGCCATTGAGAGGGTTCAGCGCAAGGCTACGAGATTGATTCCGGGCCGAGCTAAACTCCGCTATGAGGAGTGGTTGAAGAAGACAGGGCTTTATACACAAGAAAGGAAGTGGTTACAAGGTAATACATTAAGAGTTGTTGCAAATAATGAAGGGTGTTGACAAAATAAGTACAAAATAATTGTTCAACATGGTAGACAGCGATTGGAGCAGGGGACCATAGCCTGAGAGTAAAGAAGAGGAGAGTTAAGAGGGTAGCAAGGAAGGGGACTTTCACTCAGAGAGTAGTTAATGCATGGAATGGTCTCCCTGGAAAAGGTAGTACCAGCAGAAACAGAAGATAAGTTTAAATTGGAATTAGAAAGGTACCTGGAAGTGTTGGAGATAAAGGGGTAGAGGGGTATCGGGATGTTGGCAGGACTTTTAGGTAGCTTGAGCATTGACGGGTGATTGTGTGCAGAGTGTTGTCTGTGGGAGTCTCGTCAAGGAGTGTTGTCAGGTTGATGTTGTGTGTTTTTTTTGTCCAAGAACCGTCTTCCCCCATGCCCCCTCCCCTTTAAACGAACAAAATGACAAAAAAACTCATTTTTCTTTTTTTGTTCTGGTGTTTATTAATTGGTCTGGTGTTGATGAATTGGGGTGGTGTTGATGTGACGCAGACATGATGGGCCGAATGGTCTCCACCTGCATCTAATTTCCTTGTGTGTATCAAGCCAAATTCCATGAAGCTGGTTTTGCCTCGGTTGTGCTGTCAAAGCAGCTTCCTGGCTTCGGGGTTGGGGTGGATTAATGCAGAGTGGACAGCGAGGGGGAATAGGAATGAAACTAGGGAATCGAACTGCATGCCATAAATATGAAAAATCTGAGGGATCACTTTCCGCCCTGAAGGGGATCCAGCACAGCCAGTTTCACGCCCCTCCCCCCCCCCACAACACCCAAAAGAAGAACAGATTCCATCACCCGGTAGAGTGGGTCTGGGGTGCCAGTTAAGGCAAAACTGGAATCCAAACCCTGTATTGACAGCTCAGTGGAAAGCTCACCATCCCGCTGAGTTCCATCTCCAAATGGCCAAAGCTTTGATTTCAACTTTTCCTCCTCCTCCTCCTCCACTTCTTGAGATAATTTAGTGCAGCCACTTATCCATATATATTTTTTTTCTTGTGGAAGGTTCTTTAATAACGTTTGATAACCAACCATTAGGTTGTGTCGATGCCTTTCAAATGAATCTCCAAAATATTCGATGAAAAAGATGTTGGACAAAGGCTATTGTGCTCATTGCGTTGAACTCGCTCTGCTTTTCTGAGCTTGGTGGAACCAACACTCTTTCACCTTCATGGGGAGTTTGATTTCTTGCACATTCCATATAGCTAAATACTTTTATGAAAGGATTTGTCCCCTGGCTTTCAAATAACAGTGTTATTCAATTAATTTGCAATCTCTGGGTGGCTAAGATAAAGGCAGAACAGGCCTAATTATGAGCCTTCGTCTCGCCTCCATGGAACAGACAATCTTCTTGGTGTTTGAACGGTGTGATTAATCGAAGCTAACTCAAGCGACAGATAACAAATAATAGTCATGTTTAATTTATAAGTCAGTCTTTTTTTTTTATTCCTCGGAGATGATAAAAATTTGATATTGGTCCCATGATTACGATGAATTTCAATCCAACAATATGCCTTTTACATGGGGACCCAGTGTTATGACAGGTGAAAAGATTTGAGTGAGGAAGAGTTAACAGAAGAAGAAGAAAGAAAGAACCTTTGAAGTTTTGCACTTCATTAAGGAAATGTCTCAGTGGTCAACTTTACTCGATTGTTTAACTCGATCGTAAAAACAAATACAACACATAAAGATGTAGTTTCTCATTAAACAGACAAACTACATTAAACAAAAACCAATAATCCAATCTCCATTTCAAACCCCCCAGAATGCTATTAGCCATGGGACATTAGCAGCTGTTTTCGGCCAGGGAGAGTCTTGAATCATCTTGGTCCTTCCTGTGTTAGACCAATCGTTATGTGGAATTTTGCCTTGGTACTGAAGTCATCACCTGGGCAGGTAGCATAGCCTAGAGGTGTGAACAATCCCCTTTGAGATAGCTAGCCTGGGTTTGAATCTCAACCCAGCTGTAAACTGTCGCCCCGATGTTTCACTTTCGAGGTGAGGAACTATGTTTGCGCCATTCACAGGAAGGACATTAAGCTGGAAGACAGCTTCTGCCAAATTTGGGTATTGGTTGACGTTAAAGTTCCCACGGTGTCTTTCATGAAGGGTTATCAGTGGCACCCTGAATAACTTCTGAATTTCTGCCACCTTCAGTCGAGCGTCAGGTTTGGCCAGCCGGTCCATGAAAGACTTCG
Source organism: Eptatretus burgeri (assembly GCF_056783735.1). NCBI lineage: Eukaryota > Metazoa > Chordata > Myxini > Myxiniformes > Myxinidae > Eptatretus > Eptatretus burgeri. The sequence goes on along the minus strand of NC_140964.1, from coordinate 54,907,900 downwards.
GTCAAAAACGTTCCCCGACCAATCCCACAAGGAGGTGGGAATAACAATAACAACTAGAACGGCACTCGGTCGAGTGCATACCTCCGCCAGGCTGAACAGTGTACATCTTGTATCCCACTGAAAGGCCGGATCTGGATCCGGACCTTAACCAAAATCGAATTGGCTTGTTCTTGCCACCTAACCAACTCATCCATCGAGTTTTGTTATAACCTGTCCACAGTGTTTTGAAATATCATCCTCTACACAGTCTTTTGACCCTTTCTATCAATGGTGAAGAATCACTTTAAAAATTGTAGTATCTGGATTCGGATCTTCACCAAATTCAAATCAATTCATCCTTGTCACACACCCAACCTATCCACCAAGTTTCGTCCGAATTTGTCCATAACTTTTTGAGTTATCCTGCTCAAAGAGAGATAAACCGAAAATAAAAAACAAGCTCGAACGAGCTAAGATCCTCGTCCTCTTAAGGATGACGTCATAAAAATTGATATGACATCATATGTGCGGTAATTCATCTCAGCTAATGTCCTGTTCGATTTTCGCAAACAGAATTCGAAAAGCTTGCCTAGTTTCAGAGATAATTTTTTTAGGCGATTTCCATTAGTGAAGATATTTTGACGTTATAACTTTTTTTCTTGGAGGAATTTTCAAAATCGGAGATGGTTACTGTCTGCGCAGGGTATTTTTACATAAGTATGCCAAGTTTCAGGAAGTATCGATGAAAACTGTAGGCTGTGAAACAAACTAGTTTTGGAGATAATGGTTTTGGCGATTTCCTTTAGTGGCGATATTATGACGTTAACTTTTTTTCTAAGAAGAATTTCCAAAATCGGAGATGGTTACTGCCTGCACGTGGGCTGGCTGCATATACATGGCAAGTTTCACGAAGATCCGATGAAAACTCTGGGTTGTGAAACAAAAAATGTCAAAAAATAGGAATTATGTCATAAAATTTGATATGACATCATAGTGAAGTATCACATTTGTGGTAATTCATCTCTGCTAATGCCCTGTTCGATTCCCGCAAACAGAATTCAAAAAGCTTGCCGAGGTTGAGATAATTTTTTCGGCGATTTCCATTAGCGGAGATATTTTGACGTCATAACTTTTTTTCTCGGAGGAATTTTCAAAATCGGAGATGGTTACTGTCTGCACAGGGTATTTTTACATATATTTTATATACATATATTTTTACATATATTATATACATATATTTTTTACATATATTACACGTATTTACATACATACATATATTTACACATATTTTACATATATTTACATATATTTTTACATATTTCAGGAAGTTTTGATGAAAACTGTAGGCTGTGAAACAAATGAAACAAAAAATGACAAAAAAATAGGAATGACGTCATAAAAATTGATATGACGTCATAGTGATGTATCATATGTGCGGTAATTCATCTCTGCTAATGCCCTGTTCGATTCCCGCAAACAAAATTCAAAAAGCTTGCCTCGTTTCGGAGATTATTTTTTTGGCAATTTCCATTAGCGGAGATATTTTGACGTCATAACTTTTTTTCTCGGAGGAATTTTCAAAATCGGAGATGGTTACTGTCTGCGCAGGGTATTTTTACATATATTTTATATACATATATTTTCACATATATTTTTACATATATTATATACATATATTTTTACATATATTACATGTATTTTACATACATACATATATTTACACATATTTCACATATATTTACATATATTTTTACATATTTCACAAAGTTTCGATGAAAACTATAGGCTGTGAAACAAATGAAACAAAGAATGACAAAAAAATAGGAATGACGTCATAAAAATTGATATGACGTCATAGTGATGTATCACATGTGCGGTAATTAATCTCTGCTAATAATGCCCTGTTCGATTCCCGCAAACAGAAATCAAAAAGCTTGCCTAGTTTCGGAGATAATTTTTTTGGCGATTTCCATTAGCGGAGATATTTTGACGTCATAACTTTTTTTTCTAGGAGGAATTTTCAAACTCGGAGATGGTTACTGTCTGTGCAGGGTATTTTTGCATATATACGCCAAGTTTAAGGAAGTTTCGATGAAAACTGTAGGCTGTGAAACAAAAAAGTCCACAAGAACAACAACGTGAGTAAGACTTAGAGATCCTCCACGAGGATCTAAATATATAATTCTCACGTCTGAGATATGTGCTCTTTCCTTAAGAATGGCACCACCACAAGTTCCATTTTGTTCTGTTGTTGGCTCTAAATATTTCATAAGCCTTGACCACTTTATAATCATCACTGAAACTAAAAAAAAAAAACATTAAATTATGAGAAAATGCTCAAATTATGTGTTTTCCTAGATGAAAACATTAGTTGTCAAACAGAGCACTTCACACACCAAGAGCCGTGATACGATGTTGTTGAAGCTGACGGGTTGTTGTACCATCAGGAAGCATGAAGAACTCATCTTGCTCATGTTGGCTCGTATCGATCTGCATCGGCAGACACGTAGAACAATGTATGATATCAACAGGACAATGATTGAGATATGCTAACCAGCATGGGAAGCAAGAAGAAGCTGATGATGTGTTCACGCCATGTGGTCACGCGTCGACCCCATACTGTGAACACGATAGTAACCATTGAATTACATTAAGAAGAACCATTGTAACAAATACTTTGGTGCGTTACAGATGACCCAAACATTCACTTATCATGGAGTCCAGTAGTACTCCATATGTCGGGATGGCATGTGGAAAAAAAATAGCCACCCCATCAAATGTGTACAACATGGTACGCTTAAAACTACAATTGAGTGACGTCATAAGCCTTCAAATGCCGTCCCTTAATCTCAAACGTTTTCATAACAAACAAGAACGAAAAAGACGCCAGAATACATCGCAAAAGTACCAAGTTGAAAGATTGCAAAATCACTGAATTGTTGATAAATGTCACCAACCGAGCACAATAATGGCTGAAGCAATTACAATGATTCCAACAGAAGGTAGCGTCATTCTCTCTTGGGTATTTTTTGGTATCTTGGGTAAAAAGTGAGGAATGGAGGTATCTCTTTATTGTGTATGCATCGGTAAGGAGTAAATTGAAGAAAATAAGAGAATATAGGATGATAGGAGAAGGAAAAGAGGATAGCAGAGTTTTGGAGAGAAGGGAAGGAAGATTGGGAGGACATAGGAATATAGAAATATCATAGCAGGGAAGGAACAGAGAAAAGAGAGAGAGAGTGAAGAAAAATTCTGCCATGTTGGCAGACAAATTAAATAATGAGTTCAAAAGCGTATTTTTCCATCTCAATCCGCCAACAAATATAACACACAACTCCAACAGCACACGGTAGAGCACATACCTCCGCCAGGCTGAACAGTTTCCATTTTGTATCCCATTGTTCGGCCGGATCTGGATCCAGACCTGAACCAAAATTGAATTGGCTTGTTCTTGTCACCTCCCCAACTCATCCACCAAGTTTTGTCATAACTCATCCACAACTTTTTGAGATATCATGCTATGTATTGTTATTAATCCCATCACTCAATGGTGTAAAATCACTTCAAAAAAAGTCTGAGATTCAGATCCATGTCTTGACCAAAATCTGATCAATTCTTCATTGTCAAACACCCAACCCGTCCACCAAGTTTCATCCGAAGTCATCCACTATCTTTGAGATATTGTGCCAGATATCGTTTTTTTTTTTTGGCCCCATCTTTCAAGAATGAGTAATCATTTTTTAAAATTCTAGTATCTGGATAAGGATCTTCACCAAAATCGAATCATTTCATCCTCGTCACACATCCAGCCTGTGCACTAAATTTTGTCTGAATCCATTCACAACTTTTTTGAGATATTTTGCTCACAGGCAAACAGACAAACAGGGGTGAAAACATTACCTCCATCCCTCTTTGTTGGTGGAGCTAATTACACCAACTCAACATTACAAAAATCCAACTAAGATCGAAGGGTCAAAACTAAGATCCAGGCTTTCGGTGACATCTTGGATGCTGCTCTCCTGTCTGTGTCTGTTTGTGGTGAGGATGTTGAGGTCGTGGAGAGATTCACTTACCTTGGCAGTGATATTCATGTCTCTGCTGGCTGCGAGTCAGAGGTCAATAGACGTCTGGGTCGGGCCTGGGGAGTCATGGATTCACTGGATCATGGGGTGTGGCGTTGCCAGTACCTGTGCGGGAGGACGAAAGTCCGAGTCTTCAGGTCCTTGGTACTTCCAGTCTTGCTCTATGGGTGCGAGACTTGGACTCTGACCAAGGATCTGAGACGGAGACTTAATTCCTTTGGTACCAGGTCTCTTCGGAGAATCCTTGGCTATCGCTGGTCAGATTTTGTGTCCAACGAGCGGTTGCTGAGAGAGACTCGGATGAGATTTGTTACCTGCATATTCCGTGAGCGTCAGTTGCGGCTGTATGGACATGTGGCTCATTTTCCTGACGCTGATCCTGCTCACCAGATTCTCTCAGCGAGGGAGTCTCATGAGTGGAGGAGGCCAGTGGGCCGACCATGTGCCTCATGGTTGCAGCAGGTTGACCATCATCTCAAGGAGATGGGGATGGGCCTGGCATCTGCCTGGGGGATGGCCAGACGGAGGCCCTGGAGTACCGGCGGAAAGTGGACGCAGCGATGCGCTGTTCTGGCACATGCTCCCATACCTGACCTGAACATTACAAATCTACCTCCACCTCCGACATATACATCTTCATACAATTGTTACGATTGTCACCTGTGACAAAAATATCAAAAGATGATGGCAATCCGTAAAAGGATCGCGGTGTTGTATTGTGGTGTCATTCCTATCTTCTCATTCCTTCTTACCTTGTTTGGTTGTTTATTGGGGATTCCATTCTTACGTGAACATTGCACCTGTTAACTTCACAGTACTCAAGTTATTCCTACCTGGTACTTCCTCTGTTTACTGAGAGACTGTAGCCCAGCCATTCCGTTTCTGAATAGATTGTACAGCTGCAATGAAAAACAATTTTGTTGCTATTGACTTAATATTTCAAATTACCTTAATATTGAACCCGATTTATTATTATTATTTTTTTACTTAAGTGAATGCAAACATACTTTAATAAATTAGCATAACTATTACAATCCCTGTTTTTTTTTTTAAGTGCATCATTATCTCAAATGTTTTCATTTTTCAGCAATAAAACACAATTATTATCAAAACTAAGTAAATGTGAAAACACCAAACCAAATAGAGGAATAAAATGTCGATTCAAGCAAAAATGGTCCTAAAATAAAAGGGTTCTTGAGATGCACTATATACAAACTTAGAGAATGAAAAAGGGTGGTGAAATAGTTCAAGAATCTAACTCTTTGAGTCTGGGAGGTCGGTTGTTCAAACCCTGGCATAGTCATATCAAAGACTTTTAAAATGGTACATGCTGCTTCTTTGGTTGGCACTCAACATCTCAACACGGACAAACAACCATAGGTTGGTCACCATTGCGCCATCTTGATGGGCCTAATGGCCTCATGCGTTGAAGATGACTCGTATTTATTGCCCAAGTAAACCTGTACCGGTGCCTTGTATGTGAGTATGAATCTGCTGAGTCCAAGTTCTGCTTTTGCTACTTACATCGCTCCAACATTTTACATTTGCATATTTAAAAAACTTATTATTTCTTATTTCTTACAATGCATTAGTTTCCTACTTGCTCGTTAACTTAAAATATCAAAGTGGAAGTTGCTCAGAAGTTTTCTACGTTTGTCATCACCTTTGTAGCCTTTGTTATAACCTTTGTAGCCAAAGATGGCCACTCACATGTGACATGCGAACAACCTGGGTGCGTGATTCTTTTCATGGAGTAGGAGCTGTACTTTGCCCAGACAACAACGACACTCTGATGTAACAAGGAGTCTAACTTGGTGCCCAGGAATAACACTAAAGAGCAGAAAACTTGCTACAGGGTAGTCCCAAAAATACAGAACCCACACTATTTCATATAAAATCCTCATTCATCACTAAAATGGCACAAGTTTTGGCACAGATGATTACGTTAAATAGGACAGGACTGACTGTGCTTAAATGACATGCTCCAAATGTTTGCCACAGCACTGCAAGCACACTTAGATTTGACAGGCGAAATGGTTGATCACTCTCTGACACATTCCGCTGGAGGAAATAAGCAAATTTTATCGATTACTATCCAGGGTACCTGGCATTGCCAGGTGCTGTTCTAATCCTTTTGACATTTTGAAGATTTTTTTTTCTATTTTGTTTTTTTGTGGGGGCCTAAAACACTTCCTGACATTCACTGATGAACCTCTGAAAGTTTGACAAAGATCAGTTCCGTTTTCCCTTTTCTCTGAGAAAAATTGCAACACACACACATAGACAGGCAGACAAACATCTCTCTTATAGTACAGCTTGTTGCTTTGAGTTCTTCAATTGATTGTGGCCTTCCTTTTTAGGTCATCTCTTCGAGCATGACCTAATAATATTGGTGTTGAGAGGAGAGGTGATGGTCCGTCCGTTCACAATGAAGTTGAAGCGGGAGATCTAGTCATTAGTGATCCTGATAGAGGTCGATGGGACGTACACAATGGTATGACTTTCAAGGTCACCGAAGGTCAAGGTCAAGGTCACGAGGCCTTTGAAGTTGCGAAAATGAAGATTTTCAAAATCTATCTCCTCCTACATTTCTCAAGCGATCTTGAATTTGATTGTGGAATATGAATCTATGGGACAATATCTAAATTTGGTTGGGCCGGATTTTCGATATTCGCTTTCGTTTTCGCGTCACGTGACTTCAAAGTTTGCAAAAACTGCCCTACCTTCAGGAGGCTATATATTTTCTCGCAGAGATGACCGTCACTCCCGCACGGGTGTAATTTTTTTAAATTAGATTAAAATTTTAAATTTTTTAAATTTAAATTTAATTTTAAATTAAAAGCCCCGTAAATAGAAATCTGGCAGTGATAGATCTGGTGAGTGTGGAGCCCATTCAACAGCAAGTCTTTGACTGATGAGTGTTACCAAAGTGCATGTTGAGCCAGTTCAGTGAATCATTTGAAGTGTGGGTCAATGTTCAATGTCAATGTACCTCTATTGTTCCACTCTCATAACCCCCATGTGACTGCCTAGAGCCCGCCAAACCGTCCCAATAACTTGGATGTGACGTGTCGTATTGACAGTCAGTCTTGCCTGTGTCGTCAAAACAGAAAGGGTCAAAGATTCCATGTTTACCGATTACGACCCAGGCAGTGCATTTTTCTGAGTGGAGAGGTCACTCAAGCACTAGATTGGGGGAGGGGGAGGGGGGGTGTTGATCCCCAGTATACACAGTACTTGGAATTGACAAGCCCATAAAGAAGGAAATTGGCCTTATCAGAAAAACAGACATTGTCAAATCCAGTGAATCAGAAAAACAGTAAGAATTTTCTTGCAGAATTTTTTTGTAAGGCTCACCTGGCTGTGCCTGGATGGGTTTGAGGGAAGAGGAGTAAGTAGCGGCTGATATCCTGATAACTCAATCTTTGTTGTTCACTTATTTGGGTTCCTTCTGATGACTCCAATGTAGTATTATATTTTCCGTTTGATCAAGGAAGTTCGGCTTTTCTTTATTCTTCTCCACAAACTACCGGCACTTGTCACACTTTTCTGCATATGGGTTGCAGTCAGTTTGAGTTAATTTTGAATTCTGTATGGATTCAGTTTCACATCGTGGATGAGAATTCTTCTCACTGATTCACGTGAATTTCCAAGCTCTTGACTCTGACGTCTGGAAGATTTCTTTGGATCACTTCTGCCCAATGAATCACGAACTCGGTCAATGTTCTTCAGAGACCTTTCATCTTGAGGATGTCCTGAACGTGTTAGTCCTCCAGCACTTTTACTGTTGAGATTTCTGACGGTGCCTTTTTCTCTGAACTTTTTGAGGAAGGCAAATATCCGTGACTTGCAGGACTCGGTGCTAGTTCCAAACTCCCATTTAAACTTGATTTGAGTCTTTATCTTCTTCTAGGTAGGGTGTAGGATGTATTTTTCTTCTTCTTTCTTCTTCTAGGTAGGGTGTAGAAGCTGTATTTTGCCTCCCTTACTCTTCTACCCAAATAAAGATGCATAAAGCATGCAAGAAAATCTACACAAGGTAAGCCCTTTGCTGTTTCAAACCCTACCCAAGTTCCTCCACAGCTGCAGACATTCACAAGTTGCACATACATGAGAATCCCAATACTACATGCCCCCCTCAGCTGCTGCACTGGTTTCATCACTTGTTTGCGAATCATCAGCGATAGCATAGACAGAAACATGCACCACCAATGCTCCCAAGCATGTACCACATGCAGTGTCAATAGCAGTTAACATGTAAATAAAAAGACTCAATCACCTCTCTCACCCGCTCTCACCTAACCAATTACCCAAGGTGGCGAGGATTTTCAAATAAATTAACTCCCATGCTCTTCCAGCCAAAGAAAGCTGCATAAAGAAACCAAAGAAAAGTTACACAAGGTAAGCCCTTTGCTGTTTCAAACCCCACCTTGGTTCCTCCACAGCTGTACTTGTAAACTGTACGTGCTACTTCATATCACTCCATTCCGACCCCGGCAGGGCAATTTAAAGTGATGATATTTCCACAAAGTGAGACTTTCTTCTGGAACACAATGAACACCAGAAATAAATTGGGATACACGGGAACCATATTTGGTCTTGCTGGACCATACTGTAATGTTTCTTAACCTGCGACATGTCACAGGTCGACAAGAGCTCTGTGTTTTTGGGGTTCGATTTTTAAAATGTGCACCCATTGGTCGGACAGTTTCCGGACCACACCCACATTGGTCGTTTGACTCCTCCCACCATGACAACTTGTCATCCAACCATGGGACAAAATGATAAAGCCACTATCTTGATTTTCTGGGTGGGCCTAACACATTAGGCCTGCAGGCCTCTGCTGATTATACACTGTGCGGGTTTGGTTCATCAGATTTACATTGGATTTGTTTGGGTCGAGTGGTAATAATGATGAGTAACCCTGAAAAATCTAATCATATGTCAAAAATTATTAGTAACATTTAATCAAGCCCTTCATGTCTCTCCAAAAAAAAAAAGTTCACCACCACCTCTTATCCTCCTCCATCCAAAACCACGATCTTTTCTACCCCCGTTAATCCACCCCAACCCCACCTCCTTCAAATTCCCTGCTTTCCTTCCTGAAAGTCCCTGTATACCCCGTGTTCCCCGCCCATCCCTCTCCCTTCCACAGATCTCCTAATGTCGCTGTACCCAACTGTCTTCCTTCTCCCACCTCTCTTGTCTCCTGCCCCCCTCCCCTCTCCCCCTTGTTGTATGTTGTGTGTTGTGTGTTAGCTCTCATATTTGCCTCGACAATGTGTACAAAAAAATAATAATCCCCCTTCGGCATTTGCGCAAAGGAGAAGGAATACCCGGTCCTTTGCGGCCTTGAAGCCAGCTGCTTTGCTCTCGTGCTGTGAGATGAACGTTCTGGTCGGCATCTTTATCCAAAACAAGCTAGTCTCAACGGCGTTAAAAACCTACTCCGGCAGGTACCCCTTATCCTCGATGAGGCTCGCGAGTGCTGCAGGGTGTGCCTTGGCCGTGTCGTGGTCTGTGGAGGCACGCTGCCCTACGAGCTTGACGTTGTGCAAATTATATCGTGCCTTGAAGTGGTGGAACCACCCCATTCTCACTTTAAATGCGCTGGAGGTGCAGCTTGTTCCTGCCGCACTCATGCTTGCATCACCTGCACCAGAGAGATGGTCATGCAGGAGCTTCACTTTCTCCCATTTCAGTGCTCCGCTTCGAGGCGTATCCTTATGAGTGTTATCCTCGATCCTTGGGAGCCATTTTTGAAGAATGAACGGAGTGAGAGGCAATACACAGGTCAGAGCAACGGAACGAGAATGATGGTGATCCAGGACGTGGTGAGTAGTCTGCGCATTGTTTGTGGGGGGTTTTTATGGGTGATGCTGTATTCGGCAGCTGATAATAGATGTGGTGAGCGATGCCATTGTGTAATTAGTCCATATGTAGTGAGCTGCTAATTACACTAATAGATATGCTGAACGTTTCCATTCTTTAAATCGAAGGGCATGACATCTTTGCTACCTGCAGGCAGATTATGCTGAGCATTTCCAAAATATAGCAGCTCAGATGGTGCTGTTTGTAGCAAGATGGTGATTTACACTAAGATGCGCTGAATGTTTCCATTGTGTAATGTCTGTATGAGGCGACTTGGTAATTACTGGATACACCAATAGATGCTGTTAGGCCATCAGCCGTAAGCTGTATAGTGCAATTTCGTTCCACTCATGTGGGGGGGGGGTGGGAGGTAGACAAAACCTTGATAATATGATAGTATATATCGAAATACATATGTATGCAAAAGTTCTTCACTCAAATAGCTGCAGTTATTGTGTATTTTCATCTCAAAAATTGATGGATTCCCCACGTTCTCTCATTTGAACTCGGATGACGTGTGGGCCACGTAACGCCTCGACAGCCAATAGATCGGCTGATATCGTATGCAGATTACGTCAGACTGTCACGTGACCAGCTCGGTTGTCCAAGGCGGAAGCTTCCTGCAGGGAGGAAATCACCGGCAGCTGATTGGCGATTTTTGATGAATATGTCCAGTGTGGACGCTCCCCAGTGTATTATTCACCAGGACAATGTAGCGAACGAAGAAGTGAAACGTTTTACGTCTGTAAGATGGGATAAATGGAGAGAAAGTGTCAACAAATGGCTCGTGTTCGACGGTCACGAACAACGTTTAGCCGAGAGTGCCGGCACGGGAGGATGACAGGCTGAGTGCGTAGCCTGGTGTTGGCTCAGTGGTTAGGGTGGTGGCTTCGGATCCTAAGGTCCTGAGTAGTGGTTAGGGTGGTGGCTTGGGATCCTAGGGTCCTGAGTAGTGGTTAGGGTGGTGGCTTGGGATCCTAAGGTCCTGAGTAGTGGTTAGGGTGGTGGCTTGGGATCCTAAGGTCCTGAGTTGTGGTTAGGGTGGTGGCTTGGGATCCTAGGGTCCTGAGTAGTGGTTCGGGTGGTGGCTTGGGATCCTAAGGTCCTGAGTAGTGGTTAGGGTGGTGGCTTGGGATCCTAGGGTCCTGAGTAGTGGTTAGGGTGGTGGCTTGGGATCCTAAGGTCCTGAGTCGTGGTTAGGGTGGTGGCTTGGGATCCTAAGGTCCTGAGTTGTGGTTAGGGTGGTGGCTTGGGATCCTAGGGTCCTGAGTAGTGGTTCGGGTGGTGGCTTGGGATCCTAAGGTCCTGAGTAGTGGTTAGGGTGGTGGCTTGGGATCCTAGGGTCCTGAGTAGTGGTTAGGGTGGTGGCTTGGGATCCTAAGGTCCTGAGTAGTGGTTAGGGTGGTGGCTTGGGATCCTAGAGTCCTGAGTAGTGGTTTGGGTGGTGGCTTGGGATCCTTGGGTCCTGAGTTTGAGCCCGTCGGCCACTGAATTAATGCACCGGGGGGTTGACTCAGCCTGTCATCCTTCCGAGGTCGGCGAATCTGAAATCATAATCTGTAATTTGAAATCATAGGGGGTCGGATGAAATCGATTTGAATCCCCCCGGGGGTAACTTGGGATCTTTACACCGGCACTCTCGGCGAAACGTCGTTCGTGACCGTCCAACACGAGCCGTTTGTTGACACTTTCTCTCCATTTATCCCATCTTACAGACGTAAAACGTTTCACTTCTTCGTTCGCTCCATTGTCCTGGTGAATAATACACGGGGGAGCGTCCTCACGCCATATTCATCAAAAATCGCCGATCAGCTGCCGGTGATTTCCTCCCTGCAGGAAGCTTCCACCTTGGACAACTTAGCTGGTCACGTGACAGTCTGACGTAATCTGCATACTATGTCAGCCGATCTATTGGCTGTCGAGGGGTCACGTGGCCCACACGTGATCCGAGTTCAAATGAGGAACGCGGCGAATGCATCGATTTTCAAGATGAAAATACAAAATAACTGCAGCTATTTGAGTGGAGAACTTTTGGATACGTATGTATTTGGATATATACTTTCATATTATCAAGGTTTTGTCTACACCCCTCCCCCCCCCCCCCCGATGAGTGGAACGAACCTTGATTTTCAAGCACTTTCTGAGCCATGGCTGATGGCCTATGTTAGTGTTTTCATTCTGGAAGTAACTCACAGGGGATGGCGTTGTGGGGATTGACGTGTTACATGAGTGAGACATCCCGCGAAACTATGTTTTTGCCGCCAAGCTACAATACAGTAGGTACAGTACTGTATGTTTATGCTGCAATGCTACAATACTGTACGTACAATCCCGTAGGTTTATGCCAAAAAGCTACAATACAGTGCCGTATGTTTATGCCAAGAAGCTACAATACAGTACGTACAGTACCGCATGTTTATGCCAAGAAGCTACAATACAGTACGTACAGAGCCGTATGTTAATGCCACGAAGCTGCAATACAGTGCGTATAATACCGTATGTTGATGCTGCGAAGCTACAATACAGTACGTACAGAGCTGTATATTTATGCCGTGAAGCTGTAATACAGTATGTACAGTACCGTATGTTTATGCTGTGAAGCTACATTACAGTACGTAGAGTACCATATGTTGATGCTGCGAAGCTAGAATACAGTCGGTACAGTACTGTATGTTTATGCCGCGAAGCTACAATACAGTACGTATAATACCGTATGTTGATGCTGCGAAGCTACAATACAGTACGTACGGAGCCATATATTTATGCCGCGAAGCTACAATACAGTACATACAGTACCGTATGTTTATGCGGTGAAGCTACATTACAGTACGTAGAGTACCATATGTTGATGCTTCGAAGCTACAATACAGTCGGTACAGTACTGTATGTTTATGCCGTGAAGCTACAATACAGTACGTATAATACCGTATGTTGATGCTGCGAAGCTACAATACAGTACTACAGAGCCATATATTTATGCCGCGAAGCTACAATACAGTACATACAGTACCGTATGTTTATGCGGTGAAGCTACAATACAGTACGTACAATACTGTATGTTTATGCCGCAAAGCTACAATACAGTACGCATAATACCGTATGTTGATGCTGCAAAGCTACAATACAGTACGTATAATACCGTATGTTGATGTCTCGAAGCTACAATACAGGACGTATAATACCGTATGTTGATGCTGCAAAGCCACAATACAGTACATACAGTACCGCATGTTTATGCAGTGAAGCTACAATACAGTACGTACGGTACCGTATGTTTATGCGGTGAAGTGACAATACAGTATGTACAGTACTGTATGTTTATGTGGTGAAGCTACAATACAGTATGTAAAGTACTGTATGTTGATGCTGCGAAGCTACAATACAATACGTACAGAGCTGTATATTTATGCCGCGAAGCTACAATACAGTACAAACAGTACCGTATGTTTTATGCGGTGAAGCGACAATACAGTATGTACAGTACTGTGTTTATGCGGTGAAGCTACCCTACAGTATGTACAGTACCGTATGTTTATGCCGCAAAGCTACAATACAGTACGTACAGAGCCGGATGTTAATGCCGCGAAGCTACAATACAGTGCGTATAATACCGTATGTTTATGCTGCGAAGCTACAATACAGTACGTATAATACCGTATGTTGTTGCTGCGAAGCTACAATACAGTATGTACAGAGCTGTATATTTATGCTGTGAAGCTACAATAAAGGAGGTACAGTACCGTATGTTTATGCTGCAAAGCTACAATACTGTACGTACAGTACCATAGGTTTATGCTGCGAAGCTACAATACAGTACGTATAATACCGTATGTTGTTGCTGCGAAGCTACAATACAGTATGTACAGAGCTGTATATTTATGCTGTGAAGCTACAATAAAGGAGGTACAGTACCGTATGTTTATGCTGCAAAGCTACAATACTGTATCTTTATGCCGAGAAGCTACAATACAGTACATACAGAACCGTATGTTTATGCTGCAAAGCTACAATACTGTATGTTTATGCCAAGATGTTACAATACAGTACGTACAGAGCCGTATGTTAATGCCGCGAAGCTACAATACAGTGCGTATAAAACCGTGTGTTTATGCTGCGAAGCTACAATACAGTACGTATAATACCGTATGTTTATGCTGCGAAGCTACAATACAGTACGTATAATAGCGTGTGTTTATGCTGCGAAGCTGCAATACAGTACGTATAATACCGTATGTTGATGCTGCGAAGCTACAATACAGTACGTACAGAGCTGTATATTTATGCCGTGAAGCTGCAATACAGTCGGTACAGTACTGTATCTTTATGCCGCGAAGCTACAATACAGTATGTACAGTACTGTATGTTTATGCCGTGAAGCTACAATACAGTACGTATAATACCGTATGTTGATGCTGCGAAGCTACAATACAGTATGTACAGAGCCATATATTTTTGCCGCGAAGCTACAATACAGTACATACAGTACCGTATGTTTATGCGGTGAAGCTACAATACAGTACGCATAATACCGTATGTTGATGCCGCGAAGCTACAATACAGTACGTATTATACCGTATGTTGATTCCGCGAAGCTACAATACAGGACGTATTATACCGTATGTTGATGCTGCGAAGCTACAATACAGTACGTACAGTACCGCATGTTTATGCAGTGAAGCTACAATACAGTATGCACAGTACCGTATGTTTATGCGGTGAAGTGACAATACAGTATGTACAGTCTTGTATGTTTATGCGGTGAAGCTACAATACAGTATGCTTATAGTACTGTATGTTGATGCTGTGAAGCTACAATACAATACGTAAAGAGCTGTATATTTATGCCGCGAAACTACAATACAGTACGAATAGTACCGTATGTTTATGCTGCAAAGCTACAATACAGTATGCACAGTACCGTATGTTTAAAGTGCAAATGGTGAGACATCCCGCGAAACTGTTTATCCCGCAAAGCTACAATATACGTAGAGGAAGCAGGTCATGTTCACAGCTCATGGAAGATGTTTTTTGCGTATGTACAGTCAGGTACAGTACGAACATCCAGCTGCTTTGTGCATGGCTCCTGGAAGATATTTTTTGAACTGTGTTACGCTCGCAGGTCAAGAAAAATAAATCGCCGTGAAAACCAAGAATACGCAGGGCAATTTCCCGTGAATGTAGGAGTATGTCGCAAATTGTCAACCGCAAATACGCGGGACCCATGAATGCCGGGTTCCCGGTTTACATCAATACTCATAAAAGGGTGCGTGCGTGCGTGCGCGCGTGCGTCAGTGTGTTTTTCCATAACTCCAAAACCATATTACCGAGCAGCCTGAAACTTTGCATCCATACTAAGAAAACTCCAAGTAAGTGCAAGAGTGAAAATTGGGTGTTTGGGTGAATTAAAACACTCCTTTTGAAGGTAATTAACGGCCTCATTTAATTATAAGCTTCATCAGGCGATCCTTGGCCACCTTTCTGTCTGGGATCTTAAAGCGTTTCCTGGGTAACCTTGTTGTGGTCTGAAGCCGCCATGTTTTTTGGCCTTCTCAACCATGCTTCGACTTGGAACAGCCCACAACGATTTCTTTACGAAAAAGTTTTTTTTTCCACTTTCCTCATATTATTGAATGCCTGTTCATCATATCTACAAATCACTGTGTATATTGCAGTGCTTATAAAAGCCTGGAGATGCTAGTGTTCATGGCTTTATTTAATTTACATACATGAATAACCGAGAGAATCTCTTAAACTAAGGATTATTACAAAATGTAAGCTCCAGATTTGAAAGTATCAGCAGTTCTGTCTCCCCCCACAAAAGTGTTGATTTGTCCAATTCAGACATTGCACGGGCGTTTCCGGGTGCACAGCAGTCCAGCGGAAATGTGAAAAGGCATGTTGTGGCGTCATTCTGAAGTTTTGGTTGATTCATCATCTCTGAGCTATCCTGAATCAGAATCGGCTGGGTGCCAGACTCGCACCCTTCAGGAATTTTTTTTTAGAGGCGAAAAACAAAATGGTCGCCACCGACTTTTGATAAATTCTGTTTTGGGCTATATTTTCTCTTCTAATTCACTTACACACACAATTTTGGTGTCTACTACCTATGATTTTGTTATTATGTCTTAAAGTAAGTATGTACATGTATATTGTATATGATTTTGAAATTACCTTTTATTTTTAGGCAAACAAATATTAACTTTGTCAAGGATGCAATCTTCGTCATCATCGTCGTGATTAGCAGCTCCTGCCCTTGTCTGTTCGTTACAACAGTCTGATCCAGCATTACAACTGCAAAACATCGAACATGACATCTGTGCTGCCACACAACCACACATCCCGGTGGAACATTGCCGGCTGGTGGAGCATCCACACTTGATCAGCTGGAAAATGGTGACTGGTGCAGCAGACACATCAGGTGGAAGTGTGGTTGGACACAACGTCGCACCGTCCTCACCTTCTTGCCATCCATACTTGATGGGATCCTAGTTCGGAGGGTCTGACTGAGTGGCCTATATAATGACTTGATGGTGAGCGCGATGTACATGTTGAACAAAGGCATCATACGATGGGGGCAACGACTTCAATTTCGGAAGAGCGGTAATCTTGGAGTTGGCCAGCTTAGACTTCCACAACTGATACCAGTGTGTGGACATATCACCTTCAACGTTGGAACCATAACAGGCAGCAATGAAGGTAGTTGCCTCAGATATCATCTTTTCCTCGTCTGCTTCCAGCTGACCAATTAAGGTGGGATGATGTCCACCCATGAGTACCTTCAGCGCTGTGGCCTTTCCAATGCCAAACAAATCCGACACAGTATCATATCTGGTCAGAGCATGTACAGCAGGCAGATATTTGGCGATGATTTTGTGTTTCAGTGCTGTTTGGCAAACGTCTACGTTTGCTCTCCCAGCACACGGACTCTCCATGCTGACATCCACAGTCATCTTTTCCTCGAGGTAGAAATGAATCAACAGGACAAAGACATCTATATCGTCGCAGACCACTTTGATGTGTGAGTCACCACTGACACCTGACACAATTCTAACTAAGTGATGGATGATGATGACATCTGCTTCTTCATGGTGTGTTTTCAGATACTGTCTCTGGAGAGTGGAATTGTTCCATACTTGTACTGGAGTAGGATCTTTTCTGGTGATCACCAGTTTGGTCTGGTTTCCACAATGTGGGTCATCAGATACTGACAGATCAAATCGATCAGTTGTACTTTGTTGCCGGCTATATTTAGGACCACTTTTTGCGCTGGAAGTGTTATAAGTTGAGTTGATGTTTTCGACTTGAATGATGACCTGCGCGACTGGGTCTAGTCATTTGTTTCATGCTCATTTTGATGTACCTGTCGAAAATCAGGTATATGTCACAACATTCCAGGTGGTATTTGATGGTTCCCATGAAGTTGATCACATACTCCTCAACTGCACCATTTGTGGGCCAATGTACAGTCCATAACATGGCACATCCATCGATGATGACAGCATCTGGAACACCTTGGATTCGACTTGATTGCTCAACTTGGAGTTTCGTCTTCAGGATTGCTTTCGACTGAGCCCGCATCGCACCGCTCTCATCAAATAAGGAGGCTGGGACAGGGGACAGTTCATAAGAGAGGACATCCTTGATATCAATATCCCTGTGTTGTTGGAGACATATGGCTCGGGTGTAGATCAATTCGGTATCATATGCTGGCCTTCCATCCAGCTTGATGCTCTTTTTGGTTGAAGTCATCAGGGTCACTTTCTTGGTTAGTTTCTTGTTGAAGCTTGTTGGCCATCCAGATTCAAATTCCACCATCTGTTGTCATCCAATCTTGAGAGAGTCATCAACGT
>NC_140964.1:54800118-54887618 GCF_056783735.1 Eptatretus burgeri | reverse complement strand
CTATAATATCTTGCATATCTCAGCAACTGTGAATATGTTGTTCTTATTGTCCTTGGGAATTGTATGATATCACAAACTGGCAATTGTACTTGGTTAGTGCAACTTCAAATGCACAGGTATCCTGCCTGTTTGTTTACACAAAAATGACATGCGATTTGATCATGTTTTTGTGTGCTTTGACAATGTTTGCAACGTCACCACTGCAGAGTAGATGCTTTGTAATAAGTTTGCATAAACGTATGCAAAAACGATCAGTTTAGTGTTAATGCAAGATGTTCCAGGATATATGTAATGCATTTACTTTAATTCCTGTTGAAGGCTCATGCCCTCGAGGTCTTCATTGGATTACTTCTGCTATATTGGTGCACAAGCATGGTTTAGCACACACACACACACACACACACACACACACACACACACACACACACACACACACACACACACACACACACACACACACACACACACACACACACACACACACACACACACACACACACACACACACAATCAGAGGGGGACATTGCACCTTTGTTTCCACTTAGGAATCCATCACACAATCAAACTGATGAGGAACAGATTACTTAGCTATTCTTTTACGACTAGCAACGACATGAGCAATTGAAAAATAATGAGTTAAAAGCCTAAAAACGATTGGTGAAAAGTTTAATAATGTTAACTTGTTAGGTGTGCCTGTTTGATTATTTTGCCTGTTAACCCAATGTTAAAATCTCATTGTGTATGTTTGGTGAAATCTCTCATGTCTTGAGGTCCCGAGCTCCAAAATAAGGCCGACACATCGTGGAAAATATAAAATTAATGTTTCATGCAGAACAGGTGCAGTACACATTGCACGTTTGTTTTTTGAATTTTAACATCGAATATATCGAGTATGGTGGGGCAAGATGCCTACACATGGCTCGTGTATTCCTCTAAGGTCATTTTGTTCAGTGTACTGAACATTTCCTGTTTTAAATTGCTCGCTATACGATCAGCCGGAGAGCCCCTTGGTGCGGATGTTCACAATACTGTACTAAACATATAACCAGCACCGATTTGAGTGTGGTAGGGGGAGGCATCTTGCCCTCCCCTCCCCACCATAGACATCTTTCCCCACCTCTTTGGCAATTTTGAAATTTTTGGGGGGAAGGAGCATATACATGTTAATTTTTTTATTTTGTTATAGTCATCTCAGCATCATGGAGGAGCTGGTACATAAATCACATTCAGGACAAAGACAATGATAGACTTTAATGTGACATACAAAGACATTGGTAGACAATGGAAAAATATCTCGTGAATGGGATTGTGAAGCTAAGTTCCCCACATCATGAGACAGCGGCTCAGATGGGAACCTAACACAAACCCAAAATGTGTCTCTCAAACTGCCATGTCTAACACCACAGGACAGGCACATCAACAATGGACATGAGTTATGAAATGTATAAAAGATGTAAATTAATTTCAGTCTTATTTTAATTATATTATCTGATGTGCCTGCAGGTGGAGGCAACCTGCAGAAGATAAAGTTGTAAGTGGGTGTTCATCTATATGGAATACGTGCTCAAAGGTGTCCTTACTGGGAGACAACGATCAGAGATCACAGCGGTATGCATAAAGAGATGTCTCAAAGCCCCTACTTTAGGCACAGCTAGAAGCAAATAGCCTGGGGAGCCCAGGATTGATTCAGCTGTTGCTAGACCTTTGTTTGAAAATTGCTTTCCAAATGAAGCAATGGCGCTTGGCCCGCTTTGCCAGCCGCCACATTGGGGATCGATAGGCCCCATCTCCAGCGGGCGATGTCAAGAGAGACCCCGAGTGCTGAGATGATACATAATCCACGCTCGGCAAATCACAGCACCCGGAGCATTATGAAAAGGGCCTATTTCTGGTTTGGTCATGACTTTTGCATACATGGGCACCGCGGGAAAGATGGCCCATTTTCATGAAGTATCGCCGGAATGGCATTCAACATGATTATATGAGCACAATTGTTTGACAATCATCCATCATTTTCAAAGCTGATAAGACCCAAAGATATTTTGTTGTTTTGCTACGATTAATGATCGCTATTATTGGTGCCCAGCATTTTAATTTTGCTGGTGCAAGTTCATTTATACATGGTGTGGCAAAAAGATGGACACATTTGAAATATCAATATCGTTTTATTGTAGAAGTCATTTATTCAATTGTATGAACATTTGTAAGGTAAAGATATTGGATTTATTTCAGAATACACTGGGTTTTGAAAATGATGTCAGTTAAACGCCACCCCCTCCCATGTGTGGAAACACATTCCACTGTTCTGGTTTCCAAACCCCTCAAAACCCTAATAAGAAAGTCTATCGGAATTGCATGAATTTCACTCAGCCATGTTTACTTTTAGTTCAATGAGTGTGTGTGACCTGTTCCTGTGCACTCTATCTTTTAAATATCCCTACAATAAATAATTTGGAGGGCTAGAGATCTGGAGGCCATTTCACATCTCCAAAACTGGAGATCACCTTTCCAGAAAAATGCTCTCGGTGTGGCTCTCTTCGTCTTGTTTCACGAAACCTTGCCACACATATGTTTATTACTTTTCTGGATGGTGCGTCACAAACCTGGAATGTATTCTGAATTCTCTTTGTGCCGAAATCGTAGAATACACATGGAAGAAACACTACTCAACCATAAATGTATGTTAGTTAACATGTCCAATTCGCCAAATTAATTGTTTTTTTAATCTCCAGTTCGTCTGATGCATTCTAAGAAGAAACAAAACCCCCAAAACAAGAATTTCTTTCAATTGTCATGGAGTTATTCCATTCTGAAATATGTCCCATCTTTTTTTGCCACAACCTGTAGTAGAGCCTTGCACTATTTAATATTGTAATGAAATGCACCTGAATACACAAGTAGTTCGAGCCACATTTGCGTCGAATATTCCTGATGATTCGTGCGACATTCTCGACGCTGCGACAATTCTCGAGTGCAGATATTAAAAAAGATGGTGAAGAACATGTCGATAGTATAACATTTAGAATAAAATTGACTCGGTGTTGTGAGACAATTTGTCCCGTTAATTGTCTTTCCGTAAAGGCGATGATGTGTTCCGAAGCGACAGCGGAAAATCTTCAATTAGAGATTCCTGCAGTGCTCTGCTCATCACATGTGACACCTTAACTGTTTATGTGCTTGTCATTAATTATCTCATTCGGGATTTGTCATTGGATGCGTCTCCTGTCAACTCATTTATCTCTCCTTATTTATTTTTAATCTCGGCCATCCTTTTCCTTGCATTCCTTGTAGTTGTGGAATGCCAACAACCACGAGGACTTTATGGCAATGAGATGAGGGTGACCACAACCTTATTGATTTAATGTATTTTTATCACCATGATGAGGAATATAATTTCATCATTTGTCTTGTTTCGTACAGTCAGAATTCTGTGACGTTAATTTATTCTTAACTGCAGTGTTGACTTTTTAAAATGAAAAAGCGGGATAGATTTGTGTTGTGTGCACTCACCTTTAAGGTTGTCGAGCTTGAGTTTGAAGCTTGAACCAGCTTTAAATTGTTATCCTGGTGTTTTGCATGCACATCGAGGCATCAATGTGTCATGCCCAGTGGATGGACGTTAAGCCGGACAACCTGTCTGCCAGCTCTGGTCATTAGTAGATGTTAAAGATCCCTTGGTATGTTCTGCAAACAGTGGATGAGTTATTGTGGGCAACCTGAACAACTTGTAAAAATTCCTGCCACCTTCCATCGACTGTCAAGTCTGGCCAGCTGGCTCGTGAAAGACTTGGGCGAAAAACTTTCCGCGGCCGACTACACAGCAATGTGGGAACTAATTTGAGCTGTGAATCGAGTAATAGCAGTAATAGTTGCAGCTTATGGTTTTGCCGTTGTTTAATGTTTTTCTGTTCCTTTTCTTTTTACAATCGAAACGCTCACGAAGGAACATGTACAAACATTTTAGATTATCGATTGAGAGATTCCAAAAACCAACAGCAACCTTGACAATAACACAAATTTTCACATAAAAATTGCAGGCTTGTTTACCTGCAACATGTTATGATGATGGAATTGATGGAGATGCATGTCAAGCTGTGATGGAGGATAACGAAGGAGAGAAATATCCACCGGGCATTTCCACGAACAGTCTGTGCCACACTTGCTCCCTGCCCATTGACCCACATTTGTCTAAGAGCTTGCTGTACTTTCCAGCACATCCCATTATTATAATCTGTAGTTTGCATGGAACCTTCAAAAACAAATTGATCCATCTGGTTATTAGACAGGAAGTGCTGAGCTATATAACACAATTATATTAATCAAATGCAGGAGAATCTCGTTAAAAGGAATGATCTTTCAGAGGAATTTCACTGAAAAAAACCCCCCAAAAAACCTTCTTTATTTCCTTATTATTTTATTTCTTAATTAATATTTTATTTTACTTGTTTGCTACTTTAACCTAACTAAATTATTATAGTTATATTCCGAAGAGGGGGGGGGGGTCAAAAATATTTCCTCCAAACCATTAAAGTCCCGTGCTAGCAAAACTCAGCACAGATGTTAAATAAAGAATGAGACTTGCTACTGAAGGCTAGTGTCGATCCGCATTAACAGACAGGTAGAACAATGGATGGAATGAACAGAACATTGATCAAGGTACGCTAACTGTCATGGGAAGGAAGAAGTTGGTGTTTCTCGCGTAAACCTCTTTTTCGGGGTAAATTTGCTTTTCCTTCAATGAAGGATTAAAGCCTGAAATATCAGCTTCTCTTTGCTTCTTTACGGTTGCTTGCATACTTCAACATCCTGTTTATTCCATCCACTGTTCAGCACAGATATTTGTACTTTTTGTCCCCGACCCCTCCGATCAGGTTGGGGATGGGGACATTAAAATGAGCTCCATCCGACCGACACCTGACTGACTACCCGATCGACCAACTGACCATCCGTCCGTCCATGTACATTTGTGTACGTGACATTTCAACAACCGTTGAACATTGAGCTTTCATTTTGCAGATATGTATTCCTCATTATATTATCTCAACCTGATGACATCACGGCTGTGATCAGCCAAATTCTGTTGCCATGGCAACCATCTTGGTATCTTGGTTCGTGCACGTGATATTTCCAAAACCGTTCAAGATTTAGCTTTTATACCACACAGATCTATTCCTCACACCACCCAAAAGGTGAGGGATCTAGAGTATCAACACCTTGTTGTGGTTGTTTCCAGCCAGTCACACATTTTTCCCAGATGTGAGCGAGTTTTCTGTTGCCTTTGACATACAAGTCATAGTCATACTTCAAGATCTGAAACATTTTGAAAATGTGAAAAAAAAAAACTTTCTCACCCAACTGTGAACAAAATAGTCTCGATGAAAGATTTGTCAAAGCATTTTGACATGTGTTCATTGAACTATTCCTTGAGTAAAAACACCTACCAAGTTTTCAGTGCTATGAACACACCACTTGGAAATATGTTTCTTACTGGGTTTATTGAAAAACATTTTTTTTGAAATGTTTTATGCAACATCGAGGCTCATGGAAGAGTGAGATCACACGGGATTAAAAAAAAAAAATCAGGGCAGCCACAATTGGACACTATAAGCGAGACTGTAATGAACAAACAGGAAAAGAAGAGAGAGGACAGGAATGAAACACACGAACCTGCAAATAATTCAGGTTGCTTTAGGTAGGGTTAATGGGGGTGGAAGGTAACAAGGACATTGCAGAATATAGGGATCGCCGATGACGTGAGGTGGTGCTGCACAGCCTGTTTTGAAGCTCTTGAGGAAAGAGTGAGATCAAACGGCATCAAGAAGGTGGTTCTACAAATTGGACAACATGGAGGGGAGGTGTGTGGTATGCCTGTATTTGGTGAGTTTTAGCATGAGGGGGTTAATGGAAGAAGGCATGCAACCTGCAGTTACTGATAAACATTAGAGGGCTGAGCGAGTGTCTCCTGTCAACTCTTTATCTCTCTTTATTTCTTTTTAATCTTAGCCATTCTTTTCCTTGCATTCCTTATAGTTATGGAATACCAACAATCACAAGCACTTCATGGCAATGAGATGAGGGAAACCACAACCTTTTTGATTTGATGTATTTTTATCACCATTATGAGGAATATCATTTCATCATTTGTCTTGTTTCGTACATTCAGAATTCTGCTATGTTGTTGACAAATCTGTTGAGGGCTTTGAATGATCAGAAGAGCTATGATGTGGGCTGTTTAGTGTTCTCGCTGATAGCCAAGTTCCCAATGTAATGATGCAATGTAATAGCTGGAAGTTGGTCAAGACAGTTCACATTATAAAATATTTGGTTTGGTTTTGACATTGCAGTTGCGACAATATGTTGCAATGCTGTTTTTTTGGCCTTGAAAGTCCATTGGGAAGCGGATGAAATGTCAGCTGAGGTATTTTGGCTTGTGGAAGTCCGTTTCACTCCACAAAACGCACTAAAACGCAAAGAAAACTGAAAACCCATTCCACGGGAGTACCTCCTGTGCAGCTGCCCTTTGCAGTGCAGCTCACCGGATGACGGGATCAATGCAAAGCCTCCAGGAACCCCACTCTTTGATGATAGGAGGAAAAACGTGGAGTAACCTTCACGGGTCAGATTGCGGTAGTGTATGTTGGTGTGGTGCTGAGGTGTCATCCACCAGGCGGCAGTCTCCTTGGGTTAACCTGAGGTCATCCCTTCGGGTGGGTGCCTGGAATGTCCTATCCTTAAGAGAGGATGATCACCTGTCTCTGTTATCATCTGAGCTCAAGCGTTTCGACATCGGTATTGCAGCACTCTCTGAGGTTCGGAGACCGGATTTGCGTCGAGATCATGGCGGGTGGTTACACCTACTATTGGTCTGGTCGCTCTGATGGTTACCATACCCAAGGAGTTGCTGTTGCTGTGTCCAATAAGCTGACTAATGATAATTGAGGTAACACCGGTCAACGAGCGTATTATGAGATGAAGGACTCGTCACTCCTTGGGTGTCATTTCCTTGGTCTCTGGATATGCTCCGACTGAGGCAGGTGATCTCACCGTGAAGGACGCATTCTATTCCATGCTCGAGTCTGTGGTTGATCAGTGCCCCAGGCAAGATACTCTTCTTGTCTTGGGGGATTTCAATGCATCAATTGGAACTGATTGGGATGGTTATGCGACATGTGCTTGTCCCCATGGGCCTTGAACTGTGAACCAGAATTGCATTAAGTTTCTTGACTTTGAAAGAAGTCATGGACTTAGGGTGACTGGCTCATGGTTTCAGCATCCACAAGCTCATCGCTGGACTTGGTATTCCAACAATGGCGGTGTAGCAAAGGAGCTTGACCATGTGCTCGTTGATGGTCGCTGGAGGATGATCCAGAACTGCAATGTCCACCGGAGTGCTTGGTTCCTCAATATTGAACACAGGCTTGTTGTAGCAACTCTGAAGTTTCAGCTTCAATCCAGGAGAATGGTACCATCCCAGCCGAGGCTGGTGGACGCAGCCACACGCTCTGGCACAAGTTCAAGGATGAGAGGGTAGCTGAGGAGTTTGCAAACAGGCTGAGTGGAGATTTGGGGTGTGGATGCTTTGGGGGATCCTGAAGAGTTGTGGAGTGCCTTCAAGACCACCATCCTTGATGTTGCTGGGAGATTTATTGGAACTCACTGGAGGGGAAGAAGAATTTTTTCTCTCAAGGGACACTCGATATCATTGACCAGAGTCACAGGGCCAGGCTGAATGGCAGGGCTGAGCTGCTCAGGGAGCTGAGGCATAAAACTGTACGTGCGCTAAGGATAGACAAGTCCGCCTTTGTGCGAGGAATCTGTGAGGGGGGAAAGCTTCACCTGGGGTCAAGTGATTCTTGTCCTGTTTGCAGGGGAATTTGCGCATTGCATTCCCCCAAGCCCATCCCTCGTTGTACTGCATTTAGAGCAGAGGGTAGTGGGCTCTTGACAGAGGAGTCCGAAGTGAAGGCCGGCTGGGCGCTTACTTTGAGCACCTGTACCAGGCTGATCCACCAGCTGTCGAGTTGGATGTCAGAAGTGTTGCTATCCCGATTGCTGACCTTCCAATAAACTGTGGTCCACCTTCGTTTGTAGAAATACAGGCTGCGGTGAACCGGTTGAAATGAGGTAAAGCTCCTGGAATCTGTGGCATCCATGCTGTACTTCTCAAGGCTGGTGGAAATGCTGTACTCATGTCGTTGCATGCAGTTCTGTGCTCTGCCTGGAACACAGCCATCATCCCATGTGACTGGAATAGGGGTCTTGTTGTCTGTCTCTGGAAAAGGGAAGGATGATCGCCAAGACTGCGTCTATTACCGAGGGGTGATGCTGCTCTCAGTGCCGGACAAGGTCTTTCCTCAGATAATTATTGATAGGGATCGCCACCATCTGCTTGCGCACCCTTGTCCAGAGCAGTCAGGCTTTACACCAAAGAGGTCAACGATTGACCGTATCCTTGCTCTTCCGGTCCTCACCGATCGCAGCCGAGAGTTTCGGCAGGGGCTGCTTGCAGCCTATATTGATCTCTGCAAAAGCGTTCGATTCAGTGAATTGGGATGCCCTCTGGAGGATTCTTGGTCTTCGTGGGGTACCACCAAAATCGATCAATCTGATGTCTGAACTATACTCTGGTACTGAGAGTGCTGTGAGATGTGGTGGTACCATCTCCAACTTGTTTCCAGTTGTTACTTGAGTTTGTCAGGGGAGTACTGGCCCCTACACTTTTCAGCACTTGTATGGACTGGATTCTGGGGAGGATTTCTGTGCATCATTTGGGAATGTCAAGATATCTGACCTTGATTTCACAAATGAGGCAGTCATCTTTGCGGAGACTCTGGAAATCCTATTTGGGGGCCCTCGAGGTGCGGAATGAGGAGTCGGAGCCACTGGAATTATGGGTTTCCTGCGTAAAAACTTCGATTCAGGCGTTCAGTGACATTTTGGATGTTGCTATCTTGTCTGTACCTGTTTGTGGTGAGGATGTTCAGGTCATGGAGAGATTCACTTATCTTGGCAGTGGTATGTATGTCTCTGCTGGCTGTGAGCCAGAGGTCAATCGATGTCTGGGTCGGGCCTGGGGAGTCATGGATTCACTGGATCATGGGGTGTGGCACTGCTGGTACCTGTGCAAAGGATGAAAGTCCGAGTCTTGAGGTCCTTGGTGCTTCCAGTCTTGCTCTACAGATGTGAGACTTGGACTCTGATCAGGGATCTGAGACGGAGACTTCATTCCTTTGGTTCTAGGTCTCTTCGGAGAATTCTCCGCTCTCGCTGGTCAGACTTTGTGTCCAACGAGTGGCTGCTGATAGAGACTCAAATGAGATTTGTTACTTGCATGGTCTGTGAGCATCAGCTGTGGCTGTATGGACATTTGGCTCATTTTCCTGACGCTGATCCTGTTCACTAGGTTCTCTCAGCAAGGGAGCCTCGTGAGTGGAGGAGGACAATGGGCTGACCACGTGCCTCGGGGTTGCAGTCTGGATCAGCATCTCAATGAATTGGGGATGGGCCAGGCATCTGCCTGGGGAATGGCCAGATGGAGGCCCCTGGTGTACCGGGGGAAAGTGGACGCAGCCACACGCTCTGGCACAAGCTCCCATACCTGACCTGACCTGAAGTTTGTTGGGTCGTGGATGAAATGCCACCTGAAGGATTTTAGCCTGTGGAAGTCTGTTGCGTTGTTGTATTGCTTATCCATCCTTTGGGAACTCTGTGTGGAGCATCGGTGCTGCCGAAGTAGTCTCCTTGGCTATTGGGCACAATCCTGGATGGGTCGCCACTCCGATGCATGATACTCAAATGGTTCAATCATCCTATCAAGCTGGTACTCATTTTGCCGACCTCATAAGGATGACAGGCTGAGTCAACCCCTCCGGGTATTAATTCCACAGCAGAGCAGGATTTGAACTTGGGACCCGAAGATCCCAAGCCCACCACCCTTACCATTAAGCTAACACCATGCATGAATGCTTTTGGGGAGCAGATGAAACGTTACCTGAGACTAGATCTGTTCTCGTTTGTTTGATACAAAACTGACAGATGTTAGGACAATTTCTTTTAATTCTATTTTTTTTAGATATATATATATATATATATATATATATATATATATATATATATATATATATATATATATATATATATATATATATATATATATGGAGAGTGAAAGCACACTGTGCCAAAAAGAATAAAATTATTTGTTAGTATTCTTCTGAAACGTCAGGATTTTATCTTCCGTCCTCAGAGGTAACAAGACAACAGACATGGTGTTGAAACCAAATTTTGAAAGCAGGTCTGGTGTGTTTTTGTTCCCTCTGAGGAAGGAAGATAGTGTTCTTCTGAAACGTCTGGATGTTAACAAAATATTTTATTCTTTTAGGCTCAGCATGCCTTTACTCTCCATATAAATATGTCTTCTGAGCTGTTTATTTTAGTCATTTACATATGTCAGACATTCCGAAGGTTAAGACTAAACTTATGAACCCAAACCCCGGAACTTTCTTGCTATATTCAAATAAAATGAGCACACTCATCAAAGCTCTTTTTTTACAACACATGTTAGAATTTTTTTAATCCCTATATTTTACAGATTTAATTCACTATAAATAAATTGCTTAGACTCTAGATCCCCCACCTTTTTGGGTGGAATGAGGAATATATCTGTGTAATATGAAAGCTAAATCTTGAACGGTTTTTGAAATATTATGTACACAAGTCAACTTACTGAGATGGTTGCTATGGCAACATAATTTAGCCAATCACAGCCATGATATAATCAGGTTGTGATAATGTCATGAGGAATAGATATCTGCAATGTGAAAGCTAAATGTTCAACGGTTTTTGAAATGTTGCGTTCACAAAAGTACATGGACAGATGGTCAGTTGGTCGGTCGGACGGAGCTCATTTTAATGTCCCCCGTCACCAACCTTGTCGGATGGGCAGGGGACAAAAAGACAGCATTTTATCTGAGTGAGTAAGAGTCCAGCAGGGAGGTACAGAGTTATTGCACTTTGAGTTGCTGATACAATGGTCTGTTTTCAATTCCAGACCTGACTATAAACTCACACATTGGTGCTTTGTTGTTTGGTGCTGCATCACAAAGTGTGCCATCCCCTGGATGGAGAATAAAACCAGGTGTCCCATCTGCTCGCCTTAGTTGGTAGACGTTCCCAGATCCCACTATGTCTTTCATGAAAAGAAAATAGATTTTCCCAGCATTGAGGAAATTGCAAATTCCTGCCCAAAGAGATTTCCACCGAACATTCGGTTTAACTTTCCTGGCCAGTTTGTTCTTGAAAGACTTTGACCAAACTTCCCCCTTGGTGGACTGTACAAGAAGTTGGGATTGATTGTGGTTGTTCATGAAGTAGCAGGAGATTTTGAGTAAGAAAAATAACAACATTCAAGGTTTCAACACCATACAATAGTGTATGCTGTAATGCATAATGATACACTGACCATTATTTCTTAATGTCAATATCATCCCTACCCCGAAAGAAGACAACCAATTAATGGGTAATGTGCTTGAATCAGTGTGGACTCGCCATCGATCACATCACATACGCTAGAGCGGGGATAAGGTGCAAGTTAAATGAGCAGTAATGCCTGGCTCCCTGCAACTACATTTCCTCAGATCAAGAACTATATAGAGCTCAAGTGTATGTCTCCCTGAAAGACATAAGACAACAACATTTCAGATGACATTATGCGATTAAAATAGATTACACAGACCATTTTAATAGCATGAATGAAATCGATTTCTGTGCGATTTCAAAATGAAAGTTTTGTTTAAAATGTGAATTAGGTCAGGATGAGGTTCTGCCTTTTAAAAATGCTGCTTTAAAAAAAGAGATTTTTCAATGCGACTTATCTACGATCTGAATTGCTTTGCGGTATTAACCTCAACGTTACTGCTGTGACTGACAACCTAAAATTGCCCATGAATATTGAAACTATGCATATTTCAAATGACATATCTTCGTGTAATTTTTTCCCCCTTCTTTCGTGTGCCCGATAAAACACCCGGTGTGAAATAATGTGACAACTTAATTATTCCATCCATGCAGGAGTTTTCCTGAGCCCTTTATTATTGAAAATGTGTGTGACATTTCTCATAATTTCGCAAAGTTATTTATGCAAACATCGTCGCAAATTCAAAGGGTTGTGGGATGAATTAAAGTGAAAACCAAATGTTGAAAGTGAATGTGAGAAACAAAGAACCAAATTTTATATGACGGGGGAATTGGGGTGGGGGGGGGGGTTGGGGGTCCGAGTGGAGGACGTGGGGGTGAGTTAAAGCAAGCATTTATTTCCATTCTAATTACAAATCTTCCTAAAACATTTTGACGAAGAAGAATATTCGAGGCCGTCTTACAATGAATATTATGGTTCAGAAATAAAGCTCATTCATCTCTGTAGCTGATTAATAGGAATGCGTAAAGTTAGGGTCAGATTACAAATTTTTTCCAAACTTGATGAACGTAAATAATGAATATATATATATATATATATATATATATATATATATATATATATATATATATATATATATGTACACACACACACACACACACACACACACACACACACACACACACACACACACACACAACATAATATTGACTTTTAAACTGAGTTGAAATGCTTTATTTATTTTTTATTGTATTTATGAATCCTTACAGTAGAGAGGGAGAGACAAACAGTCTTCCTCTTCTCAGGGAGGTGGCGTCACTTCTGTTTTTTTTCTTCCACTGACCAGCTTACAGTGAGATCTCTCCACAAAGCCATGGCTAACAGAGAAAAGCTCTATCACTTTCAGAACCTCATTCAAGGTTATGGGAAAGCTGACCCAGAAATGTCCAAAAAGTCCTTTAATAGCTCATTTTTTTAAATTTAATAGCTCGAAAAAGGTCGTTACATAACAGCTCTAGTAACACCCCCCAACCCCTGAAAGTGTAAAACTCAGACGTTTGGACAGACACCTACCGCCATCAAACTCCAAACCCCAACCCTGATGCGTTGGGTACATAATTTTTGAATGGCCCCTTAGATAAGACATCATTAAGAGGTCGGAGATATCGATAAATTTTAAGAAATGAAACATATCTCACCTGTGATTGAATATTTCTGTGATAGTGACCATAAACCATTTGAAAAACAAAATTAACAGTTACCAAGGTTACCGGCTCCCCCCACTACTATATCTCCTCACTGGATTTTTACATTGAATTCCCATTTTTACCAATGATGTAAACTCCAAAAAATTTCTCTTTTGAGGTGAGACATCTATGATGAAATTAATCAAACATCTACGATCAATTTACGATCAAAAATCAAATCACGATGTTAACTTGGTTCTTTTAAACGATACGATGCGTATATATTTGACGTGTACATTTTATAAAGTTCGCTAAGATGGCAACCTTTTTTCTACAAACTCTCTTCTCATCCTTGAGAGTTATGTCTTTTGGGGAGCGGTAAAATTACCTTTAAATCAATGTGTAGGTTGTGTTTGTACTATAATCGGTTTTTGATTGATTTGTGCATTTGAGAGGGCCCATGACTACTTCTTTGTCGATCTTACCGATCATGTTAACATCTTAATTTAACAGTTATTTTTCACATTTGATACCATATTTGACGATCGGAGGTTACCCTCTCACCAAATTTATCGGTATCCTGGTTGAAATCCAAAAGAAAATTGGATTTTTATGAAGCATCGCATATCTTGATCTACTGTCGTGGGAATGGTGACAGGTGACAGCTCTCGTGTTTATAATTTATGAATTGTGAGAAAATGACTGTTTAAAACCCCTATTTAGGTGCACCATGGTAAACATTGTGATCCTATAAAGTTTTGTGCTGATTAACCTTCGGAGCTCAGAGGAGTTGAGTCACAAACAAGCAAACAAACATGCACTATCAACAAGGACATACCTTTTTAAGATGGGTGTAAAGCATAAGTAGCTTATTTGTCCCTCTGCCTCCTCTGTTTTATGGAATCTGCATGTTACATTTGCTGCATGTGCTGAGTATGAACAGATAAAGTTCAAGTCTGATTCAAATCTGGAACATTTATGTTTGCGGCTCCCGAGACATCCGAGTCTCGTCTTAAACTCTTAAAGGCATTAATTGATGGACTGTTGACCACTTATGAAGGAAGTGAATTCCACTCGTTGACTGTCCTCTGGGAGAAACTAGTTTTCCAAATTATTTTCTTGAATCTATATTTCTTCACCTTGAAGTTGTGACTTCCGGTCCTGTTGTTTTCTTCCATGGTGAAGTAATATTCTGGAAATGTCCTCTAGGCCAGAGGCATCGCTGGGCACTGGCCCATGTGGTATGTGCCATGAATGTTTTTTGATGTGACCCAAATCTATTTTAACCCCATAGCTATTATGTTTAATAGTATACTGTATATATAATGTATGCTTGTGCTTTTACAGAATCAAGTAGAGCGTGTAAATGGATACTTTTTGGGGTTTATACTTTATTCATTGTTTCAATTTACAAAGGTTGAAATACATTTTATTGAATTACTAAAAAGTCCTTAAACTTTAACACCTGGAGCATCCTTTACATCAGGTAAAAACGTTCTGATTGGCCTATTTTTTGACACGTGCCACTGTGATGAATGTTTTATTGGGGGTGGTGGGATCTGATGGTTGAGGAGGCCCGGTCCCCAAATCTTTTCAGAAGCCAGTGACGCCTCTGTTCTTGGCCAAGGAAGAGTTTGTAGGTTTTGATCAAGTCAGGTTTATGTCTTGTGTTGGGAGACCAAGAGTTGCTAGACAATCTGAATAACTCGGGTAACTAGTTTGGTATGATCTGAGTCGCACATCTCTGGAATTTATCCAGTTTGACAGCATCCTTCTTCAAAAAGGGGTGCCAAACACACAATATTCCAATCATAGATGAACAATTGATTTTTAGAGCAACATAAGTCCTTGTTGATCGAGAAATGAGAACGTGTGTTTTATGATCCCCAGTTTCTAGTTTACTGCAGTTACTACGGTAGAACATGTTAAGCAAATTTCAGCCCTGCATCAAATGACACTCAAATATCTTTATTCCATGTTGCACTTCTGACGGTCACAGCTGCCTCTTTTCCTGGCACGGTGTCATCGTGTTTGGAGTTCATCATTCCAAGATGCATTACTTTATATTTGTTGTCATTGAACGGAAGTTGCCAGCCTTTAGCCCACACAGCAATTTGGTTAAAATCATGTTGAAGAGAGACTGGATTGTTTTTGATTTGCCCGTATAGTACTGTGGTATCGTCGGTGAACAGTTTTGTGTTCGTAGTGATTAAGGTGACTTCTTGTAGGTCATTAATACATTTGAAGAAGAGTGCTGGACCTAGTAAGTGCCTTGTGGGATTATACTATTGACGTCTTGAAGGCTTGATGATGTTGTTTCCATCCAGTAAGGAAAGATGGAATCCAGTTAAGAACATTGTCTTTGATACTATATGAGTGTAGCTTTCTCTGCAGCCTTTCGGTGTTATGCTATCGAAAGCTTTTCAGTTGTCAAGGTGGACACAGTCAAAATTGCCGAGGCCACTTGTCCAATCCTTTATGATTAAGAGCAGCTGTAATGAACAGGATTGGGAAACCATGTTGGTATTTGCAAAGTAGATTGTTTGTTTTTGTGTGATACATACTCTCATACCTTTCCAGGGTTTCCACCACCTTTCTGGTCACACTGGTGAGACTCATTGGTGTGTAGTTGCTACGGTCATTGCTGTTCTCTTTCTAGAGGAGTGAAACTATATTGACTGTCTTCCAAGAGCTTGTTACCTATCCAGTTGCAAGAAAATAATTGAATCTCACCTCTCGTGGTGTGTCAATGTAGTGCTTAATTTCTTCTAGTATTCTGATGTGTTATCATCTGGTCCTGGTGACTTTGTTTGGTCTAGCTTGTCCAGAATCTTGATGATAATATGTTTATCAAATATGATGGTGCTTGGGAGTGGTGGGGGGGGGGGTTTGGGGGGGGCGGAATGCAAAGCCCGATCATCAAACTCTGGAATCTGCTTTGTTACGTCCTCAATAGTAAATACTAAGCTGAAAAAGTCGTTGAAGGTTTTTGCCTTTTCAGTTTCATTAATGGCTAGTTTTCCGTCAACTCTCTGCATTCAATCTCCAGTGGAAGTTTTGACTTTGGTCTTATTCTTGACATAATTCCAGAAACTCTTTGGGTTTGTCTTCTTTTCTGATGCCAGTTTATTTTCGAAGTCTACGTTCATGTAACAAATTGTATTGCTTGCTGTGTTCCTGGTAATGGTGAAAGACTCACGTTTGTTGAGTTTGTATGTTTTCATGTTTGTTCCATGCTTTTTACTTGTCATTTACAGCTCTTTTTATACCTACATTCATCCACATAGGATTTTGGTACAAATTTCTCTTTCAGTGACTTCTTTTATCATGGCATTTTCCAAGGCATTGTACCTTTCTTGGATATCTTTGTTTTCGTCCAAGGCAACAGGTCGTAGTTCATGAACTGGTCACCCTAAAAAGGCGGAGTTGTGACATGTTTTTCAAAACATCCACTTTCCACTTTGACTACAGACCAGAAAAACCACAGATATCTAGATATCTTAGTATGAGAAGAAAGGTAATTTTGTCAAGTTTAATGTGGAAGAAACAGAAATCAAAAATATGCAATAGTTTTTGTGTAACAGGCAAATAAGTGATACAAGTCAGGGGTGGAGTAAACAGGTGGAGGCGGCGGATGTGGTGAGTCAAATTTGGAATTAACTGAATTTATTTCAATGAATAAGCTTTAATCTAATCTATTTTGTTATTTTTTAGGTGAGTAACACTTGGGACTTACTGTTGCATGATGCAACATTGATTATTCAACTCGTTATTCAGCAAACCCTGACCAATATGTACAAACTCCTAAAAGAGATCTAGTAAATATATTTACATCGTTATGTATCAAGCAGATTCTCAGGATTAATTTGGCACTTGAATTGTCCAAAACGGCCAAAGGATAACTGATCCACATCCAATTTACTCAGAAAGCTGGAGATAATAAAAAGAGGATCGATCCATCATTTTGGCTGAGTTGGTCGTGCTCCGTCATTCTGGGCAATTTGGTCGTGCTCCATCATTCTGGGGGAGTTGGTCATGCTCCATCATTCTGGGCGAGTTGTTCATGCTCCGTCACCCTGGACGAGTTGTCGTGCTCCGTCATTATGGGCGAGTTGGTCCTGCTCCGTCACTCTGGGTGAGTTGGTCGTGCTCCGTCATTCTGGGCGAGTTGGTCCTGCTCCGTCATTCTGGACGAGTTGGTCGTGCTCCGTCACACTGAGCGAGTTGGGTGTGCTCCGTCATTCTGGGCGAGTTGGTTGTGCTCAGTCACTCTGGGCGAGTTGGTCGTGCTCAGTCATTCTGGGCGAGTTGGTCGTGCTCCGTCATTCTGGGCGAGTTGGTCGTGCTCCGTCATTCTGGGCGAGTTGGTCGTGCTCCGTCATTCTGGGCGAGTTGGTCGTGCTCCTTCATTCTGTGCTGGTTGGTCGTGCTCCTTCATTCTGTGCTGGTTGGTCATGCTCTGTCATTCTGGGCGAGTTGGTCTTGCTCTGTCATTCTGGGCGAGTTGGTCGTGCTCCGTCATTCTGGGCGAGTTGGTCGTGCTCCGTCACCCTAGGCGAGTTGGTCCTGCTCTATCACCCTGGGCGAGTTGGTCCTGCTCCGTCATTCTGGGCGAGTTGGTCGTGCTCCTTCATTCTGGGCGAGTTGGTCGTGCTCCTTCATTCTGTGCTGGTTGGTCATGCTCTGTCATTCTGAGCTTGTTGTGAAATAACACCTGATTTCCAAGCCATTTGCCATCTTGATGCGTTTTGCAAATTACTGAGCCAAATTTTTTTCCATCCGTCACACGCAGCCGTTTATAAAAATTAATGTTTGTGAACATATCCCTGAAATGTCTTTCCAAATGCAACGTTCTTTTTCATTAAAATCTCCTCATGGTTTCTGGGTTGTATACAGTATACGAAGCCTGTTGTTGCATTAATAATCACAGTGTTTGGCTCAGGACCGTCGAGTCCTGAGTTCAAATCCTTCTTGGTTGTTGAATTCATACCAGGTGGGGTTGACTCAGCCTGTCATCCTTCTGAGGTCGGCAAACATGAGTACCATGTGTCGGATTGACGTCCCATTTAGGATTGTGCCCAATAGATGAGAAGACTGCTTCGTCAGCACCAACACTCTGCACAGAGTGTGGTCCCAATCGATGGATTGATACAGTATGTACTATTGTCAGTAATAGCACTGACTCCAACCTGCCGATTTCCAATATCGTTCGTGTGTTTGTTTGTGTGCGTGCGTGCGTGCGCGCTCTCATAAAGCATAACATATTCTCTCTGGTAACTTCCCTACCCCCAGCCCTCTCTCTCTGTTTATCCCATCCTTGCTTTACCCTGTCTCTGTCTCTGTCTCTGTCTCTTTCTCTCTCGTTCGTTCTCTCTCGTTCGTTCTCTCTCCCTCTCTCCCTCTCTCGTTCGTTCTCTCTCGTTCTCTCTCCCTCTCTCCCTCTCTCCCTCTCTCCCTCTCTCCCTCTCTCCCTCTCTCCCTCTCTCCCTCTCTCTCCCTCCCTCCCTCTCTCTCCCTCCCTTCCTCTCTCTCCCTCCCTCCCTCTCTCCCTCTCTCTCTCCCTCCCTCTCTCTCTCTCTCTCTCTCTCTCTCTCTCTCTCTCTCTCTCTCTCTCTCTCTCTCGCTCTCTCTCTCTCTCTCTCCCCTCTCCCCCTCTCCCCTCTTCCCCCTCTTCCCCCCTCTCTCCCCCTCTCTCCCCCTCCCTTCCTCCCTCTCTTTCCCTCCCTCCCTCTCTCTTCCTCCCTCCCTCTCTCTCCCTCCCTTCCTCCCTCTCTTTCCCTTCCTCCCTCTCTTTCCCTCCCTCTCTCTCTCCCTCCCTCCCTCTCTCTCTCCCTCCCTCTCCCTCTCTCTCCCTCTCTCTCCCTCTCTCTCCCTCTCTCCCCCTCTCTCCCCCTCGCTCCCCCTCTCTCTCGTTCCCTGTCTCTCCCTGTCTCTCCCTGTCTCTCCCTGTCTCTCCCTGTCTCTCCCTGTCTCTCCCTGTCTCTCCCTGTCTCTCTTTCTCTTTCTCTTTCTCTCTCTCTCTCCCCTTTTAGTATTCCCATCAGCGAACCGACGGGTGGTAATTGCTAGTGTTATAATATTTACATAATAAAGAACAATCCTTTCCCACTTTGTCTCTGTCGTCCTTCCATTTGTGTCCCCATTTATTTATGCACATTGTTTCATGCGTCTGCCCGGTTTGTGCCCCAGCTTAGAACAGGTTCGCTGTATCCATGCGTGCCATAAGAGGCAACTAAAGGGGCTTGCGTCAAGAAGGGCATTCAGCCCTAAAACATTTCCTCAAAAATCGGGAACCTTGATATTGTCATGGGGCCCGCAAGGCTAACCCCTGCTCTTGCAGGGAAAATGGCCTTAAAAATGCCTGTGTGGTTCATGCATCTGTGAAAAGGCAACAGTCTCCTCTCTGAGAGGTGAATGTCTTTCCCCAGTGTTCCATGCCACCACCATCCGTTGCCCGGCCCAGTTCGGGATTGTAGCCAAAATGTTGACTTTACCCCCTCAGGGACTGTGGCCAGCCCTCAGACCATCTTTGGCAATGGCAGATCTTTCAGGATGTTTGCATTCAAGGGCCCTATGAAGCTCTCTGAGGCATTGGTCCAAGATCCTTCTGGGCTCTCCCATGTATTCAGCTCTGCAGATGCAAGGCACCATATAGACCACCCTGCCCATTCTAATGGTGTATACAGGTCAGAAATTTTCTCACAGGCCCCCACTGACCGTACCACTCTGTCAATGCTTTGAGTCACTCCTGGTATGAAAGTTAGCAGAATGAAGCTTTTCAGCTGTTACTGTAGGGGGGTTAATGGTGGTATGAAAGTTCATAGTTTTTGGACAGGAGATGATCCGAGATGGTGAAAAGCTGACTTGAGGACCTGGAGGGAATTGAAGAGAATGTGGAAGTTGGTTCCACAGTTGGGGAAAAAAGAGGAATGAATGAGTGGATCTGAGCAGTGATTCTGGGTTTTGGGAGTTTCACTCGAAGAGGGTTGAAGGTGGACCCGTGTGTACCCTTCAGAAACCTGGAAGGGGACAACGCATAGAAAGAACAGAGGGTGCAAGCCCTGGAAGGAGCAGTCGAAGACAGAGAGACCACTGACCTGACTGAGATGGTAAAGCGATCGGCCCATCAGCTCAGCTTCATCATGGGAGATTCCAATGATCTTGAAGGCCTTGTTTTCCATGGCATCAAGCTGAGCAAGCTGCGAGTCAGGGGTGCCAGCACAGAGGGGAGAGTAGTATTCCATGAATGTGTGGGTGAAGGCCTTGTCAGTGGATAAGAGTTCAGGTGTGCCAGGGCAGGACTTTGCATGAAGGAGGATGTCCAGTCAGTGGCTGGCTTTGGAAGCCAAATTTGAGACATTGTTTGCCCAAGAAAGATCATTGTCGATGGTGAGATCCAAGAATTTGAGCGACTGAACTTCTTCAAGAGTATTGTAAAGAAAGTCGATGGGAGAGTTTGCCAGACTGTCCTTTCAGAGAGAGACAGAGAGAGTGTGAGTGTGAGTGTGGGTGTGAGATTTGTCAGGATTGAAAGATATTCAGTGTTTGACCAGCTTGTGATTTTGTCAAGGTCTGGAGAGAGCGAAGAGGCTGCTGCCTGTCCATCTGAAGGATGGGGAATGTAAAGGCAGAGAGTGGAGTCATCAGCACATAGATAAAGAGGATTTTCTCAAGAGAGATCATTGATGAAGATTAGGAATAGGATGTGGCCGACACCATTGCATTGGGGCACTTCAGCCTTGACAGAGAGAGGAGATTAAAGGGTTCCGTTGAGCCACATGTTGCCTGCGAGAGTCGAAGAAGTCAGTAACCCAAGAGGGGAGTTTGCCTTTGATGCCATAGGCAGAGAGTTTGGAAAACAAAGAAGGATGCCAGACTGTATTGAAAGCTCAAGGTATGGCGAGAGAGATGGCCCTGATCTCATGTCTGACATTGAGGGCCCCCATCCATTTGTTGGGAGAGTAGAAGCAGCATGTTTAAGGTAGGACATGAGTGAAGCACGTAAGAATATATGACATCCAAACCAGGCCGCAAGAACCTAAGACGGGTTTTTCTCGTATATACTTTGTACAAAGCTGCAGATTGTCCAGTAGGAGAGCAACAATGAGCATTGTCTGCAATGCCAACTTGATATAGCCATCCATCCATTGGGACCATACTCTGTGCAGAGCGTTGGTGCTGCCTAAGCAGTCTCCTTGGCTATTGGGCACAATCCTGGATGGGTCACCACTCCGTCACAGGGTACCAGCAAGCTGGCACTCATTTTCCGACCTCGGAAGGATGACGGGCAGAGTCAACCCCACCTGGTATAAATTCAACAGCCGAATGGGATTTTAACTCAGGCTCCCAGGATCCCAAGCCCACCACCCTAACCATTAAGCCAACACCAGGCATATGGCTTGTGGTTTTTGCATGCTTAATTGTCCCAGCTGCCTTCTTAAACTGATGTATGGGCCATGGACAGACTTGTATGTGGCAGGTATTGACTGTTTGGCAAACTCCACGTGGCAATAGCCAGTGTGGTACTTAGATTCCAGTCTCTGCAACTAGGAAAGTATATACATACCGAACCTTACTTGAAATGGACCGTCCACGTTGAACGATACAACCCACATTCAGTGGACAATGATAGCATCTCGACGATTTATCTATTCCACACATTGTTTAGGATTTTGGCCCTAACAAATGAGCTTTGCTCACCGAAAGGTTTGCCCGTTGGACATGTTCATATTGACTCTCTTATCTGAGCCATTGCTATAAAATCAAATTCTCAGTTAATCGCCTTTTTCTGAAAGAAAAACAAACAAACAGACATTATCCCCGACATTTCCAGTTGCAGGCTTTGACTCAGGTGCCTCAAATTTTGTATCTTGTGTTGATGACTGATTAATAAGTGATTATTTTTATTTTTTAATACATATCAATTGCCTTTCTTTGTGGTTCAACACCAAACCTGTATTGTTCAATTTTATGACCTTTTATATTTGATGAAGTTGCTCCATAAGTACTTCACGAAACTGGGGCACTATTGTGTATGAAAAATCGGGATATAATTCGTCGATACCAAATGTACATTGGCTTCTGGAGAGTCAAATAATAGTATTGTACCGAAGAAGTGAGAATCTTTGGAACAATGAAAATATACCTTTTTTGATTTTTCAATTTTGATGACTCTCTCTCAAAGATGCTTGGTTTGATTTATGAACAACATATAATGTGTTGGCCACAGATTCCCAGCTCACCTCTCTCTCGTTTAGTTCAAACCTCTTACTCGAGCAAATGGCAGACAGGTGCAAGGAAACCAGTCGGTCTTGCTCTATCGTACAAATATAATAGGCCTACGCCATAAGACTGCACACATAGAGCCGATTCTGAAAAAGACAAACCAATAAAAACACAACTCATCTTGATCAATCATAACTTCATGATTAACGCTCAATTGAAATCCTAACATAACCGTAGCGTGCCTTGTCAATCCGTGCTCGCTTCGGCAACGACAGAGAAAAGCCAGCATTTGTAAGAGTGAGCGAAGACGTTACACAAAAGCAAACCGAATGCACCTTCATGCTGTGGCTTGTTCTGAAAGCTGTCTTCTGCCAAGATGAGAAAGAAAAGAAAGAGGTACTAAAGTGGATTATTATCAGCTGTGTGAAGGTCCATCAGAGCAGGTGCAATACAGTACAATAATGCGAAGCCATTTAAACGTAATCCAGCGCTTGCCTCCATCAAATGCGTGGACAGCTTTTCTTTTTCACACCTTGGTTTGGAATCCTCTGAAGGGAGTTATTAAAAATTCATTGCAAACGCCGCAGACAAGTGCTGCAGATAAAGGTAAATTGCACTTTCTGGGACAAGGCTCAAAAACAAATGTCCCTTGTAGGTCTCATGCAATGGAAGCTAAACTTTTCCATCAGTTGCCAGATAGCCCTGCAGTAAAGGACTATAACTGCCCACGTAAAGACATAGTGGTAGCCTCCTACTGTTTCTCTTGATATTTGTGAGCTCGTAAAATGTCTGAATGAAAATGTTCTCCTGCCCTTGCCTTGGGGTTGTGTACACCTTTCGTGTACACGACTGAAATGCCTTACGTCATTGCTGAATCTGCCTTTTCAAAGTACATCAAGTATAGATTTGTAATGCTGTTTGAGTTGTGATGAATCCCATTGCACTCCATCGCTGCCTTTTGAAAGGTATATGGCATTTGTTTCAAGATATAATGACAAACTTGTATGTCCGTCTACTATTATATGTATCTATCAGGTACGTGTGAGTTATGGTGAAGTTGTTTTTACCATGGCAAGTCGCTAAAATTCCCATTTGTGTTTGTCTCAAGCTGTTTGTGTTGTTGTAACAACAGGATGCGTGGCTCCAAGGAGTCTGTTTTGTCAGTTTAACAAAGAGTGTAAATGGATATTGGGTTTGCAGTCAGGAGGAGCTCTGGTGGAGAGTGATATATCTTTTTAATCAGGGCTGCTTATTTTGGCCCAGTCATTTGTGGACTTTCTTTCCACACCTTGCAGGAGAGGTCTTTAAGCTCGGGAGGTAAATGATCATTACCAGTGCCTGTTCGCATTGCGTTTTGGCTGGGTGCGGCTGGTATTGCCAACGTGCAAATGTCGATTGAGAAGCAGCCTGCAGGGTGTGAGCGTTGGTGTAGCCATTGTGCCAGCAAAGTTCGGCCCCGGCAGTGCGCTGCTCATTTGCCCGGCTTGATTTATAACAGCAATTTGGACCAACGATGGGGTAATCATCACTTTCCTGCAGCCTCATTTTGTGCACACAAAGCCCACATGATTAGGCGAATGATGGTGGGAAAGAGTAATCAGTTATACAAATTACTATTGATTGTATTACACTGTTACTGCTTCAACATGGCATGCCTCATCATTATTTGACCATTTTTCTTTAGCAAAAGCGGCCTTCATGTCATATAACACTTTAAATGGGAAAAAAAATCTTCCCCAAGAAATGTTATGGATGGTTAGGAGGTGCGTTCAGTCATTGTAAAACAGAGAAAAAAGATTTGCAGCACTCAATACAGAGTTACAGA
Source organism: Eptatretus burgeri (assembly GCF_056783735.1). Classification (NCBI taxonomy): domain Eukaryota; kingdom Metazoa; phylum Chordata; class Myxini; order Myxiniformes; family Myxinidae; genus Eptatretus; species Eptatretus burgeri. Next base: position 54,863,470 of record NC_140964.1, on the reverse strand, counting down.
ACACTTTCTTTGGAACTCCACACAACATAAACGATGTGTAATATTTTTGAGGCTAATATTGCCAAATCAACTTTCAGCATTCAAAATCTACTTTGTTAACTGGAGAGGTGTTTTTTTTTTTTCTGTTTAAATACAAATAACTACATCCCACAGAGGAATAGAACAAAGGATGTTTGTGGTGGTTGCTGCTGTAACACAATTACATGGAAAAGTGTTCTCTACGAGGGGGCTTTGCATGATGCCTGATCGTGGGGGAGACATGTAAAGAGGAATGTGTAGCTGTAACTGGCACATTCCACCAAGAGAGTTTCCTGTGATGTCAATTTGAGTGCCTCGTTTACTATCTTCAGGTGGCATACCTATCATAGGCATTCTGTAAACACTAAAATGGTTCAACTGTCAGTTTCTACAAAATCTTTGGCAAATGTGTGTGCCCACATATGTTTGGAAAATGTCTGTCTGCAAAGTGTTATGGCCAATGTGTGCAAAATTTGGAAAATGTCTGTGTCCACAAAGTACTTTTCTTTAAATGTACACATCATTGTTACTCATCATCATCATCATCATCATCATCATCATCATCATCATCATCATCATCATCATCATCATCATCATCATCATCATCATCATCATCATCATCATCATCATCATCATCATCATCATCATCATCATCATCATCATCATCATCATCATCATCATCATCATCGTGTTGAGATGCAAAACCGATAAAAGGCCACATTTGACACCAAGAATAGGTGAACAATGTGTTGGTTTGGCTTTGTGATGCAAAAACAATTAAAAAAAAAAACAAACTAGAAGGGCACTCAGTGGGAGCGCATACCTCCACCACGCAATACCTGATCCAGTGGAACATATTGGGCCCAATAACATTTTTTTATATACTGCATACTGTCGTGGCCAAAAATATTGGCACCCTTGCACTTTTTTCAAATAACTCGCAGTTTTCTCGAAAAATAAGTTGAAATTGATGAAAGTATTTTGTCTCCACAATTCTTTATTTCACTGTTAATATTACACAACCTTTTGTTTTTGACTCGGAACTTAATATATCCTTTTAAATCAGAAAATAAATAGAAATGACAATGACAAAATTATTGACACCCGAGACTTAGTATTTGGTAGCACAGCCTTTGGACAAAATAACTGCAGTCAAGTGCTTCCTGTAGCCATGAATGAGCTTTCCTACACCTCTCTACTGGCAGGATGGCCCACCCTTCTTGTGGAAACTGCTCCACTTCTCCCAGATTTGAAGGGTGCCTTCTCCCAACTGCTGTTTTCAGATCTCTCCACAGGTGTTCAATGGGATTTCAATCTGGACTCATTGCTGGCCACTTCAGAACAGTCCAGCGTTTTGTCTTGAACCATTCCTGGGTGCTTTTTGAAGTGTGTTTAGGGTCATTGTCCTGCTGCAAGGCCCATGACCTTTGCCGGTGACCCAGCTTTCTGACACCTGGTTGAGCATTGCTCTCCAAAATGCCTTCGTAATCTCCTGATTTCATGATGCTATGCACACATTCAAGGCACCCAGTGCCAAAGACAGTACAGCAACCCCAAAACATCACTGAACCTCCTCCACGTTTGACTGTAGGGAAGGTGTTCTTTTCTTTGAAGGCTTCATTTTGTTTTTTGCAAACATAGAGATTATGTTCTTTACCAAAAAGCTCTAATTTGGTCTCATCTTTCCACAGGACATTCTCCCAGAAAGATTTTGGCTTGTTCAGGTGTGTTTTGGCAAGTCCAGTTGGGCCTTCATATGTTTCTCTCTCAGCAGTGGGGTCCTCCTGGTTCTCCTTTCATAGAACCCCCTTTCATTGATTTGGCGACGGATGGTGTGAGTTGAAACTGCCATACCTTGTGTCTGAAGGTCAAATTGAATCAGTTTGACAGTTGATCGAGGTGCTTTCTCCACCATTTGAACAATCCTTCACTGCAATCTTCGATCAAGTTTTGTCTTGCGGCCACGTCCAGGGAAGTTTGCTACAGTGCCTTGGGCCTTAAACTACCTGATTACATTGCGTGTGGTGGACACAGGAACATCAAGGTCTCTGGAGATGGACTTGTAGCCTTGAGATTGTCCATGCTTGGCTACAATCTTGTGTCTAACCACTTCAGACAATTCTCTGGTTTTGTTTCTTTTCTCCATGCTCATTACAGTTCACACAGTGACACAAAACAGCAGAATGACTCCTTTTCTCCATTCAAACTGGTTGAATGAGTTATTTTTATATTGCAGGCACCTGCAACTCACCACAGGTGAGTTAAATTCCAAAGTAAAGGAGAATCATCTGCTTGAAATCCAATAATTTCCAACAACCTCTATAAGGTACCAATAATATTGCTCTGGATTTCAGAATCGGATCCAAGTCATGCGCACAACATCCAGGTCCTCAGACAGTTATTTCCATAAATGCTTGTTCCGAATAGACCCATCCCCTCGTCTGGTGGGATTCTAACTCTTTGATGCGTTGGAGAAGGGTAGAGAACAGATTCCTCTTCTTTCTTATGAGATAACCTTTTCCTCTTTACGACACGTTCATGACGTATGATTTTACGTCAGTTTTCGTTTCTGCATGAGCAATATTCACCGTTCGTGCACACGATAAGATAGCCGTGAGCCCAACGGATACTCGTTCTATTCCATTTCCATCAAGACACATTGGCTTGGAAATACATGATTTATTTACACATTTTATTTTGGTTATCATTTTCACATTAGACTTACAGGACATTTGAGTCATTAATCACACCGCAAGCTATTCCAGAACAGTTCATTCAGATGGTCAAACATGGCTGTGATCTCGGATCATTTACTTCAGGCACCCACCTTTTTCCTTTGACGTTCGAGACCCACCTTTTTCCATCAGCGATCGACACCCCGTTCAGCATCTGTGGGCGCTAACCGGCCCTTCTTCGTGTCGCGCTAAACAGGGAGGTGATGATTGCCCGTTGACATTCTGTGGGCGCTTCGTGTTTCCGCTCGGTTGTTCCGGCAAATAGCCGTTTTCTGGCATTCGTCCTGCACCACTAACATGGCGTTGTAAACCAGCCCTGTGTTATTTGGGAGTTTCATCTCGTTCGATGGTCGGGAGGGGAATGAGCACGAGAATGGATGGTTGGAGGTCTCGTGCAGGAATGCGCCAATAAGCAGGCTGGATTTGGCTGAAGTCATGCTTGAGGCTCCGCCCATACTGGTCACCTATAAAAGAATGGCAGGACTGCCCTGATGACAGTTGGTGAGAGATCCTGATCAGAGTTGGTGAGAGATCCTGATGATGGTTGGTGGCAGCTCCTGATGGCTCCTGATGTTTGGTGACAGTTGGACTGTTCCTGCTGGTTCTTGGCATTCCTGGTTCCTGGGAATGACCACGTGACATGGATTGGTATTTGAGCCTGTTTGTGGGTGGGTGCATGGCGAGGCAAAGCTCTAACAACAGAAAGGAGCCAAGCTGTGGTGAACTCATTTGAAGAGGTAGACCAAGCCACACTTACACAATTTGGGTTATTCTAATAGACGCACGACGACTACTGCCCTGGTAAGCCGAACCGGGATTTTCTTCCCCCCTGAATGATCTGCTGGGTACCCATGTCTTGTGTTTAATTGTTAAGTAAGGCATAGTGATAAACATCTGCTCTTTGTCCATTTTTCTATAAATTCTTGTTGAATTATTTATTTGATGGAGATTATTTTGTTGATTGAACATTTGATTTGAATTCATTCATTTAATCGACGAGCAAATAAAAAGTCCTTCAAATTCATTTTTTTTTTTTTTTGTTGATCAAAAATTCCTTGTTGACCTTTCAACCTGTCCGTGATTGTCATTTCCTTGCATTGATCCAGCATTGTCCGAACCTAGATAGACTGGGAGATTGTAATTCCCAACTGAATTAACCTATCATAATCGGCATGCACCAGCAGTAAACGCTCGGCTGCATTACTTAAGATCCAATCAATATAAGATTGGTGCATTGCCGAGGGCACGTTCACAATCCACCACAATCCCACAACAAAAGTAAAATATCAAAAGATGTGATGGTAATCCATAAGAGGATTGTGATGTCATATCGTGCAATCATAATGTGGTGTCATTCCTCCCTTGTTTTTTTTTGAGATTTCATCCCTTTGCTTTACAAAAAAAAATTCTTGTTTCTGCAAATTTTACGTAATAAAATGCTTAATGTTTCATATATTTTGTTATTTTGGTATGGATGAAATCCATCTATCTATCTATAATTCCAGCAATGTGTGTGTGTGTGTGTGTGTGTGTGTGTGTGTGTGTGTGTGTGTGTGTGTGTGTGTGTGTGTGTGTGTGTGTGTGTGTGTGTGTGTGTGTGTGTGTGTGTGTTTGTCTGTCTGCGACCGCCGTTTCTCGACGACCGCCGGTCCGATCGGATTGAAACTTGCCAGGAATATTGTCGGGGCCCCGCAGATGTGCCTTTTCAAGGTTTGATATCGATCGGACGAGCGGTTCCCAAGTTACGGCAATTTATCTGTCGACCAATGACAAGACACGGTGCTATGACGTCACAAATGACGTCACAATTAATGTTTGTTTATTTATTTATTTATTTATTTTGCACGCTTGACGGTCCGATCTGATTGAAACTTGCCAGGAATATTGCGGGGGACCCGCGGATGTGCCTTTTCGAGGTTTGATATCGATCGGACGAGCGGTTCCCAAGTTACAGCCATTTATCTGTTGACCAATGACAAGACACGGTGCTATGACATCACAAATGATGTCACAATTAATGTTTATTTATTTAGTTTTTATTATTTCTTTTGCACGATTGAAACTTGCCAGGAATATTGCTGGGGATCCGCGGATGTGCCTTTTCGAGGTTTGAGAGAGAGAGAGAGAGGCTGCACATACTGGCACTCACCTACGGGCCCGTACTAGTCTATCTATAATTCCAGCAATCTCTGTGTGTCTGTCTGTCTGCGACCACTGTTTTTCGACAACCACTGGTCCGATATAATTGAAACTTGCCAGGTATATTGCTGGGGCCCTGTGTATGTGCCTTTTCAAGGTTTGATATTAATCGGACAAGTGGTTTGTCTACTTGGTTTGCTTGGTTTGGATCAGTCCACAATTTGAATTACCACAGATGCGGAAATGTCGATGCGATTATCATTTTCTAAAATAATCAAATGCTTCATGTTTTTTATATTTTGTGATTTTGATATGGATTAAATCCATCTGTGTTATTAAATTGTTTTAATACTTGTCTCAGTTAATTTGGGATGATGGTTTGGATATGTATTGCCTTTGGAATGGTACTGTCCATCCTTCCCACCTCCCAGAATCCTGGCCTGGTTTGGTTGAGTTGACATTTATGTTTTATTCCTTTTCCTAACTAGAAGGGCACTCAGTAGAGCGCATACTTCTGCCATGATCACCTATAAAAGAATGGCAGGACTGCCCTGGTTGGTGGCAGCTCCTGATGACTCCTAATGGTTGGTGACAGTTGGACTGTTCTTGGCGTTCAGTCACATTGTGGACTGAACCAAAAGCCAGGATTGAGGACAGCAGGGGTAAATCAGGAATGCCTGATCCACGAGAACATATCGGGCCCGATACATTTATGAAATATCATGCTATACAGTACTATATCGTTTTTGGACCCATCTCTCAATGGTGAAGAATCACTTAAAAAAATTAAATAACTCTCGTATCCAGATCTGGAATCAGATATTCACTAAGATCGAATCGATTTTTCCTTGCAACACACCCAACATGTGCAACAAGTTTTGTCCGAATCCATCCACAACTTTTTGAGATATCGTGCTACATATCGGTTTCGAACCATCTCTCAATGGTGAAGAATCACTTAAAAAATTCTCGTCATCGGATCCGGATCTGGATATTCACCAAAATGGAATTAATTCTTCCTCGTCACACACCAAATGGGTCCACCAAGTTTCATCCGAATCCGTCCCCAACTTTTTGGCCCTATCTCTCAATGGTGAAGAATCACTTAAAAATTTGAGTAGTCGGATCCAGATGCAGATCTTCACCGAAATCTAATCAGTTCATCATTGTCACACACCCAATATGTCCCAAAAAATTTAATCTGGATCTGTCCACAACTTTTTGAGATATCCTGCACACAGACAAACAAACAGACAGAAAGGAGTTAAAACATAATATAACCTCCTTCACCTTCGGTGGCGGAGGTAATAAAATGGTAAATGTTTAGTATGTTTTTAAATTTTGGATTGCATGCACGAGCCCAGAGACAAACTCACTTCCTCGCGTTGGAATCATCATCATATCTTCAGCAGTTATTGAGGTCGGTTGGGCTACAGTTTTACATTGTTTTTGGATGGGAAGAAGCAGAAGAAGTACAAATTGGTGTTTTAGCGAGATACCAATGTAGTACTTTAGTGATGTATTCTGGTGTCTTTTTAAGTGTTGGTAGTTCAGAAAACACTCGAGAATAAAAGGTATGGCTTTCACATGCTTATGACTTCACTCGATAGTAGTTTAGAAGCGTATCATTGTGTACACATTTGAATTTGTGGCCATTTTGTCCCCCCCCCCCCCGTATCATCCCTCTATAAGGAGTACTACCCTACTCCATGATATGAATTACTGTTATAATGGTTAGCTTAAATTGTTCTTAACCTGTTATAATATATGCCAAAAATAATAGAAGAATAAGAATCTCACAGGAATAAATGCTATTTTCCCAAACAAGATAAAACCTAGTTATATTGATCGAGTGAACTACCGTACATGGAGTTGAGGTAAAGTCAGAAATTGATTCATAATATTACTTCAGATGAAACAAAGACGATGAGTTCACATAATCGGATACAGAAAACAAACCTTTCTGTCAACGCCGCTGCCATTGTGCTGTACAAGGAATGTCTGTGCTTTATACCATCAGCCTTGTGCTGTCATGCCTGTGCTTTATACCATCATGCCTTTGCTTTATCCAAACCCCATTAACTTCACATTTTATCAACTACACCAGGGTACCAGCGCACAATGGCCAACTCTTTTTGAGAAATACCATGGGATCGTTAACATCCACATTCTCTCGACACAATCCTTGGAAATTCAGATGAGACAGATGGATTTACTTCCCCATCCGAAAGGGGTTAATTGCACCATGGCCTGTTGACAGTGCACCAGGGTGGTGTTTTTTTTTGGTGATCGAGTTTAATCCCATCGGAAATTCAAACAAAGACGACAGTTCAATGACGAGCATGCTACCAACCGAGTTATCCTGCCACCCCACGTTATCTTCCTTTTTTTCCTCTTCTCAGTTGTTTCACAATTTGCAACCCCAACTCAGCCCATATTTAATAAATAAATGACCGTGCTGTATATAACAGGCTTGCACACACAAATTCTAGAAGTGTTATTCAATAAATATTTGGCACAATGGTGATTTCCAGTGAAACAATTCTGTTGGAGCTTAAATTTCCATGTCCTCAGTCAGAATGGCAGTTCTTTTGCAGCACATGTCAGTCATATACATGACAGTCTTCTGTGACATGAGGGTTTATTTGGTCGATGACTGTGAGTGTGACCTTGAATGGCTTCTAATCTTCCAGGACAAGGTCTTTGTAATCTTCCACACTACCGTGGCCTATTTTAGCTTCTTCACCGATCGCACTCGGTTTTCCAGGATGTGTTGCAGTAAGTACGACGCCACAAGTCTGTGATAAACTTCCATACTCAAAAACTGCAATACCTTTCTCTCTTTGGCGTTTACAACATTTTATAACTGGGTCGGGATTCAAACCCAAGTGAGAATGCTTAGAGGTGAGTGTGCATAACTCAAGGCAACCTGTCAGTCCAGATCATGCCTTTATCTGACCCTAAATCAAAATATGGAATTAAACTTTCAGCCGAGATGCCATTTGTAAAACAAGACTCCAAAAACCTTTCATAAATTCTCAAATATGTCCTCCAGGCAAAACATAATGCATAATTACAAGCCGAAAGTGAAACATTACGTATGAAACTGTTCTAAAGATTGGCTATCATTATTTCATAATGTATTTATTGTCCATTAAAATGAAAAATGTTTAATCAAACCGATACGAAAAACGTGAGATTTATTACCTGCCCTAAAGTGCAATCGTGCAAACAGTTGTTATAATTTTAAGTAAACTTACTTTGCTTTTTTAACATTTGTGGATATTTGAGCTAAATTGACTGGTTGTGAGAGCAAACTGACACCAGTTGGTCAAGAATATAACATTTATGGAGTTTCCTCGGCATTGACTTTGGAAAGCCTGGAGTAACAAATTGGAAGCATCCATGGCCAAGAAGTTTGTTCCACAGGTTGAAACCAACAAAAAACAAATATATCAATAAACAAACAAATCCTTCTGTTATTGCTCATAATTTAACAATTTCCGAATATGTCATTGTTTACCTTTCGTAGTTTTGTTTGTAGTGTGGAGCTGTTTCCCAGACAGTTTCTTTCTTTTCTTCCTTATGGAGCACAATTTTGCAGGGTAGCATCATTGGCTGAGGGGGCAGCTGTGCTGCTGATGCGATACCTTGTGTAGCTTACGGCAGGAATTTGTAATTTGGCCATGATAGCAGCGATAGGTTGCCTACACTTCGTGAAGGACACTGTGGGATCTTTAACGTCCACCTACTAATGCTGGTACATGGGATCATTGGATGCCCAGGTTGACATCCATCCAAGGGACAGCACACACATTGATGAATCACCCTGCTTGGGAAACACTGGGATGACAGATGACAGCAACCACACTCTACAATACCAGATGACTTACTACACAGTTTATCATTTGTAACTTGTTCAGGGTACCGGAGGTAACTCGTTTCCTCTTCGCAAAAAACACTGTGGGATTTTTAAATCTACTAACTATAATCTGAGCAGACAGGATACCCAGTTCAATGTCTTTCTGATTGGAAACACCAAATAGCATGACACGTGTAACACCAGGGTAGCAGTTTATAGTTGTCTCGATCTTCAAATCCTTACTACACGGCTCAGAAGCGATTGCGACATACATCTTGGCTGTTCAGCAAGCCCTGTTAACATGAGTGCAGTTATTCATATACCTAGATTGTAAAGGGCATGCAATGATTAATTTTTGCTCCCCGTCTGATGCCGTTTCTTGTACATGCATGCAAATGAGAATCAAAAAGTTTCAAACCAAAAAGTTAATATTCCAATGACATCCGGAAATTCTCACTGCTGGGAAGAAAATGTCACACTTGCTGGATGATTTTATATATATATATATATATATATATATATATATATATATATATATATATATATATATATATATATATATATATATTAGCTTTGGAGGCTAAGATTCCTGATGGTTCGGTTTGCAGGGCTCGGTGTGTATATGTATATGTATATGTATATATATATATATATATATATATATATATATATATATATGTATATATATATGTATATGTGTATGTATATATATATATATATATATATATATGTATATGTGTATGTATATATATATATATATATATGTATATGTATATGTGTATGTATATATATATATATATATATATGTATATGTATATGTGTATATATATATATATATATATATGTATATGTATATGTATATGTATATATATATGTATATGTATGTATATATATATATGTATATGTATGTATATGTATATATATATGTATATGTATATATATATATATATATGTATGTATATGTATGTATGTATGTATGTATATGTATGTATATGTATATATATATATATATATATATATATATATATATATATATATATATATATATATATATATATATATATGTATGTGTGTATATATATATATATACACACACACACACACCGAGCCGTGCAAACCGAACCGTTGGGAATCTCAGCCTCCCAAGCTAATCTATATGCCGACAGTGCTGGACCAATGATGAAAAAGACGGACATGGACAGATTGGAAATATATTCAACAAGAACAGGTTTATTTACATGAGTGAGGAGCAGGAAAAAGAGGGGGGAGGGAACGTTAGGATTTTAATGGCATGGGGAGAAATGAGAGTTAAGCAATTTATACAGCAATGAGATCAGAGAAAGAGGAAAGAGTCACAGAGCAAACTTAACAAGTGCCTTACGTACCACTGACACAGTACATGGGCTCCAGCATTCACAGTGAGGAATTGCGGCCTCAGCCTACTGGGTGGAGCAGAGGTGCCCTCGCTATTCAACACTGATGGAGAGAAGTGTGAAGAAAGACTGTGAGGTGTCGAGGGTGTGTGGAGAAAAGTGACGTGCGTGTTTGTGCATGCTGCGAGTGTATTTGAAAAGGGAAACTGAGAAAGGTGCAGTGGAGAAAAGATGTGTGAGGGGATAGCCTAAGTGTGAGATCGTACCAGATGTGTCTGCAGCGTGGCTTGGTTTTAGTCCTATTAATCGGCTTGGCTTTGTCAGCCCCCTTGCAGCCTCAGCTCCTCGCTCATGATGACAGTTCGTTAAGTGAAAACGAAAGGGGTGAATGTGCCATGAACCAGTAGCGCGACCTCCGAAGAGTGAGCGACGTAGTGGTCCAACGAGAGGATAAAGCAAGCGTGTCCAACCCTGAAGAAAGAATGTCCAGCGCCTGTTGAAAAAGAATAGAAAAAAATGATACCGTGCCTCGGAGAACAGTGTCCGGCGCTCGTCGACGTCTTGTCTCAGGGAACAGAGTGTCCAGTGCCCGTTGATAGAGTCAGCGCAAACGACATCAAAAAAGAGCGGGCAAATGCTCCGAGGTTCGCTCTTTGTTAAGGCTGGCCTGGAAGCTGCGAGAATGTGCGCATCATTGGGCGGGGCGTTCCGCCTCCCGAGCCCCACCCGTTTGAGTTTCTGCAGCGAGTCGGACCTTGCTTGTCACCGCTTAAGGCAAGTGAGCATTTGGCTGGCCTGAGGCACGCATGAACGATTATGGGGGAAACGAACAGAGTTGATGCCTCTCAGGCCAATGCTGTCCAAACATCGCCCAGGCGCGTGATAGCCATCATGAAGGCTTACAATGGGGTTAATGGTTGAGGGTTGCAGGATGAGGGATCTCCTTTAGAGCGGGGGAGTTTAAGATTATGTAACTGTACTTAGCGTCTTGATTGCTTTTCTTGCGTGTAGGAAGAGATTATGTCAAACTACAGTCTATTAAATAAATGTGCATGTACTTATGTGTGGTGTGAGAAAAGAGAGAGAGTAAATTAACGATAAAGGGAATTTAAGGAAGGAGTCGGTACATGCCCGCATCAAATGACTGCCAACGCCTTGTTGTGACCACCTTCCATGTGCAAACGAAAAATAGGGGGTAAATCCTAATCTCCCCGTTACAATGCAGTTTGGATACCACTGACCCATCTCAAGGTAAGGGACTGTTCTAAACATTTATTGCGGAAATAACTACGTTGAAGGACCTATGTGTCATGCGTGCACATTTCCAATAACGGGTTCTCAAAGCCACAATGTATGTATGTATGTATATACAGTAGACTAGGCGTAAGTCGTCACCATCGGGACCGAGAAAAAAGTGACGACTTCGACATGTGACGACTTAGGCGTATGCGAACATTCATGATGACTGTGGGGTGAAGGATGAAGTCGCGCGTGGCCTGGACACGTACGTGTGAGAGGGCGCAACAATCTCTAAGCCGGCGATTGTACCAAAAGGGAAACACAATCCTCCTCGGGGCGTAGGTGGGGGTTCATTGGTGAGTTGGAAAGTGATCAAGCAAAGATGGAATTCATGAATCACTTTATCAAAAGTAAAGACAATGAACAACTGTAAGACAACTCGTGTACCATCGGTGATGGTATATGACCATCGACAAATGTGGAATGAATGGCTGTTAGAATTCATTCATTGGAATGAATGTAGAATGAGTTTTCATATGGAATGAAAACTCATATACCATCGACAAATTACATGACACACAGTCATCGTGATGACTACCACTCAATACCTATGTGAAAGTGAGTGTGGTGATGTACAAAACAAGCCAATATAAAACCATGATCGGATTTCAACATGAAGCTCGATCGATCCTTTACTTCTTCGCCAGAGACTGCATTGCGCAGCCTGGCTACCTCTTCAGATGCATGTGGGACGGCGCGCTGACTGAGCTGAACGCAGCGCAGTTATAAATAGCCTATCACTGGCGGTGTAAACCAATGAGTGCGCATCACGATTACATGAAATCGGGCATCTCACGAGGCAGCAGTTCCGTGTGATGAGTTAGGCGTGGTAATTTACTTGAGTTTGCATTATGCGGGAACAGACAACATCTGACGACTTAGACGAAGTGACGACTTAGAGATGACGACTTACAGACTTTCTTCAAAGTCTGTAAGTCGATTTAACATTAGATAAATTCGGGACTTTTTGACGCTGCCAACTTAGGCGAAGTGACGAGTTACACGCTACCGACTTGCGCCTAGTCCACTGTGTGTGTATATGTAGATATATATATATATATATATATATATATATATATATATATATATATATATATATATATACATATACATACATATATACATCTCTCACCCGTAATTGGAGGGAATAACCAATCAGCTCTCACCTTATCAATTACCTCAGGTGCCATTGATCGTCTTTGTGCAGCTTTTTATGTTGCTTTATGCAGCTTTCTTTGTCTAGAAGAGCATGGGAGGAGTGAATTTATTTCATAATCTTTGTTGGCATTCACAGGACCAATACAAACCCGGGATTAATTAAATGACAAATATATTAACCAATGACGACAAATAATCTAAGGTTAATTTGTGGGTCGAAAGGTTGGGTGGCTCAAGAAGAAAATAGAGGAGATAAAGGCATCCAGTCTCGTATCGATGGAGGACAGGGTGGTAGGAAACCGGACGAATGGTCACTCTACGTCAACCACAGACTATTGGATCCGATCTAGCTCAACTTGCTGTGCTTCTCGGTAGGCTGCGAGCTAATGTAGCTGCGTGCATGATTCTTTAAGCATGAATGATGTATCCCATTAGCTGTCTGATTTTTATTTTTTATTTTTTTTTTGGTTGTTTTTTTTCTCTTGTAAATTAATTGTTTGTAACTTATATTCTGGAGCAGGGGTCGGGAACGTGTGGCTCGCGAGCCAGGTATGGCTCTTTTGATGATTGCATCTGGCTCGCAGATAAAATTGGAGTTTGAAACTTGGAAAGCCCAATATTTCTCGCAGAAGCTTTACCTATAGTTTGAATGGTGTCGTGCTTTATTCACGTGCAGGGCTGAACTTGGCAGAAGGAGAGAAGAAAAAACACCTCCGAATTGTCTGAAGCGGTTTTTGTTTCATCCAGTCATGCGGCCAACGCGAGTAGTGATTTCGGTTCCTCCAATGACGTGCCGCCGCCGAGACGCGTCACGGAATTCATCTCGACCAATCACGCGCCACCGCTGAGGCGACAGCATCCCAGAGTCGGCCGGCCGCGCCGCACCTCTCGAGTATGTCAGCCCGTGCGCAGGCCAGCCAGACTCACTTGGGTCAACATCTCCCTCTCTCTCTCTTGCTCAAAGCTAACCCTTCGACGAAGAAGATGGCGAAAAGAAAAAAAGATGAGGAGTATCGTACATTTCAGGACGAATGGGCCGAAGAATTCGCCTTTGTGGAGAGAGCAGGTTTTGTGGTGTGTTTAATTTGCAATGACAAAATTGCATCGATGAAACGGTCGAATATAAAGCGGCACTTCGACACGCGCCATGCTACCTTTGCATCAAAATACCCTGTGGGAGACAGCAGAAAGAAAGCGTGCCAAGAGCTACTGAGCAGGGTGCAAGCCAGCCAGCAGCAACTCCGCGTATGGACTCGGCAAGGTGACTATAATTCCGCCAGCTTTGCTGGATCTTTAGCAATAGTGAGGAACGGAAAACCATTCACAGATGGCGAGTATGCTAAAACGTTCATGCTGGATGTAGCCAATGAACTTTTTGATGATCTTCCGAACAAAGACAAGATAATCAAACGGATACAAGACATGCCTCTGTCGGCAAGAGCTGTTCATGATCGTACCATCATGATGGCAAACCAAGTGGAGGAAACGCAAGTGAAGGACATAAATACAGTGCCGTTCTTTTCCCTGGCTTTGGATGAGTCAACAGACGTAAGCCATTTGTCACAGTTCAGTGTGATTGCAAGATATGCTGCTGGTGATACACTGCGCGAAGAAAGTCTTGCTGTTCTGCCAATAAAAGGGTCCACAAGAGGTGAGTATTTATTCAAGTCTTTCATGGAGTTCGCTCAAGAAAAAAATCTACGAATGGATAAACTTATCTCGGTGTGTACTGATGGTGCTCCGTGTATGGTGGGGAAAAACAAAGGATTTGTGGCGCTTCTCCGTGAACATGAAAGTAGACCCATCCTAAGTTTCCATTGCATTCTACACCAGGAGGCACTTTGTGCTCAGATGTGTGATGGGCAGCTTGGCGAAGTGATGTCGCTGGTCATTCGTGTGATCAACTTTATTGTTGCCCGAGCCTTAAATGGTCGCCAGTTTAAAACACTGCTGGATGAAGTTGGAAATAACTATCACGGTCTGCTTTTGCACAGCAATGTGCGTTGGTTGTCAAGAGGGAAGGTGCTTAGCCGTTTTGCGGCTTGCCTGAACGAAATCCGGACTTTCCTTGAAATGAAAGGGATTGAGCATCCTGAGCTAGCCGAAACTGAGTGGCTCCTCAAGTTTTACTATCTCGTGGATATGACTGAACATCTGAACGAGCTCAACGTGAAAATGCAAGGCATTGGAAATACAGTGTTATCCCTTCAACAAGCCGTGTTTGCTTTTAAAAACAAGCTGGAGCTCTTTATCATGGATCTTGAAACAGGTCGTTTACTACATTTTGAAAAACTGAGACAATTTAAAGATGCATGCACAGCAAGTGAGCCCACTCAAAACTTTGATCTCCACCAGTTAGCTGGCTTCACATCCAGTCTCCTACAGTCATTCAAAGCACGCTTTGGAGAATTTCGTGAGCACACTCGTCTTTTTAAGTTCATCACCCATCCAAACGAGTGTTCACTGAACACAGCCGACCTGAGTTACATTCCTGGTGTCTCCGTCAGAGATTTTGAAGCAGAAGTGGCTGACCTGAAGGCCTCAGACATGTGGGTGAATAAGTTCAAGTCGCTGAATGAAGATTTGGAAAGAATCGCACGACAGAAAGCAGAGTTGGCGAGCAAGCACATGTGGACAGAAATGAAAAAACTTCAACCTGAAGACCAGCTGATTATCAAAACTTGGAACGCGCTTCCTGTCACATACCTCACACTGCAGCGTGTGAGTATTGCTGTATTGACCTTGTTTGGATCTACGTATGCATGTGAGCAGTCATTCTCACATCTTAAAAACATCAAGTCCAACCTACGATCACGTCTAACGGATGAAAGCCTCAACGCTTGCATGAAGCTTAACCTCACCAAGTACCAACCAGACTACAAAGCCATCAGCAAATCCATGCAGCACCAGAAGTCCCATTAATGGTGAGTATTATAACAACATTATTTAAAAGAATAAATTCAGAGGCTTATTATACTCACATTTAGTTGAATTCAGTCTTAAAATATATTATATGGCTCTCACTGAAATAGATTTCCAAATATTTTGCTTTAATGGCTCTCTGAGTCAAAAACGTTCCCGACCCCTGTTCTGGAGCCTCGTATGTGATTTTTTCTCAGCCATAGCTTCAAGTGTGTGATATTGCCCCCCACCCCCCCCCCGACACCTTTACGGCCCAATGGTGACCTTTATTCGACACATAACCCCATTCCTAATGGTCGCTAGCTCGCATTGTTTAGTACTTTCCTGAGTTTAAAAAATGGAGAAAATTGGATATACACATGGGTAGTGTATAGGCTAAGAGTCACTGATCTGCATACCCACTGGTACCAAGAATTGTGATAAACATAATTATTCCAACCAGTGGCCGATTTCTGGTGACATCATGATCAGATTTCTCCAAATATCCCAATCCCGCACTGGTTTTGAAGCTTTGGCAGAGACAGCCTGTTTTGCAGCCTTTACCCCTTCCATGAGGCACATACAAAGTCTGCATCTTCCTCTTCTTCCTTTAATCATACCAAGCATGGTTGACTTCTCCAGATTTTCATTCTGCATGCATGATCTGTCCAACTAAAGTATGACAGTTTTTGTTTCAGCATCAGTGCTTCTCATGTACATGGTGGTCTAATTTCTTCAAGCACTCTTTTCTTTGTTTTTCTCATAGTCCGTGGAATTTTCAACATTCGTCTCCAACACCACATTTCAAAACTGTCAATGTCCTTCATTTATTTCTTATTGACCTTCCATGTCTCACATCCATACATTGCAACTGCAAATACCAGAGCATTCACCAACCTCTTGATTTATATTATCACATCTTTGTCTTTCCAGATCTTTGTCAATCCTGACATTGCTGGTCTCCCCAACACTAACGGTCAGTTATAATCTCCCCTCCACATTTTCCATTCATTTCAATCTTTTTTTTTTTTTTTTTTTTTGTATACCTTGGTCGAGGCTCGTATGAGAGCTAACACACAACTCACAGCAAGGAGGCATGAGACAAGAGGGGCGGGAGTGGAAGGGACAAAACAGTGGGGAACAGACACATTAGGTGAACTGTGGAAGGGAGAGGGATGGGGATGGGACGGGGAACATGGCGAAGAGAAGATGGACATTTCAGGGACTTTCAGGAAGGAAAGTAGGAGAAATGAAGGAAGTGGGCTTGGGTGGATTATCGGGGGTAGAAAAGATCGAGGATTTGGATGGGGGAAGATAAGAGGTGGTGGTGAACAGCTGTTTTGAAAGCCTGGAGGGAAGAATGGGAAAGAATAGAGTGAGGAAGTTTATTCCAAAGGCGGGAAAAAGAGGAATGAAAGAGTGAAGATGAGCAGTGATTCGTGATTTTGGTAGTTTTACCAGAAGGGGTTGTTGGCGGACCTTGAGCGCCCTGTGGAAATGTGGTGGGGACAAATCGCAGAGAGAGCAGGGGGGCAAGGCTGGAGAGGAGTCGGTAGAAGACAGAAAGACCACCGACCAACCTGCGGTGATTGAGTGAGAGGCCCAAAGACTCAGCTTCATTGCGGGAGATGCCGATGATCTTAAATGCCCTGGTTTCGACAGCGTGAAGCCGAGAAAGGTAGGAGGCAGGAGCACCAGCCCAGAGGGGAGAGCAGTACTCCATCAGGCTACGGACAAAAGCTTTGTAAGTGGTCAGGAGCTCAAGAGGGCCGAGGAAGGACTTTGCACGACGGAGGATTCCCAGTCGGCGACTGGCTTTTGAGGCGAGGTTGGAAATGTGACTTTCCCAGGAAAGGTCATGGCAGATAGTGAGACCTAGAAGCTTGAAAGAAAAGACTTCTTCCAGAGGATTGTTGAGAAAGTGGATGGGGGGGTTTTGTAAACGGTCCTTTCGAAAAGGACCGTTTCGAAACGGTCCTTTCGAATTTCAATCTTTGAACCCAGGAAGGTGAAACATTCCACTTTTTCCACGTGATCATCTCCAAATCTGAACATGTTGATCTTTTCAGTTGACAAGACTTTAGTCGTGTTTAGGTTTAAATAAAGAACAGCTTTTTCACTTTCCTTCTTCACTGTCTGCAGCAATTTCATCAATTCCATTTCCAGGAGGGGTACATTTCTAGAGATATGAAATACAGTGAAATTGGGATACATTAGTGGACTTATGTGCTGACAAGATGGCCTCGAGGTATGCACACTCACCTCTTCGCTCTCCCACTTGGGTTCGACTCTCAGTTAGGCTATATACTCATCCTGGTGTTTCATAGGCAGGGTGATTCATCAATGGTTCCTTGGATAGATTTTAAACGGGGTTCCCATCTGTCAGCATCAGTTGGTGCATGTTAAAGATCCCACGGAGTCCTTCACAAAGTGTAGGCGAGCAATCGCAGGCACCATGACCCTATTCCAAATTCCTGCCCTAACCAGCAGAGGGCACTGCATCAGTAGCACAACCATGCACTCAGCCAATGATGTTGCCAAACTGCCTTGTGCTGCATACAAAAGAAGTGGACTTGTGTGAACAAAATCTACCTTTGTAGTGGACTCATGACTAAAAAAAAAATATTCACACAAGCTGTAAGAACTGGTGTTGAAAATATATAGATTATTGGGGGTTTTTTAAGCATAGAAACTCTCAGGTTGGCAGGGTGGCTTGGAGGAACGCACACATTCTTCTGAGCTGTCTAGTCTCGGCCCGGCTATAAACGGTCATCTTGATGTTTTGAATGCAGGTTGACACATCAACGTGTGCACCGTCCTTCAGATGGACGTTAAACAGGACGTCCTGTCTGCCAGCATTCAATGGCAAACTTTAAAGATCCCACAGTGTTCTTCATGAAGAGTGGACGAGCTATTACCGGCACCATGAACAAATGACAAATTCGTGCGCACTCAACCGAGAAGGCTCTCTCCTCGTCAGAGTGGCGACTGATCCCAGATTGTAACCCGAGCCAAAGGAATTGTATCGGCAGAACCGACGCTCTCTATGGAGTATGGTTCACGAGTACAAGTACTATTGAAGTCTGTTCGTACCATGGAGGAGTTTTCATCAGAGACAATGCAGGCCATGACTCTTGAGAATTTTAATATCCTCCTGTGAAGACAAAGCGACACAGGATCCAAAATAGACCATGAGACCCAGGTAACCATTCTCATCTTTACCTTCAAGCGATCTTACATAAATGCGTGGCAATAACTATGACCTTTTACTTTGTCTCAGAATAAAACTCGACTTCAAGAAGTGATGGAAATTGTACTCTTACAATCGATTTACATACATATAGATATTGCTGTTTTCTCCAAAATACAAAAATCGAAATTATACATAAAAGTACATGTTGTACACACATTATTCCCCAAACAATTCAGTCCTTTGAAATGATTGTCACTGCTTGTCAATATCACCAACGCATCGAGACAACTATGGATCTGAAATTGATTGAAACCGGGATGTGTAGCAGTGGATAGATTTTTGTTTTTAAACTGCAAGCCCTTTTTAATCACGTCATAAAGTTTTTGGCAAATATTCCAAATAAATATATACATCTGATCGTTTATTACCAGGACCTTTACCATTTGTTTTCAGTCCTGTTTTACATTTGCCATTAATGACAACTGAACAGGATGGCCAAATTTCTGATGTTGAGTTATTGCTTTGAAATGATTGTGGTGTTTTTGAGAAACACACAGCTTGAAGGAGTTGGCTCAAACGCTTATTTCCTGGAGAGGTAATTGCCTGCACAGGTGGAAATCTTGAAATCTCTCCAGCTTGTTTTGTGTTTCTGTGCCAATCTAAAATAAGGAATCCCAGAAAGAATTTCCCTTGCATTTGGAAAAGCTGGTATTGTCGTAGACTGAGGGAAACGGTGCAAAGCAGGTGAGTTTAAATAAAATTAGAGGTCAGTCAGTTTCTTCATTTCGATGATCCTGAGCTGTTGTTTCCTCATTTGTTGTGACTCCATAAAGTTTGTTGTGTTTGTTGTGACTCCATAAAGTCATGCTCCAGATGACCGTGGAACTCTTGCTGTTCCCCTTTTAGTTAGTGGCCCCTTAGCATCAAAGGGTGTGCCAGAAAAACTGTCAACCGACCAGAATATCATGGGCAGACATGCATGCGCAGGCCTCAGTAGGTACACACAGACAAAATGCAGGGATTGGCAGGCACGCCCACTTGCAGTGGCCTGCAAAAGTATTCACACCCAACCAATAATGCAACATTTCAATGAATTTCAGATAATGTAGAAACAATTTTTCCAAATGAACTTTTTTATTATTAACTGAAGATATCAAACTAAACGCTGTTATTGATGAAGGAAGTTACATGTCAGGAATACCTGCAAAAAACATGTACAAATCAAAATTCACTGGTTGTAAAAGTATTCAGCCACGAAGGTCAGTACTTGGTGGAAGCACCTTTTCAGCAATGACTGCTGTGAGTCTTTATGGAGAGGTCTCTATCAGCTTTGTACAGTGAGATGGTGAAATCTCTGTCTATTCTTCACGTGAAAATTGCTCTCGTTCTGCCAAGTTTGATGGGGATCGTCGATGGACAGCAATCTTCAAATCTCGCCATAAATGTTAAATTGGGTTCAACTCAGGACATTGATGGCACCACTCAAGAACATTTATTTTCTCCTTATTCAGTCACTCCATTGTAGCTTTAACTTTGTGCTTTGGATCATTTTCCTGCTGAAATGTGAATCTCCTACCCAGTTTCAGATTAATGGTTGACTCAAGCAGGTTTTCATCAAGGATTCTCCTGTACTTTGCACCGTCCATTGTCCCTTCTATCCCAACAAGCTGCCAGTCCCTGCTGATAAAATGCAGCCCCAGAACATGTTACTGCCACCACCATGCTTAACAGTAGGGATGGTGTTGACTGGGTGATGTGCAGTGTTAGGCTTTCACCAGACGTAACGCTTTGAATTTAGACCAAAAGTTCAAAGTTTGTCTCGTCTGGCCACAAAATTTTTCTCCCCATGCCCACAGTAGCATTAAGATGCTTTTTCACAAACTCCAAATGAGCATTTAGATGTGTCTTTTTCAATGGTGGCTTCCTTCTTACCACGTGTCCATAGATGCCAGCTTTGTTGAGGGAATCGGATATTGTTGATGGATGAATACTGACCCCCATCTTGGACATAGAGCCTTGCAGATCTTTCAAAGTCATTGTTGGATTGACAGTGACATCCAACAACAGTTTCCTGCTTACCCGGGTGCTGAGTTTGGATGGTCCACCTGATCTGGAGAGAGTCTGGGTAGTATGATGTCTTCCATTTTTTAAATGATGGATTTCACCATACCCAAAAGGATAACGACGGACTTTGAAGTCTTCGTATAACCCTCTCCTGAACGGTGCTTCTCTGCCATTCCATGTCTGACTTCTTTGGAAAGCTCCTTGATCTTCATTTTTGCCTTAGTGGTTGACCAAGGGAGTTGCACCTTGAAACTCCTTAGATAAGTGGAGGACTTGAATTTTTAAATTAAATGCAGGTGAAACCCATTGTACACTGCTCCTTCCCAATTCCATATCCAGGCAATGGATGATGTCATCACCTGGTGCCAAAGGAAGGGAGGACTCAATTTTTCTCCATTTGTTGGATTTGCTAGATATCCCTTATTGTCGGGTTGTGTGTGTGTGTGTGTGTGTGTGTGTGTGTGTGTGTGTGTGTGTGTGTGTGTGTGTGTGTGTGTGTGTGTGTGTGTGTGTGTGTGTGTGTCTGCAACGTGAGGCTCCACAGCACAAACCAGCAAACCAATTTCGAAGAAACTTGGCAAACAGGTGCCATATGGGTGGGAGTGTGCGCGTTTGAGTTTCGTTGCTAAGCAACCACCCGTTGCTATGCAGCGGCCGAAAAACCGCGTTCACTATTTTCAATACTTGTCCTACAGTTTTGAATGTGGAGAAACGAGACTTCGGAATTAAACACTTCGAGATATTTAGAAAATTTTACTCGAGCCAATTTTTGATTTACGTTTTATTTTTCAAATGGTAGTCCTTCAAAAATAGGGCGTCTATTTACCATCATTTTTTATGAGGGGCTCAGGGAAAGTGGACGTGGTTGATGAAAAGCGGGAGTGGCGTAGGAAAGTGGGCGTGGTTTATGGAAAGTGGGCTTGTCTTATAAAAAAGTGGGCGTGGCTTATGAAAAATAATGTGTGGCTCCGGAGGTGGTCAAACAAGAACATTGAGAGAAGTTTATCAGGTTTTCCGTGTGTGCGTGCGTGCGTGCGTGCGTGCGTGCGTGCGCGCGCGTGCAAAACGCGAGGCTCCACAGCACAAACCAGCAAACCGATTTCGAAGAAACTTGGCGAACAACTGCCGTATGAGTGGGAGTGTGCGCGTTTGAATTTCGTTACTATGCAACCACCCGTTGCTATGCAGCGGCCGAAAAACCGTGCTCACTATTTTCAATACTTGTCCTACAGTTTTGAATGTGGAGAAACGAGACTTCAGAATTAAACACTTCGAGATATTTAGGAAATTTTACTCGAGCCGATTTTTGATTTAAGTTTTATTTTTCAAATGGTAGTCCTTCAAAAATAGGGTGTCTATTTTCCGTCATTTTTTATGAGGAGTGCCAGTTGGCAAAATACGCAATAGGAAAAATCTTGCCAGGCAGAGGAACAATTGTATGTGAACCAATACGTCTTGGCAATGAATTTTCGTCGGTGGATCGGTCAGAATGAAAAGCATCCTATTCAGCGCTTCGATCCTAGCGGGTCCCTCGTCGCCTACCGGCTTGTTTGTTTGTTTGTTTGTTGTACACCGCTCCTTCCCAATGCCATATCCAGGCAATACATGATGTCATCACCAGGCGTGGAAGGAAAGGAGTACTCAGTTTTCACTCCGTTTGTTTTGTGCACAGCTCCTTTGTGACAAAAGTGACGATGTGCTTTTGCAAAAACTGTATTTTCAAAAATTGATCAATTTATTGATTAATTACTTAATTATTAACGATTTATTAATCACTTATTTATTTTCTTTCTCATCTAGACAATATCTCAGGCTCGTTTTGAGCTAGGAATCCAATATTTGAAAACGACTGTGAACAAATTATTTGGCTATAAAGGGTATTTTTGATTTATTGATTCATCAATTTATTGATTCATTATTTTCTATTTGTTTGTCCAGGCGATATCACAGCAATTCTTTGAGCTTGGAAGCTGAAATTTGGGGACAAATGTGGAGATGTGCTTTGGCGAAAACTGTATTTTTTATTCATTTGATTAATCAATTAATTTATTACTATCGATTTATTAATTATTTATTTATTTTCTTTCTTATCTGGGCACCTTTTGAGCTGGGAACAGGGGCGCATCTACTGAAAATAGCGCCTATGGCAAGCACTGAAATTGCGCCCCTGTCCAAACATCTGACACCCATCTTTTAGATAACTTTACCATAATATCAGATCAAAAATACAACCCAAGCTCGTTAATCTTTTAATTAACTAATTCTGGCACTACATGAAAATTACAACTGCACATTCCTTGCTTTCACTGATGCAAATTGGTCTATGATGTGCTCAAAGTCAGTTTTTTTTCAGTTTCTTCTCTTTCTACACTCAGCAGAGCAAGATCACAGAGTCCGCCTTGACCCATGGAAGCTCTCAAATACGAAAGTATTACTTTTAATTTGCTGAATGATCTCTCACAGCTGGTGATGGAAACTGCGATGGTTAGCATTATCTGAATAGCAATGTGAAGATCGGGGAAGACGTTCTCATCTCCATACTGAACAATAAATTCGAGAAGCTCTTCAGGTCTTGATATTTGCATGTTGGCCCCACTTGATAGCAACATTCTGCAATCCAAAATTTCTTCATATAGCTGCTGTCCATCAACATCAGAGCTGTACAATTCGGCCAAATTTTTGCGCTTCTTCCTGAGGTCGTTACTGTCGGCGCCGTAACACAGTCCCTCGATATTGAGAAGGAACCCAAACTTTGTGTCAGTGTCATGCAAATGAGCGAACCGTTCGTCCATTTCTCTGTGAAGATGGTTGAATGTTCCCTTCATGAATCTTTCCATTTCCTCCTTGGCTGTTAACCCAGTGTCTCTCGAGTTCTCATCAGCCATTCATTTCTTTCGTCTCTGATATCCTTCAACTTCAGTATTCCATTCTTGACAGAGACTGAGTCCTGCTCAGTGGTGCCCCCCCCCTTTCAAGTGGCGCCCAGGGCATGTACCATACCTGCCATACCTTAGGTACGCCATTGGCTCGGAAGATGATATTTGGACACGACTGTAAACAAGTGATTTGGCTAAAAAGGGTATTTTTGCTTTATTCCTTCATCAATTACTTATTTAATTTTTCGATAAATTACTTAATTTTCAAAAAGTTACAGATTCGGATTACACGGTGGTTGTTTCAGTATGCTCTTTGCCAATTCATTAAGAAATTAATTATTTTATGATTTTTATTAATTTATTTTGAATAATAACTGAATTAATAAATTAATCAATCAATTATTGTACACTGCTCCCTCTCAATTTCGTCTCCGTGCTGCATGGTGGCATCGCAACGTCGTGTGCTGGAGGATTTGTTATTTGTTTATTTGGCATGGGGGCAGTGTACTTTGACTGTACCTGTACTTGTTACACTTATTTTGTAACCTTTCAAACAAATAATTTGCTTCTGAAGTGATTTAGGGTTAATGAGGCAAAGGGATTGAATACTTCTGCAACTGAGAATCATCTATTTTCTCTGCTAATCAAATTTATTCACATTTTATCTGCATTTTTTTTTAGCTTTATCACTTTGGAATAGTTTGGAAAGACTGTGTATTAAGTTTGATTTGAAAGCCTCATGAAATAAGCTCAGGTGGCATCAAAATGTGAATACTATGGAGGGGGGTGAATACTTTGCAGGCCACTGTGTTTGCAGAGATGATCCCCAAAATGAAATAATCAATGATTTCTTCCAAATTCCCCTATGGTTGAATCCTATTGAAATTTTAACTTAATCCTTAGCATTTTCGTTCAGTATAAAATAATATAGTTGGATACCTTGTTTTGGTGTGGAGTATTTGTGAAAATCATGCATTTGCCTGTCCAAAACCAATTTGTTTCCTAGTACAAGAAGTGAAAATAATTCCCTCTGCACATGTTCCTTTTTTCCTTCCTTCCTTCCTTCCTTCCTTCCAATCATACATTCTCATTTCAATGGCAGTTTCATAATAAGTATCTGTTTGACTGTGCTGCTGTAGCATCTCTTACTGGGATGCTGTCTGGTCATGTGGAAATGCCCGAAATTGGTAGGTCATTCTGACCTTTTTATTTTTTAATGTTCACATCCTCCATACACAATCTACTTCAAGGATGGGAAAGCTCACACCTCCATAGGAGCTGATGGGAAAGTCATACAAACCATTATTATGGCACATGATTGAATTTTGCCCTTATTCAGTTTTACATAAGGAGAAGAAATTCAATTACATGCATTTTTTTATGCCTCAGGTGACGAAGTCGCCGGTGGCATTATGTTTTCGGGTTGTCCATACGTACGCACGTCCATACATATGTACATCCATGCAAATTTTCTCTGTTTTCTCTGCAACTGCTTATTCGATTGATACAAATTTTTCATCATAGATGCGACTACTCAAACAGAATTTTTAAAATTATATTTATGATGTCATAATTCACATGGGATGGCAGCCATGTTGTAAAAACGGGAAAACTTTGGACGGTTTCTCCTAAACTGCACCATGGAAATAATTGAAACTTGGCATCTGGCAACTACTCTGGATGGCAAATAAGATTGATTTGACTATGACTTAATCAGTGAAGCGGTATCCCAGTGAAAATTCAACACGTAGAACACTGCATCCCATCAGTATGAAACTTTCTGTGCTTCATCTAGGGAAAGATGTGAACACAGAAAAAAATATTATGCCATCATCCACCATGTGGTTTGGCAGCCATATTGTTTTTTTTTTTCAAAGGAAAAAAGTCTTCTCCAGAACTACTTTACAGATAAAAGTTAAAATGCACTCAAATGATCGATTTGCCATGCTGAATAAAGTTTGATAACTATGATGGCAGAGGTCACATGGTCTGGCAGCCATATTGGATTTACACAAAAACCTTCAAAAATTTATTCTCCAGAACGGCTGGACCGATTGAGGGGAAACTTCACAGACATATTCACCATCAGTTTGGATACTGGGGTGATAAAGAATATTTGATTGGTTACGTGGTTCGGCAGTCATGTTGGATTGAAGAGAAATATCAAATAATGTTTTCTCTGGAATCGCTTATCTGATCGAAGCAAAATCTACCAAGTATCATCTCACAATATAGCTGCATGCAGTGTGGAAATGATGATGTCATGGGTCACGTGGTGTGGCAGCCATATTGGATAGAAAAATGAACCTTATCCGATCAAAGCGAAACTTTACACACGTAATCCTCCACCCAATCCTGGGCAAAGTCCAAAATTTCAAAACGATAGGTCAAATAGTTTGGCAGCCATGTTAGCTTGAAAACCAAATATTTAAAGACCTTTTTCTCCAAAACCACTTAACAGATCAATATGAAACATATTGCGTTACATGGAGCAAGGGTAGTTGATCACAACTGCAAAGATTCGCATCGATCACTGTAGCGGTTTCCAAAATATATATTTTTAATACTTTCCTTGAAACCAATGTGGCTGCCACACCATGTGACTGACGTCATTTTTAAGCCAAACTCGACGACCTGTGAACCCGTTGGGTTCCCGTTGTGACAGCGGTTGATGATAAAAGTCATTTCGGGGGGGGGGGGTGGGGGGAGGTAGTTCCAGCGAACTATACTGCTGAGGTTGTTTGCATTGTTCAAATGCTCCCAAAGAGTACTTGACTGAATCGGGAATTGATTTTTTAATATTTTTTTCGTTGCCCAATTTGAACAAAACTTAATACTGCATACCACAGGAGAATGGTGAGTAAGGTGGCCCTAAAAGTTTTGCACTATCCTGTACCGTTTTGTCTGTATTTTGGGAACATACATACATACATACAAGATGAGAGTTTTAGTAATATACTAGCAAAGTGCCCGCCCATGGGCGGGTACAGTTATCTGTTGAATGGCATTGGTCCCGTCTCGATCGGATGAAATTGAGAAATTGACTGTATCCGGTGACCTTGATCCCGAGACCTTTGACCTTGACCTTGATCCCCTTATGTCCGTTCCCAAGGATCACATATACCAAGTTTCATCTCATTCTATCCAACGGTTTGGCCGTCTATAAAGGACAAACAAACATGAAAAATTGACATTTAGTCAATTTATGACGTCATAACTCGAAAACCGGAAGTCGGAAGTGAATGTCGTCAATCAACTGTCATTTAATTTTGATTATCTGTTGAATGACGTTGGTCCCGTCTCGATCGGATGAAATTGAGAAATTGAAGTTACCCGGTGACCTTGACCCCTTGACCCCGTGCCCTTTGACCTTGAACTTGACCCCCCCCCCATATCCGTTCTCATGCCCCAAGGATCACTCATGCCAAGTTTCATCTCATTCCATCCAACGGTTCGGCCGCCTATAAAGGACGAACAAACACACACACACATACATACATACATACATACATACATACATACATACAAACATATTCTATCTTTTTAGTATAGTAGATATAGAAGATAGATGTATGCTGCAAGTACAGTGGATTATAACTGCAAAGTACAGTATCGATAGGTTAAATGGTTTCAGAAAAATAATTGTTTAATTATTTCCTTAAAACCAACATGGCTGCCACATCATGTGACTGATGTGGTCATTGTTAAATAAAACATTTGCAACAGTAGTGGATTATCACTGCAAAGCCTCCCATGAAAAGGTGAAGCGGTTTCAGAGAAATGTTTTTTTTTAATATGATAGACTTGGCATGGGGAATATCTTTTGAAAATTTCATCATCATGGGACACATTGTCTTACAACCATGTTGAACAAAAAAACCTGATCCGATCAACGCAAAACTCCAAAGAAGTTATCTACCACCCATTCTGAATTTTATTTGATAAAGAGGACATTTTGAGTTGGGTGTCCAATCAAAGCAGGGTTGTATAGCAGCGGGGTGGCATTGTTTTGTTTTTCACCATATAAATTTTCACCACAGATGTGACTACTCATGCAGAATGTTTTTGTGATAACTATGATGTCATAGGTCATGTGGTATGGCAGCCATTTTGGAATAAAATAAAAACTTTTGACCATTCTATCTCCGAAACTGCTCCATGGAAAAAATTGAAGCTTGGCATGTGTGAAGGACAACCCAAGGGAAACAAGTGTGATTTTTTTTTTGATGATGTCATACATTACTTTGTTATGGCATCATAATTGCATGTCAAACGCTTTATCTGATCAGTATGAAAGATTTTGAGGGTCATCGAGGGCTAACTTGTAATTGGCAAAAAAATTGATGACATCATCGGTCACGTGGTTCGGCAGCCATGTTGTTTTTAACATAAAACCTTCAAAAATTTTCCTTCTTTGTAACAGCTGAACAGATTGAGGCGAAACATTACAGGTATGATCGCCTATCCATAAGGAACAAAAAGTTCTTCTCCTATGACATCATAGATCAAATGGTTTGGCAGCTATGATTTTTGTGAAGAATATACATTTTAAAATCTTCTTCTCCAGAATGGCTTGACAGATCGAGGGAACACTTCACTTACATATTCCCCAAGGATTGAGGATATATCAATTGAATCGATCAATTATTGCACACTGTTCACTCCAAATTCGTCTCCTGATGCTGCATAGCAAGTATTATATATATATATATATATATATATATATATATATAAATATATATATATATATGTATTATATATATATATATGTATTATATATATATATATATATATATATATATATGTATTATATATATATATGTATTATATATGTATTATATATATATATGTATTATATATATATATGTATTATATATGTATTATATATATATATGTATTATATATATATATATATATATGTATTATATATATATATATATATATATATATATATATATATATATATATGTATTATATATATATGTATTATATATATATATGTATTATATATATGTATTATATATATATATATATATATATATATGTATTATATATATATTTTGTAAACCTTGTCGAGGCTCGTATGAGAGCGAACACACAACGCACAGCAAAGGGGAGCATGAGACACGAGGGGCCGGGAGTGGGAAGGACAAAACAGTGAGGAACAGATACACGAAATCTGTGGAAGGGAGAGGGATGGGGCGGAGAACATGTGGTATACAAGATAGACATGAAGGAAAGCAGAGAATTTGAAGGAGGTGGGTTTGGGGTGGATTAACTGGGGAAGAAAAAATCGAGGATTTGGATGGGGGTGGTGAGAGGTGGTGGTGAACAGCTGTTTTTAAGGCCTGGAGGGAATAATGGGATTGAATAGAGTGAGGGAGTTTATTCCAAAGGTGGGAAAAAGAGGGATGGGGTTAAAGTCAATACCACCTCAGTGGTTTTGTCTTTTGGCAACCCAGTCCTTCCCCCAAAAGTTTTCTTGAGCAATCAAGTCTTCACTGTATGGGAATACATTCCAGCCCCCTTAAGATGTTGCAAGTGCCAAAAGTTTGGTCATACAGCTCCAGCCTGTAGGGGCCAACAGCGCTGTAGCAAATGTAATGGAGAGCATGAATAAGGAAAGCTGCACCAATGAAAAAACGTCTTGTGTTAATTGTGGTGGGGATCACAGTGCAGCCTTCAGAGAGTGCCCTGAATTCCAAAGAGCTGCCCTGATCCAACTGGCGAAGAAGCAGGGGAAACTGTCTAATGCTGAGGCTGAGGCTATCCTGATGGTCACCAAAATTAATAAACATGGTTAGGAGCAAGACCAAAACTGAGAGCTCGGTTAAAGTACTAACTAAATCAGTGGGAGTTCAGCCTGAGACGAAAGAAACAGAATTCCAAACTGAGAGTACATTGGCCATTACATAGTTTGTAGAAGGGAACCGTCAGTATACAGGTTGATTTTTGTGACCATAATTGCAGGGGTTGTTGAGAACCATCATTATACGGGTTGTTGGGAACCATCATTATACGGGTTGTTGGGAACCATCATTATATGGGATGTTTTTGGTGACCATCATTATACGGGTTGTTGTGAACCATCATTAAATTGTTTGTTCTTGTTGACCATCATGATATGGGTTGTTGTGAACCATCATTATACCGGTTGTTTTTGTTGACCATTATTATACGGGTTGTTGTGAACCATCATTATACCGGTTGTTTTTGTTGACCATCAGTATACAGGTTGTTTTTGGTGACCATCATTATACGGCTTGTTGTGAACCATCATTATACCGGTTGTTGTGAACCATCATTAAACGGGTTGTTTTTGTTGACCATCATTATACGGGTTGTTTTTGTTGACCATCATTATACTGGTGGTTGTGAACTATCATTATTCTGTTTGTTTTAGTTGGCCATCATTACACGTGTTGTTGTGAACCATCATTATACTGGTTGTTTTTGTTGACCATCATTATACGGGTTGTTGTGAACCATCATTATACCCGTAGTTTGTGTTGACCATCATTATACTGGTTGTTGTGAACCATCATTATTCCGGTTGTTTTTGTTGGCCATCATTACACGGGTTGTTGTGAACCATCATTATACCCGTAGTTTTTGTTGACCATCATTATACTGGTTGTTGTGAGTAGTAGATTAATGGGGTTTCTGAGACATCCATGCAAATAAATGGGAAAACTCGATGAATTGAACCCCGAAAACCCCGAAACAGGAGACTGATTCCTCCCCCTCCCATTCAAATGTATAGGGAGAACTCTCTGACTCGAGACCCATCAGGACAAAAAGAGGAGAATGATTTTCTGCCATACAAGCTCATGTTAAATTGAGACTGTCTCAGGGCCCAAAAAACCTCATACAAATTAATAGGGGAAGCTTTCTTGCTCAAGGCCCATCAAGTCAAAAGAGGAGAATGATTTTCTCTCCCCCCTCTGACTCTTAGTCCATGGGGTCAAAAGAAGAGATTGATCTCTGCCCCATTACTTACTCCACTCAAAGAGTGAGCCAATACATATTTGTCCATGTTCTATTGGAGGAAATAAATTAATTTTCCGATTACATTCATCACCATCGAGTATATTCACAAATATTATTTTGGAACTTAGTTCTTGGTCGAAATATCTTTGTTGAGCAGAGATAAAATGATAAACTTCTCTTAATGCTCTTGTTTGACTACCTCCTGAGCCACATATCATTTTGAGATTATCGTAAATTGTTTTTCCATTGTTCAATTGATAACCATCAAAGTTTACAGTCCATTCAAGGATATTAATTTTTTCCTTTACATCCTCCATCTTATTTGTAATTAAATTTATCCGCTTATTTGTTTTATTTACTTTTACCCCGGTTATTTCTTCAATAAGACTTATTTGATATTTCTCATATTCTTTATGTTTTCCATTTAAGTACCAAGGTTGATTACATCTCCACTCTTTGGTTTGGTTATTGCTTGGTTCTATCATTTATAAATCAGTAAAAAAAACGGTAGTACTGTAGTCCCTCAGCACTTGTACTTATAACCATAAGGGGGACTATTAATTCCATTCTCTAAAATATATCTTATGTCATCAAAAGCTCCTAATGCTTTCTTATTTATTTCTTCTGTATATAATTGATGTTTATAACTTTTTATTTTATTCATCTTTCTATACTCTTCCTTCTTGAAGATTAAACACTTGTAATAATGTTTAAAGTTTATTGTTTCATTTCTTATTTTTTTCTTTATTCCCTTTAACTTCTTTTTACACCTTTCAATATTATTGTCAATATATGTAAAAGCATAAGCCTTTGATCTCAATCCTATAAATTCACTCATAACCTTCCCACCCAATTCATCTTTAAACTTACCAATAACCTTTTCATTATTTGATGAAAACAACACATCACCAGGTTTATAATTACTTGTATAATATTGTTACGAATTTGGAATTCGATCGTACAGGTTCCTTTAGCTCAGTTATGTTGATAAGTGCATGTTCCATAGATAGCTTACCTTCCATTGTTTAATGGGCAGAAATCGATTTAGTGCGCTGTGATTTAATTTAATAGTTAGGGAGCGATCACAACACAACGGAAGACGCCCCTCCCCCTCTTCTGCAAAGAGGAAGAAGAGCCCTTCCGTCCCGTGATTCATGACTTAAGCAACTCCCTCCCACCCGCGGTTGTGCGGGCACGGGGGATGAGTCACGCCGGGAGAGGGGGAGGGGCGGAGGAGGATAAGGAAGAGATCCTCTGCTTTGTTCGGAAGAGAGGGCTGGTTCAGTAAGCTTCGGCTTCTGCTTGGCTCGGGTTAGGGTTGAAGGCTTTTTGTCTTGAAGGCTTTTTGAAGGCTTTTTGCTTTGGCTGGCTTTTAGTAAGCTTCGGCTTCTGCTTGGCGAGGGTTGAGGCTTTTTGGAGAGCTTTTTGCTTCGGCTTGGTTTTTCAGCAGGCCTTCGGGTTCTGCTTGGCTCGGTTCGCTTTTTGGGCTCTGGCTTGGTTCGTCAAAGAGAGTCGGCTGCTTTGTTCATCGGGTGAGAGTTGAGCTGGTTGCTCAGCTCGAGCTGCTGGTGGTTGCTTCTTGTTCTTGGTTCGTGTTGTGAGAGGCTTTGTTCATCGGAAGAGAGTTGAGCTGGTTGCACGGCTCGGAGCTCTTTGTTCTCCGCTTGGCACCTGGCTTGGTGCGACTCCTTGGCCTCATCTTGGAGGTGGTTCTTGGAGGAAGCGAAGCATCGACGGGAAGGATCGGCACCTCGTCTCACCAGCACGTTTTCGGAAGCGCGAGAGGATTCGCTGGAGCTCGGGAAGGATCGCGGCTCATTGGGATTGGATCCAGCTCGCTCTCGCTGGAGCCCGGGTCCGAACAGCTTGAAGACCACAGGAGGTGGAGAGGTTCGAGATAGGTTCTGGGTTTCAGCTCATCTGTCCTCTGAGTTGAAGTCCTTATTAAAGGCATCAGACACAATTTCTTGGGTGTGTGTGTGTGCGTACGTGTGTCCGTGGGCCCGTCTAACAAGTAGGAAACAGTCAAATGCCTGTGTTGTATTTGCTTTACATTTAATAATAGAACTCGGCTGTAGGTTTTTGCTCATGTCTATTTCCCCATCCCCCCATTCATTGCATGCCTGTGTTCAAATAAATGTTCCCCATTGTTAAATGTCACCTGCTCGTTGCGTCCCTTCCTCACATTGACTGCCATGGAGCGTTCGGAATGTTAGCTGGTTTTTAACACCGATAAGATAATTGGGTCCGATGGGGCTTGCTGATGTATAACTGCTCGACAATCGCAAACGGAACGAGCTGCTTAAGTGGATCGTTTTCGTGCAGGCTCCGTTGTGTCGATCCCCGGCATTTCTGTCTGCGCGAATAATTAGGTACATCGATAAATCGGCGATCACCCCTGTAGCGCGTGGACAGAAGAGTTGGCTGATCGAAGATGTGGTTAACAACACCCGTAGCTGGGTTTCGGCGTTGATCGGGAAGCTACGACTGGATTGCTCGTTCGATGGACGCGCGGCCTGGATTGGGTTGAAAAGGTTGTGCGCACGCCGAACGGGCGGGAATCTTAAACAATATATATCAATATTATCAATCATATCCTCATACACATCTCCAGTATTTATTTCTAATATAAAACTATCTGTATCCATATATAACAATCACTCATTATCCTTATACTTTAATTTTAAATTATATTATTATAGTAATTGTCAAACATAAACAACTTTGACAAATCAGGAATTGATGTCCCTAGAAAAATAGGGTTTTCCATTTCAATACTCTCTTTTTTTTCAAATGAATAGCACAAAAGTTCTCTGAAAATACCTCCACCCGTTCAAAACTTGGTTTGTAAATTAACTTTGAGGCCTGTTTCTAAGATGTAGCAAGTCTTATGTTTTCTCGATTCCTAACATTTTCCATAGTCTTTCCAAATGCAGCATTATTCATTAATTTATAAAAGTCCTTCTCAAAATCTGTTTTGCGTTTTTTCTCTTTTCTGTATTAAAATCAATATACTTCTTTAACCATGGACTTTGTTTAAATTTCAAAATCCTATGAATTTTCCTCACTCTCAACCCAGCAGATAAATATTGTCTCAAGTTCCTTTGATGTAAAACATAACTTTCTTTATCATTTAATGTAGTTTTTCTGAAGATTTACCCTTCATATTAAATGACTGTTAGTAATCACTCAACCATTCTTTTCTTGGACTTTCTTTATTGGAGGCATAGGGTCGGTCTTTATGTTTATTATGAAGTTCTTCAGGGTATTTTAAATCAACCTCAAAATAATATCCAACTTCAGCCTCATCCAATTCTTTTTGAGAGGAGATAACAATATCAAGTAAAACTTTTTCATAATGTTTTTCTTTAACCCATTTAAGTTTCCCATAAGGTAAAGATTGAGACATGGCCCACCCATACAAATTGTTAGCATCATAATACATCAGATAAGAGTTGTCCTCATTCTTATTATAATCAGGAAGATATTTGTTATTTGCTTTAGCATATCTCTTGGAACATACTTGAGATATTCCTCCTCTTTTAGCCTTCTCTATCATTAAAAGCATATCTATATCAGTGATTAATTCCAAATTTTGTTTTGTCATTTTTAACATAGCACTCCAAGCCAAACCTGGGGCTGTGTAATAGTGAGCGGGGTCTAAGCCATAAGAATTTTTATTATGAGACTGTTCTAATAGTTTCAAACACATCACTTAATAACAGGACATCAGTTTAAGATATAAATCATGATATTCCCCAATATTCTTTATATTAAACTTCTGCCAAACCTTTTTAGCTTGTGTATAATCTTCATCAGAAATGAGTATTATTCAACTTACCATAGAAACTCTCCCTTGAAGGAAGTTGTGTCTCTTTAAACCTTTCAAATGAATCCATATAGTCATACGGATATATTCCCTTTTGTGATAGGAGATCAATCTTTTCTTGATTTGAGTAATATGATTTAAGACTCAGGAAGTTTTTAATATTTGATGCTAACTCAGATAATGAATCTCCCATAAACTTGTATGTGTGAAGAAATCTGATATGGGTTATGGGGGATGTATAAATTGTTTTTGTGAATGAGAAGTATTTTTGATCTGTGCTTGGAATGGCGAAAATATTTCCGAATGTCTTTGAAAGTTCATTTATTAATATATGTGTGTCATAGTGAGCGTTGTTGTGAAGAAAGACAGGAATAAAATTTGGAGGCTTGTAATTGAGATTACAAAGGGAATGAGCTGGACCTCTATATTTACCAGTAAGATGACAATGATCTCCAACATTGAACTCCTTAATTTCCTCATCACAAATATGACAGGTACTATTCTCTCTAAATTCCTTTTTCTCTTCCTTCGTTAATGACATTGGTTTTTGGTTTTCACCATTATTTATCTTAGTCTTATACAATATTTTTCCAATCGTCTTACAAACTCCTCTGAGGCATCTTCTCCTCTATAAAGTTCTAACTTGTATTCATCACCAACAGATGATTTGATATAATAACAGAAACCACAAGGAGTATGTTTTTGATATATATTTGTGTATGATTTATTTGGATTTAGGGAAACAGCATCTCTCTTTTCAAGGATACTTTCAAAATCAGCATATATCACAAACGGATGTTTTCTAGATTTGTTAAAGTCTTTGAATGATATGTTTGAACCTGCTTTTTGTAAATTGATTGCGGTTGATTTATGATTACTACAATATTTTGAATGTTGATTTAATCGTTCTTTTGTGTGAAACGAGTTGAGACATCTCTTACAAGGATGCGTTTTACATTTTCTCTTATATATTTGTGATTTGGTTAATCTTGAGAAATTTTTGATGAAAGCATAATGTGATTTTTCCTCTGAAGTAAAGTGGAGAAGGTCAATGTGTGTTTCATCATTTTTATAGTTGTTTGAAATTTTTAATATCTGAGCTTTGTTTATATCCGTTAATCCATATACATTAACAGATACATTATTCATTTTCTCAAATTTAGGAATTCCTCTCAATGACATTGGAAACTTTAAATCTTTAACATTTAACGTATTCTCATATTTCTTATAATGTTCAACCCTTTCAGGTTTCCATTGTGGAGGATGTAAGTGAGCAAGAAAAGACCATATAAAACATTTATTATCTTTGTTTTCAATATTAACAACGACTTTCTTAAGTTTTATCTCTTTTGGTAAATCAATATAAGAAGAACCTTGAAGATGATCTGATTTTAAGATGTGTATATCTAAAAAGATTATTTTTGTGATAGTAAATCCACTACCTACTACAGTGTTATCAACATATTGTTCCTGTCTCTGGAAATCATCGTAAACATCACATCTTACAAAATCTTGAAATGATGAGATATAGTGTGGGTTTGTCCTCATATAGGGAGTAGTTTCATCGTCTTGTCTTACCATTTTCAATTTTACTCCCATATAAAACTTTAAAGTTTTCATTTCACTTCATGTGTTTTTAATTATAGTTTCAATACTTTGTTTTTCCATATCAACAACTTCCATGATTTAAGATGGTCCAGGGTCTTGAAAACGAAACAATCTTATTTTTATATGCCCTTTAAATGCCCCATCAGTGTTTTCAATGGAGAATTTAGCTTCACTTTCTTCATTGTTCTTGTGTTTGCATGATTGAAGGTGTTTATTATAATTTTTTTAAGAATATCATATTCACATCTGTCACAATGTTTTGTTTTTTGGTCAAGTGGAGATATTTGTTTGAAAAGATTGAATGTGTGTTTGTTGGTTTGAAGGTGTTTTTTATAATATTTATATTCTTGATTACAAACATCACAGTACGTTGTATTCACCGTATTTATAAAATAAAACTTTGCTTAAACTAAAATTTTCTTGATGAAAATTTATTTTAATTTATAGATGAATCTGTGCTTAAAACCATTTTATACTCCAACTTTTTTCACTTCATAAATACACTGTTTCAAAACACAAAAGACAAGTTTCAATTAATCTCTTCATTTGTAAAAGATACTGGGAAATATGTCAAGGATGTAAAATTGAACAAAGATAAATATAACAATTATTGGATAAAAACAATTATGGTGAATAATATGAGTTCTTCAATTTCCTTCAGTGGAAGGGCTTTTAGTATATCTGGAAGAACATCAATTAAAGTATCTCTAAAAAAAGTTTCTCCCCTCCTTCTGGTAATATATTCAAAACTAGAAAAAGCAATGAAACAAGAAAAAGTATCAAAAAATAAAAACCTTATGGATGAAGCTTTAGAAAGAAAAGGTAAGACCATCTGTAATATGCAAGGAGAAATTTGTATTTTTTTCAACAACCCTATAGATGTAAATCCTGATGAAATAAAGGATGTTAATATATCAGGTGAAATGACATTTCGTTCAATAGAAGTTAACGATCATTTTAAAATTCCCTTTTATATTAAAAATGTAGTAGTTGAATATGTTAATGAAAAAAAGTATATCGATATCAATGGTAATGTTTTTTTTCTACAAATTAAATACGAGTCATTATTCAACTGAAGATTTTGAAGATTATGAGAGTGATTATGATACCGGGAGTGTGCATTCAAACGATAGTTATGATACCGAGAGTTTGTGTTCAAACGATAGTTATGAAAGTAGTTTTATAGATGATTCTGAAAGTATCAAAGATGATACCGAAGATGAATTTCAGTTTAAGTAAAGTTTTACTTTATAAATATGCTAGATTTTGAGCCTCTTGAATTCCCTGATTCTCTATTCCCTGCATGTGATAGAGTGGGATTAAACATAGAGTCAAAAGCCTATAAACAATGTATATTCTGTGATTATCGTCTAATTAATGGCAATAAAAAATATAAAAAGGAATATAATTGTTTTAGATTTACACCAAAAATTAATTACTTTACAAGATTGATTAGAGAAATGAATGTAAAGTATGAGGGCGATCACACACCTTTCCTTACAAGGGAAGAAACTGAACGTATTAGAGGAATGTTCAAAGGATTGTTGTTATATATTATTCACGATTGTCATTTTCAGGGAAATATCAACACAAGATATTGTATAAATAAAATAATGGATTATCTTGAAATTAAACCCGAACTTAGGATAAAATATTGAGTTTCTAAAAAAGCCAATAATAAATTAAATAACTTGTTTTCCAAATATATAAATGAATGATTTTTTACCGATTTGGGAAAATAAGATAAAATTTAACAATCATAAAAATCTTCCAAATTCATTAAGATGTCTCATAGTTGGTTCAAGCGGATGTGGAAAAACCTGCTTACTTTTGAAGATGCTCCTGACTCACAACTTTTTAGATTATGATAATTTAATAATTTTTACAAAGTCGAGTTTTCAACTTGAGTATGAACTACTCTCACAAGATTTTGATGCTGGTCTTAAAAAGAAGATATAATAGGTTTATTTAAACTTCAGAACAATCTAAATGATTATAACATTGAAGATATAAGACAACTATTTTGTGATACACAGAGATATAAAAAGAAATCAAAACTGATAACTTGTATTCTTAGTGATAATATGGATGATATACCTTCTCCCCAAGATTTGGATAAATCAAAAAAGAACCGCATTATCTTTGATGATTGTGTTAATGAGAGAAACCAAACGTTAATGGACAGCTACACAAGAGGGAGACATTCTTCTTGTAATTGTATTTATCTTAGTCAATCATACTTTCAACTTCCTCGTCGTTCCATCAGAAACAATGCTAATACTTTTATTTTATTCAAGTTAAATTCAATAGATATGAACAATTTTTGGAGAGATAAGCCTGGTGTTGGCTTAGTGGTTAGGGTGGCGGCTTGGGATCCCAGTGTCCTGAGTTCAAGCCCCGTTGGCTGCTGAATTAACACCAGGGGGTTGACTCAGCCTGTCATCCTTCCGAGGTCGGTGAAATGAGTGCCAGTGTACTGGTCCCGGTGTATGCCCCGGTTAGAATAGGTGTACCATATCCCTGTGTGTCGTAAGAGGCGACCAGGGTTGGCGTCAGGAAGGGCATCCGGCCATAAAACATTGCCTCAAGAAAAAGCCAAAACCCCTGCACAGCAGGGAAAAATGGCTGTAAAAACGGTCACATACACAATTTTTGGAGAGATAATTGTTCTACATTATGCAGTAAAAAGTAATTTGGGGATTACATGAAGCACATGACTGAAAAATATCAATATATTGTTGTGAAACAAAATGAGATATTAAGGGATATATTTTTGTTTTATAAACAATTACATATATTAATGACAACTATTATTACAAATCTTTTGGGTAAATCTGCTTCTTGAAAAAACTTTCATAAATCAAGGTTCTTGTAGAGTACAAATGGGAGAATTGTTGTAAATTTACTTTGAAAACAACCCGTGATACGCATTGTATCAACAACAACTAGAGCAATTAGACCTGGAGAAGTAAAAGGTGAAGATTATCACTATATTTCAGTAGAGGAACATATGTGATTGAGGAATGAAGGTCAAATATTTGAGGAGATTTCTCTTGGTACAACAAAATATTCACATTGTAAGAGTGAGTTAAAGAAACTAAAATCTGGTGGTCTTGCGATATTAGAAACGAATTCAGAAGGAATGAGACAAATTATTAAACATCTGAGTGGGATTAAGATTTTATCATTTGGTT
The DNA here is from genome assembly GCF_056783735.1 of Eptatretus burgeri. NCBI lineage: Eukaryota > Metazoa > Chordata > Myxini > Myxiniformes > Myxinidae > Eptatretus > Eptatretus burgeri. The sequence goes on along the minus strand of NC_140964.1, from coordinate 54,824,231 downwards.
TTGATGTTGATGAAGAAACTCAACGCAGACGTATGAAAAGCAGAGATGCAAGTATTAGTGAAAAATAAATTACAACTCGTATTAATGTTAATAAAGAATTTGATGAAATATTTAAAGAAAAGGATTTATTTGAACACATCTACTTGGATGATGAAGAAAAGGAAAATTTCCCTGTTGATCTTGACAATTCATTAAATGATATTTTCCAATAAATAAATGGATGCGAAAGAAAGAGCAAGAAGATTTAAGGAACATCAAGAGTTGCTTTCAAAAGTTGTAAAACAAGAGGAAGACATAAAGAAGAAACGCAGACAGAAACTAACGGGTAAAGAAGCATTTGAAAGAAAACAAGAGAAATTTTTTAAACCACTTTTAAAAACTTCCCAAGAAAAAATTATAGATGTTTCCACAGTTCCCACAATAGAATATACTCCTAAAAAACTTCAAATGTTAAAAGATTTCAGTCAAATGACAGAGGAAGAATTAGAGCATATAGAAGAATTAGAATATGATGTTGAAGAATTATTTCAACAACTGGAAGAGTTTAATCGACCCCCTGATTATATTGTGAATACTCTTCAAAAGAATGAATATTCAGCGGAATCAAAAACCAAAGCAGGGCTCATTCCAACAGAACAACCAGCAATATTTCATCTTGTTCAAGAAAAGGTATTGATATTTCATGATGAATTAAGGTTCTTGAGTTCTGCTCAACCTCCTGTTAAACTAACTCTGAGATTAATGTTTCTTCTCACAAAAGACGGAAGACAAGCTTCAACTGTGAGGGATGAATCAAAGTATTTTGATAAACCATTGGATAAGAAAAATAATGATGATGGAGTATATATTGATCTGCTGGACTCTGTTAATGATGGGGTTAGTCTTTCTGGTAAAAAAAACAGAAGAATGAGAAGGAGAAACACATTATTCAGGCTTTAAGTATCCTTGGTTCAGGTGTTAGTTTTCTTCCAAATGACCCATCACAATTAGTTAATAGACTGTTATTGTTGTTAGGTAGTAAGAAGGCTGGAAATAACAATTGTTTTAATGAAGCATCAGCCATTTTAGACCAGTTGATCAACATGAAAATAATTAATAAATACCAATATAAAGACATTTTATCTCATATTAAATAAGATGAGAAGCACAATCCTTAGTTTCAATTTCACAACAAGCAACCACACATCTTCATTTCCATACCCACTACAACTTGACACAACAAAAGAATATGTGGCATCTTTATTGTCCATGGAAACTTATAATACCTTCTTTAATATAACCGAGAAAAATGACAAGTTTAGTTGTAATCCGGGAAATGGATACAAAACGATAACAGTTTCACCCGGAGCATATGAGATTTCTCAAATATCTTCTGAAATTGTTCGTCTTATGAAAGAACAGGGTGATGAACCAAAAAATATTGTTTTAGATATTCAAAAACATACTTCAAAATCAACGATTAAACATAAAAATGACTACAAGGTTGATTTCAAAATTGATAATTCATTTCGAGAGTTATTGGGTTTCTCCTCAAAAAGATTGAAACTAATGGGACGTTTTACAGTGATAATGTCATTCAAATATCCTCAGCAATAAATTCGGTATTAATTCACTGTGATTTGATTGATGGTGCTTATAATGATGGAATAAGAACAAATACAATATTTTCATTCAGCGCATACTCAACCCCAATTGGTTATAAATTCAATATGGAACCCAAAAATATGGTTTATCTCCCTGTTTCAGGAAAAAAACATATACAGAGTAAATTTTAGGATAACCGACCAAGATAATCGAATGATTTATTTTAATGGAGAAGTTATATCCATCAGAAGCACCCACGTGAAGTTTTCCAATAAATAAATACGATGGTTATTGTGAGGAAACACGAGTTGGAAAAATATAAAATAATTACAGGGGATGGGGATGTTCCTTTCCCCATACTACAAGGGCGAAGGTATGTATCTTGGTAGAGGATACTACAAACCAAAGCGCCAAAGGGGTGTCGGACATCAATTTAGAGGAGATGGGATAATTGATACTCTAATGGGTGATAAATAATCCACAAACCTATTTGAATCTATCCGAAAGTTTATTGTTGTGTAAATTTAAATTCACTAAGGCTGGGAATAACACAAACGCTACACTCATAATTGATTTCTTCTGGAAAATGTTTGATAGTGTTCATTTATACATTGGAACACAAGAAGCTGAAGTGGTTGATTATGTCTCTGCTGTATCTGAAATTATGAAATGTACACTATATTCATTCAGTGACAGAATGGGAAAGGGGGCTGTTGAAGGTTTTATTCCTGATATGTCAACGGGAACAAACACAGACCCTGGATATACTCAAAGGAAAGGAACGTATAATGATGATACAAAAGCAGTTAATAGTTTTACTGTGGCAGTTCCTCTTAAAGGTATATTTGGATTTTGTGATCATGATAAAGTTCTGTGTGGTCTGCAAATTAGATTTCAACTACAAAGGAATGATAATGAAAATAGATTAATTTTTGGTGTTGCTAGTGCTTTTGGTGAGCAGAATAAATTTGTAATTGATGAAATGAGTTGGTATATTAGTGAAAATACTCCTAATCTTAAAACAGAAGAGATGTTGAATGGAAGACTTAACTCAAAGAAACCACTCAGTGTATCATACCTCAAAAGAAGATGTCAACACGTTAAACTAAACCAAACCACTTACACGTGGAATTTTGGTGTTGTGGAAGGAAAGCCACGATATCTGTGGATCATTTTTTACAAACCAGATGGTGATACTGCTCCTGATAAGAATAATACATTGAGTGATAATGCTAAAGTGAAACAACTTCGTGTTTCTTGAGATGGAACATTTTATCCACGAGATAGATTGGAAATTAATTGGGGAAAAAATGATTTTGCTGAAGCATACAAGTCTTACCAAAAGGTGTGTGAAAGTAATGGAAATAAAGAACCTATTTTGGATATGACAGCATTTAAAAGTTTGTATACAAACTATGCGTTTGATCTGAGTGCTCAAAAGGAAACTACAAAGTCTAATCGAGTGGATACTTCCCTATACATTGAAAGAGGAGAGAGTGAAGAAGTTGATACATATTGTTTGCTTTTGGAAGAAGCAGAATTACACGTTAATACAGATAATGGTGTTATGATTAGTCTCACGTAATTTTTTGTTAAATAAATGAGTGGCAAAGTACCAACTGGGGTATATGTTAATCAAATCAATCTTCATAAACTATCATCTTGTGTTCAAAATCAAAAGCCTTGTACGATTAACGTTAATACAATTCAGAGAAAAGGAGCAGTAAGAATTGATGTTTTGCTCACAAGAGAACAGGTTAAAATCTTGAACGATACTGGCTCACTTAAAATTAAAATGACAAAACCAATGTTGAAAAAATATTCAATAAGAGAGACGAGTGGAGGATTTCTCCCATTTATAATTCCTTTATTTGTTGGTTTCAGTGCGGTTGGAGCATTGACGGGTGGTATTTCAACTGCGGTGAAAACTGCCAACGAAAGGAAGGCTCAACTCCAGGCTCAAACAGAATTGTAAAGACATAACAAAGAGTTGGAGAAACAAATTAGTGGAAGTGGTGTAATTGTAGATTTTGCTGAAAAACTTGAAAGTCTGCTTGATAAAGCGAGATTGTTACTTGGAGATATGCTTTCTTCTATCACACAAGCAGGTGTAAAATTAACTAAAAGGGGTAATGGATTATATCTTTCTAATAAATAAATGAGCATTGATGAGTGGTTTAAAGAATTTGTAAAGAATACAACATCAAATTTACAACTTGTCAAATATTGTAAGAAATTAAAAATTCATAATGTGGTTATTTGTATGAGAGAAGAATTAACAAACGTGCTTAAACATACAAAGAATATTATTATGAACTTAGAAGATAATAATGGGAACGGTTCTCATTAGGTTTGTATTTTTAATAGTCAAGCCAAATCTTATTTTGATAGTTTTGGTCTTCCACCATCTGTTAAAGTCATAAAATTCTTACAGAATGGTGTTTATCAAACAATTCAAGTCCAAGAATTAAATTCCAAGTGTTGTGGTAAATTATGTCTATATGTGTTATTTCAACTCAACAAAAAGAAATTTTTTTTATGACATTATTTTTAATCTAATATAAATGACTTATGTTGGGAAAGATGGTTCTATCTTTGGTGTATCCCAAGAACTGGATATTGATTTATCAAATTATTACACAAAGGCAAAGGCTGAATGACAAAAATATAGAACAAAAAATATTAATATGAAAAATGCTTATAAATTAATAAATTATCCAAGCCCGACTGACGTGAATGACTTGGTGAGATGAAGTGATTGATCACAATATACAGTATATCCTTAAATAAAACGGCCGTGTATTCCAAAGATACAGAAGTGTTGATTTTATCTCCAGGTCATACAGAATTCACAGTTCCAATTAAAATAAATTTTTATAAAGAAGGGCGTATCGTTTGTATGAGAATAGAACAATGGGGGGTATGATATGAATGATTTAGGTTATAATTGGTCATTTAAAATTGACCTAGAAGACCTGGAACAATTAAATCAGTCTCGTAAGGAAAAATATTTTCCACTTGGTATAGAGAATGAATTTTGTGGAAGCACGGTTAGTAAACAACAAATAAATAATTTAAAGGGGTAAATATAATAATGGTTTTACCCAAATTTATATCATGAAAACAGAAAAAACGGGATTATATATAACTAGCCGAAACCCCGTCACAGACTAATTCCAAAGGTTGACTATTGCCACTATGTGCGATGCACTCTTACAGGTACGAAGTTTCTTTCAGTCCAGGTCACAGTAGCGAGAAAAACGTGATGCGACCACAAGGAGGACCACAAAATTGGTCCTTCATTATTAATATATAGAAGATGCAATGTTTCTTGTTACATTTTTTGTATCAAATTCACATTCTGAGGTAGTCAGCATGTGCAGAAGACGGTTTTACATTGCAGACGCTATTTTCGAGGAGTGGAATTACACCTCTCAGCGGTGACGGTCTGTCGACGACAGACGTAATGACGTCAGCGAATGACCGATGATGTCATGACGTCCTTACGCCTATCAGCGGTGACGTCACAGTCGCTATGTAAACGAATGTAAAACGAAAAGTGTTTATTCTGCTTCAGATTTGAAAGTTGACTATTGCCACTATGTGCGATGCACTCGTACAGGTACAAAGTTTCTTTCAGTCCAGGTCACAGTACCGAGAAAAACGTGATGTGACCGCAAGGAGGAGCACAAAATTGGTCCTTCAGTATTAATATATAGATTAGTAAGGAAATACAAAATGATTTAACTATGGGAAGATGGGGAGGTGTTTCATGTCATTATATTATTCTGTTATATATTTCTAATACATAAATGACAGCAAGAAGGCTTCAAGAAAATTATAATTTATGTGTCCAAGCATACCTTCAAGAAAAGGGTATTCGGTATTTTAATAAATATGTTCTACAACATAAGAATGAGGTATTTTCAATAAAAGATTCAATAAAAGATAAACCAACAACTTTGGATTTAATTAAAATGTTAAATAATGAAAAAATTATTAAGTTAAGAAAACGTAAGGCTCTTTTAGAAATTCAAAAGAAATTCTATTGGTTTCCTGTTGTAAAAAAAATATATTTTGGATTCAGGAATAACAAGAAATCCCGATGAATATTTGCTGGTGTAAGTTGGTGTAAGGTGTAAGGTGCATATCATAGAATGATATTCTATGGCGTGTAAGTGATTCAAGGATAGTAAGGGACGAGGAAGGAGTTGAAGAGAGAGAACAGGAGGAAAAGGAGAAGAGAGAGAAGGAGAAGAGAGAGAAGGAGAAGAGAGAGAAGGAGGAGAGGGGTGAGAGGGAGGAAAGAGATAGAATAAATAAATATGAAAATATGTAAACCAGTGAGATTAAAAAATGATTGGGGGTATTACAGAAAATAAATAAATCTCAACGTACCGAGGAGGAAAACAAAGAATTGACAAGTCTATTAGCAATATTTTCGACAAGACTATTGACATCGTTATCAAGGAAAAGATATTAACTTTAATTAAAGTTTTTCATTTTTTTTCTTAAATAAGACATTTCTAAGGATTCTTTATGTTTTAAAAATTAAGATTCAAATGTGCATGTTGGAAACTAAAAAGGTTTTCGCACTCTGTAGGAATTTTTCTCATAAATAAATGAGTTATTGTCTCAAATGTAAAAATCAGTACTAAATTGAAACTTGGGCTTGGAAATTCAAAAAACTTTTAGGCTCTAATGATGTCATTAAGACTGAAGAACAATTAGCTGATGAATTACATAAACCAATATTCACAAAGTTTCATAGAAGGAAGGTTTATTCCAAGGAAGTTGATTATATCTGGTATGCTGATTTGATTGAACTCAATAATGATAAGTAGTACAAGTATGCTTTAACCATTATTGATTTGAGGAGGAGATATGCGTGGGTTGTCCTTTTAAAAAACAAAACAGGTAATACTCTTATTTTGGCCTTTCAACAGATATTTAATAAAAGTAAGAGAAAACCTAAAAAAATTGTGGACTGATGAGTTTTGTAAGAGAGGGTAGAGAGTTTTATAACAAGACATTTATGAATTTTCTAAAAAATAACAGCATTACATTATATAGTTACCTTTAATGAAGGAAAAGCTGTTGTTATTGAGCACTTTAATCGTACTTTAAAAGAGAGATTATATAAAAAAATTCACACAACTCAGTTCTCAACAATGGTCATCATTTATTCAGGATATTGTAGATAAGTATAATGACATTATTCACACGTCAACGAATACGAAACCATCAGAAACATTTACAAAATTAAAATATGAAAAAGAGATTAATATCAGAAAACCTAAGTTCAAAGTTGGTGATATTGTAAGAATATATAGGTGGAAATCTCATTTTGAGAAAAGGTTATACAAAGCGATGGACAAATGAACTTTTTAGAATTGTTGATGTAATAGATACAGTTCCTTGGACTTATAAGGTATATGATTTAGAAGGGGAAGAAATTTTAGGTTCATTTTATTCACAGGAATTACAAAAGACAAAACTAAGCAGATAACTCATGGGAGCAATAAGTTGGCGCTTCACTCCCCTCTACTATACACCTTTATGGACACTCGAGGACCAAGTCCGAGGTGTATAACAGGTGGCATCTGCCGAGGGTTAAATTAAAAATATATATAATGTGTGTCAAGGGGGACGTTCTTCGAACTGTGAACCCCAAACACAGAATCCTCAACTGAATAGTCAGTCAAGGCTTAACGTGTGTGTGTGTGTGTGTGTGTGTGTGTGTGTGTGTGTGTGTGTGTGTGTGTGTGTGTGTGTGTGTGTGTGTGTGTGTGTGTGTGTGTGTGTGTGTGTGTGTGTGTGTGTGTGTGTGTGTGTGTGTGTGTGTGTGTGAGAGATAATATAACACGGAGCATAATCAACCCCAACCCTAACCCACCCTTACCCTCATATTCAAAATCTCACCCCCAACCCAAACCCACCCTAATCCTCACATTCAAAATCTCAACCCTGACCCACCCTTACCCTCCCTAACCCTCACATTCAAAATCTCAACCCCAACCCAACCCTCGCCCAACACAATATCTTTTTTTAAATACATATTTCAACAATATATATTTTTAATGTTTTTTTTCTCTTCCAATTCTGTCTTTTAAGGCTTTCAGGTTTGATGAGGAAGAAAGGGGGAGTAAGAACCTTCCTGCATCTTCTTCCCAGAACTAACAACATATAATTTTTTTATGGTTTTTTTCTCTTCCTCCAATTCTGTCTTTTGAGGCTTTCAGGTTTGATGAAGTAGAAAGGGGAGTAAGAACTTTCCTGCACTTTCTTCCCAGAACTTTCTTGATATTGCTCTCATCAAGCACCATCCAACAAAGAACTACATCATTAGGTTTAGATCCCCAAGAGTCTTCTTGGTAGAAACAACATTTCAAGTCTCCAAAATAAACCCAACTTTCCAAGTCTCCAAGGTATAACCACATTCCTGTTGAGTTTCCAAGATATGTATCACATTGTGAGTTGTCAAGCCAGAACCCACATTTCAAGTCTCCAAAATATAACCAACTTACAAAGTCTCCAAGGGATAACTCATTTCCTGATTTTTTTCAAAATTTGTGAGTCTCCAAGGTAGGCTCCATATTTAGAACCATCTTGGCAGAACCCTTTTCCTGAGTCTCCAAGGTAGTTATTTAAACCATCAAGGCAGAACTCATTTACTGATTTTTTTTCAAAATTTGTGAGTCTCCGAGGTAAAACTTGTATTCTGGTTCATCAAGCCATTACTTGTTCAGTGGGTATTGTCTTGATAACTCACAATGAGTACCATCGATGTAAAACTCTTTTTCAGGATTTTGCGGGTCTCCAAGGTACAACTGTTTGGTTGGGTCATCAAGGTCGAGCTCGTTCTGTGGGTCTTGGTCGATCATTAGGTCTTCAACCAAACCAACAATTTCGCCCCAAGTTGTGGCAAAAGCAGTATTTTCATTTTGTATTTCAGATACAATTTCCTGTGAGAGAAAATAATAATGTATTAATTAAGTGATTTAATTCTTAAATGATTATATGCTTAAATCAAACTCTGTAAATAGGTAAATAAAATCTTACCTCAATAGATAAGAGGTTTGAATCCAGTTCATCAATTTGAAGGTTTAGTTCCATACAAGTAGTAGAACTCCAAGGAACTCCAAAGTCATCCCAATCAAGCTCAGCACAGCAGTCCATTCTCAGGAAAAGTAAAAATATATTTAAATTAAGTCTGGGTTTCAAGCCTTGATATAGAAAGCCTTGTAGGTGTGGTTTCCTTTGGAAATTCTCTGAACAAGGCCCAGGCCTTCATCCAGAAATTTTCTAAAACAACATTCTAGAATTTACTAGTGAACTCTTTGGAAAAGAGATTAACTGGAAATGATGTAAGAGTAGGTGGTCCTCACAAAAGAGGGTGGGGCTTAGTAAAAGTGGGCGTGGCTTAGGAAACGTGGGCGTGGTGTAAGAAAAAATGGGCAGGGCTTAGGAAAAGTGGGCGTGGATTTATGCAAAAAATAATCTGAGGCTCAGGAGGTGGTCAAACAAGAGCATTAAGAGAAATTTATCATTTTATTTCTGCTCAACAAAGATATTTAGACCAAGAACTAAGTTCCAAAATAATATTTGTGAACATACTCGATGGTGATGAATGTAATAGGAAAATTCATTTCTTACCTCAAATAGAACATGAACTAATATTCGTTGGATCACTCTTTGAGTGGAGTAAGTAATGGAGCAGAGATCGATCTCTTCTTTTGACCCCATGTACTAAGAGTCAGAGGGGGAGAGAAAATCATTCTTCTCTTTTGACCTGATGGGCCTTGAGCAAGAAAGCTTCGCCTATTAATTTGTATGAGGTTTTTTGGGCCCTGAGACAGTCTCAATTTAACATGAGCTTGTATGGCAGAAAATCATTCTCCTCTTTTTGTCCTGATGGGTCTCGAGTCAGAGAGTTCTGCCTATACATTTGTATGACAGGAATCAGTCTCCTGTTTAGGGGTTTTCGGGGTTCAATTCATAGAGTTTTCCCATTCATTTGCATGGATGTCTCTGAAACCCCATATACTGTATCTTCTACTGTTGTGAACCAATTATTTTACCGGTTGTTTTTGGTGACCATCATTATATGGGTTGTTGTGAACCATAATTATACCCGTTGTTTTTGTTGACCATCATTATACGGGTTGTTGTGAACCATCATTATACCGGTTATTTTTGTTGACCATCATTATACTGGTTGTTGTGAACCATAATTATACCGGTTGTTTTTGTTGACCATCATTATATGGGTTGTTGTGAACCATCATTATACCAGTAGTTTTTGTTGACCATCATTATACTGGTTGTTGTGAACCATCATTATACCAGTTGTTTTTTGTGACCATCATTATACGGGTTGTTGTCGGGAAGAATCTAAATCGTGCATTTGCCAAAATAGTTGAATTTCTGGAAACATCAATCCCCTTCCCCCTTCCAACTGCCTTCACCTCTCAGTGCCATGACAGAGTGGGCTCCTGGGTGATTGTAAACCCTTCCTCCACCAAAAAACCTCTTTTCAACCATTTCTGCATGAAAAAATAATTTGAGTTACATTACGTGTTGCAAAATAGGAATACACATCAGTATAATAGTATTGTATGGACATGGAATATCAAATGCAAGGTTATTTTACCCCACTCATTCCACACCAAGTGTGCTTACATACGTGGGATACAATGATGAGATGCTGCTGTCACACTCAGTTTATGTTTGACTATTTGATTGGTTTTTTGAATGAATGTCATGAAACAAACAAACCAATGATACTTCAGGAATAGGAATGCAGTGAACTAGAGTAGAATGTAATTGATATCGCACCTTATGAACAAAGAGGCACCATTGCACACATTTAAAGGTAGGGAGTTGTATGCAAATGGTGAACTGTAACCCTCTCCCTCAGATGACCTTCTACACTTGGCACTGCCCCCCCCCAGCCATTCCCCTACTTCTTCATACATTTCCTTTTGATTCTCAAAAAAAAAATATTATTCTCAGTTTTACTCAATTGCTCATGAGCTTTCAAACGAGCTCCAAGATAATGAGCCTCAAAGGGTAAAATAAAATATTTATTTAATGCTTTCTATGAGAATGATTTGTAGTCATGGTTTCTATCCACTTTAAATTTTCTGCCTTTTGATGGCAAGTGGGACCAGCAGGAGAGCTCAGAGGAAGTGCACTCACTTTTGTGTTCTCCATCTGGGTTTGATTCTCGACCCGACTGTAAACTGGTACCTTGATGCTCAGCAGGCATTGCATCAGTGTGCTCATCATCCTCAGTAGGGATGTTGAGTGAGTTTGTCTGATCAGCTAGCATTTGCTGGTGGACATTAAAGTTCTAATGGCAATCTTCAAAGGTAGTAGCCAAATTTTTTTTCCACTTTGGAAAAAAAATCCAAACTGGTACCCTGGAAAAAAATTCCAAATTCCAACCCTATCAGTGGGAAGAGCAATGGACAAATCATTCAGTGCATTCTCTGCTGCATGACTGCTTTGGCGAAGTCGACAATCTGGAAAGAGCATGTCCATGAGTGGAACGCATGTGGCATGTGACCTGCACTCCCAGTGGTTGGTTAGTGGATATAGCAGGAGAATAGGTGGGGAATGTTGCTGCATTCATATTTGAGTTTGCTCACAAGGAACTTTTATGCAGGATAAGGCCATTGGGCTCATCAAAGCCTGCACTATGGTTGCCAACTTGTGGTGGTTCGTCTGTGTGTTATTCTTTTAAATGATGTGTTCAGCAAGGAAACAGCACATACCATTTTATAAATCTTTGGTATGACCTGGCTGGGGTTCGAACCACCTACCTCCCAGACTCAGAGTGAATGCTCTAACGTGTGTGTGTATGCGCACACATACACACACACACACACACACACACACACACACACACACACACACACACACACACACACACACACACACACACACACACACACACACACACACACACACACACACACACACCATTGGCTCAAGGAAGGACAGTCCTTGTTTTGCTTTAAATGCCTTTTTACCGAAACTATGCTTAATAATTCACTATTTGCCTGGCACAATTAAACATGTCAACCAAGATAAAGAACAGCTAGAAAAAAAAAACACAAAAACATGGAACCGTAGCTGGAAACACTCCAAATTGTGAGCTTTTCCAGACTCCCCACTAAAAGTAAAGTGCTAAGATGAAGATAACTGAGGTTCCAAAAAAAAATAATAAACACAAAAATGCCCAGAGCTTGAAAAAGTAAACTTAGTACTTAAGGTTAGAGTCCCATTTCCTTGGTGGTTTCACTGTCAAAACAGTCAGAGATATACAGTGAGATAAATTAATCAATATTTGTAATGGTCACCATATTCGAACCAGTGTCCTGATCCCATCCCTGACGACACTGTAACGGTGGACTGCCAGTTGGTTACGTGGTCAAATCTATCATCCGCATGATCCCCCAATTTTGCGATGGCCCATCGAATGAGATGATACGGCATCCACCAGGAAATCCCAAACAGTCTTTACTTTGATTCGATTTTCAACATTTCTGAAATATTTCTGGAGTCGGCTGTGATCAGGCTGATCATGAGGACATTTTTTTGATGCTTCAATCGCTCCCGAAAAGACTGCTCTGGCAGAGAAATGGTTGACAAACTTCAAAACGACATGCATCACATTCTATGGATGGTCCTCTAATCATGGAGACTGAGGAGCTACAGACGAGGAGCCTTTATTCATCGCATCATATTGAGTTTAGATCGGATAACTTGGATCATTCAGAGATTTGTTTGCAGAATGATGTACTGTACTAGCCTTCAATGAATCTGAATCCTTACATTGCCTGATAAGGCACTGAATCACAGCAATGCATTGACCCTGCTGAGCAACTGTCTTCACACCAGCTACAATTCTTGTCAACAGGTAAATAAGTCATACCCATGCAGAAAACCTTTATTAAGCAACCTTGTGGTGGTTTAACAGGCTTGCAACACTAATGCATGAAAATAGTACATTATTCGATGCAATGGCATCAGTCACATTGAATAACAGATTTAGTGCATGCTGTTTGACGCTCAGTCGTGCAGCACATGACTACGTCATTCAGTCAAGTTAGGTTGCTCAGACATGTGGCCTCCTTATTCCTTTGCTTAGGTGCCTAAATGATCACATTAAGGAAAATACACAAATTTTATGAAAACTTTTCTCAGAAGTTGGTTTCAGATGTCTCAAATCATTTGACTGCTAATTTGAAACGAGGACCTCTGAGATGCCTGGACAATTCCAAAACTTTTAATCTTCTATATGAAATCGTGTTTAGAACGAAGGGATAACCTGCTGTTGGGATTATTGTAAATACTGCCCACTTCTGCTTCTATATTTTGTGAATGCCACCCACGAAGGGCTGAATGTAATATAGGCTTGATCTTTAGAATATGGTCCGCATATTGTCTCAAGGGCCTTGCTTTTTCCTCTTTCCTCCTTACTTATTTTACTATTATAAATTTCTCCCAATTCTTCCCCCACTGTAAATTAATCCCATCATGTGGACCAAAGAGCCTCTCTCGGAAATCTGGTCTAGTGGAGGAGCACAAAGGGATATGGCATTCAGGGGGGAGCAGAGAGATATGCTCTTCGCCCCTTCCCTCACAAATCCACCAACTCCTCACTGTCCCATGGCCATATTAGGGAGGTGCTTTTGATTTAATCAACGTTGTGACTAATTCAATAAGTTACTAATTCAATAAGTGCTACTGTCCATTACATAGTGTCGTATTTATTGATATGCAATGGATTTTCCATTGATTATTGCATGTCATCAATTCATATCTGAAAAAATATGCTTCATCTTTAATAATGATGAAAACACACTAAAATGAAACAGAAACAAAAGAGTTTAAAAAATAAAATAAAATACATGCTCTGGGCTCATGGAAGAGCGATATGACACAGAACAAATCAGGAAAAGGGAACAGCAGGAGAAAGGTGAGACATCAGGGCAGAGGGAGAAAGTCGATGGAATTCTTCCAACAATTCAAAAATGGAAAAGTGCAATCAAGAAAGGTAAACACATCAACATTAATAAAATAATGGTTATGGTGAGTGACGAAGAAGGAGAAAGGAAAGAAAGCAAACAATGGCGTTCGTCAATATGCTGAAAAGGAGATGGAACAAATCCAGTTCATTGTAGGCAGTTACAGATGGTGTCAAAGAGGTGCAGTACTATCACAGGAAATATGGTGACAAATGCTGGGATTTTTTTTAATGTCAAAGACGTGAGGATCGATAATTTCAAAATATGATGAAAAACAAGAGTAAATGCTCTTAAGCTCAGAATTTAATTTAGAAAAGGTCAAAAGTTTCTGTTACTTTGGAGACATGATAGAGACATTAGGAGGAGCAGAATTAGCCCTGAGATCAAGAATAAAGTCAGCCTGAAATAAGGAGACAACTAGGTGGTATCATGAAGCATGGAAACATTCCATTATCTATAAAAGTTCGAGTTTATAAAGGCTGCACCAGACCAGCATTGATCTTTGGAATTGAAATGTGGGCAGTGCGGATCGAAGATGAAATTTAGATTTATCCGCCGCACATTTTTATTTAGCCACAAATCGCACCACGTGCCTTGTGGTTGATTGGTTTGCATAAACAGAAACAAACATCTGGGTGGCAGACGGACAGGTATTGTTTGCAGATTGTACGGTATTGCCATGTGGGGCATAATCTGTGGCTGATGCTCACCATTTCGGTCTGCGCTGTCGCTGATAATTCGCCAACAAGCGATGGAACTGGTATGGCAGCTGAGGGGGTGGTTACATTGGGATTCTCATGTGTGTACTATTTATGAATGTTTTTTTCGAGCTATGAAGGAACTCTGGGAAGGGTTTGAAACAGCAATGGGCTTATCTTGGGTAGCCTTTCATGGTTGCTTCATGCAGCTTCTTTGACTGGAATAGCATGGAAGAAGTCGATTTATTTATACAATCCGAGCCACCTGGGTTTAATTGATTAGGAGAGAGCTGGTTGGTTATTCCCTCCAATTATATACAGTATATATTTATACGAGCAGGGTATGCTTACACATTGTAAGCGATAACGAACCACGAATGCATCCCAATTCTCGGGTCGCTCACCTGCATTTGATTGTTCATTTATTTATTTTCCTTGTTTTTTTTTTTCATTTATTTACATTTTCATTGATGGACACTTTCTGATGGTTCTGCGATTTTTTTTTTTGATTTTTTTTTTCCTGGTGGATAGGCTTCGATGTCTATCAGCAAGCAAAATTACCATGCTTCCCCATTGTCTCGGGTCGCTCACCTGCAGTTTTTTCATTGATTTATTTTCATTCATTTATATTTTCATTTACGGATGCTTTCTGATACTTCTGTGATTTTTCCCAATGTGGTGCCTTTGATGCCCATCAACATGCAACATATTAGCTTTCTATGTCACCCGGAAGGTTCCGATCTTTAATATCAGTCAGTCAGTCAGTGGTTAGAAAGTGCTTTATATATTACTAGTGAGGTGTGCTTACACATTGTGAAAGCATACAAACTGTGCTTCCCCATTGTCTTAGGTCGCTCCATTCACCTGTATTTATTTTATCATTTGTTTTTTTTCATTTATTTATATTTTCATTTATCGATGTCTGATGATTCTGTGATACCCCCCCCCCCCCCATTTTTGCCCCATTGTACCGGCTTTGATGTCTCTCAGCACGCAAAATTCTACATCACCCGGAACCTCCGATATTTAACATGTCAGTCAGTGAGAAAGAGCTTTATATGTTATATATTTGTACGGAGAGTGAAAGCACTCTGAGCCTAAAATAAAAATAAAATTCTTTGTTAAAATCCTAACGTTTCAAAAGACCACTATCTTCTGTCCTCAGAGGTAAACAATTATAGCACCGCACATGCAGCTGCAGAGACATTAGCTGTACTTATGTCTGCAGGGAATGGCTATGTGTCATGAGTGGGCTGCGAGGGGGACCAATCAGCGTGAGATTTGGGACAGATTTTAAAAAGAGACTGGGATTTGAGGGTGGATATATATATATATATATATATATATATATATATATATATATATATATATATATATATATATATATGTATGTATATGTGTATATGTGTATATATATATATATATATATATATATATATATATATATATATATATATATATATATATATATATATATATATATATATATATATATATATATATATATATATATATATATATATATATATATATATATATATATATATATATATATATATATATATATATATATATATATATATATATATATATATATATATATATATATATATATATATATATATATATATATATATATATATATATATATATATATATATATATATATATATATATATATATATATATATATATATGTGTATATATATATATATATATATATATATATATATATGTGTATATATGTATATGTGTATATATATATATATATATATATATATATATATATGTGTATATATGTATATGTGTATATATATATATATATATATATATATATATATATATATGTATATATATATATATATATATATATATATATATATGTATATATATATATATATATATATATATATATATATGTATATATGTATATACATGTATATATGTATATACATATATATATGTGTATATATGTATATATGTATATACATATATATATGTGTATATATGTATATATGTATATACATATATATATGTGTATATATGTATATATGTATATACATATATATATGTGTATATATGTATATATATATATATATATATATATATATATATATATATATGTGTATGTATATATATTGTTGCGGATTTCGCGCCCGCCGGCGTGCTGACGGCCACGTAACTCGAATCGCGGCACGTCGCCCACCGGACGGACAATCCAGTCGTGACCCTCTCGGACTAACGCCGGGAACCAGTCACGGGTGGACCTTTCGGTCTCACCGCGATCGAGCCAATCAGCCCCCGCGTGGGATAGGGTTGCTTGCCAAATTCGACCTACCTAAGTACCCACGCGGAGGGTAGACCGGGCGATCGCACCTCGCCGCAGGTCGACTTCGGACACGGGCCACTTAAGCGACCCGTTCCGTACTATCAGAATAACCGAGCGGTGTTATCGTCGACCTCGACGGTTCGATTAATTATCGGGCGTATTCAGCCCACTACCAACCCTTTACGTGAAGCAAGATGAGGATTCAATGAAGGAAATGACGAAGCGAAGCGGGAAACAGTTCAACACAAAGCACATTTATTCGCGACGAACGGAAAGCACACATTCAATTCCACCAAAAGCACACAGAAAAGACACAATGCAATTTACACAAAAAGCAAATGTAAAAGCGAAAACACAATGCAGAGCTAATACCGACTACCGAGCACACGGCAACACTTATACAATTCTACTTCACAGACGGCGCCGACAACACATACCCAAAACCAAGGAAAGAATACCCTCAAGGATGAGGCGGGCCTGAGGCCGAGACCGGGTCGGCCTACCCGTCTGGTGATGAGACGCGGAGCGGCGATGGTGCCTCAACTCCGCGGGCCTCACGGACAGTGTCTGGTAGGGGGTGGGAAAGGGGCCCCCTTGGTCGCACTATCTCAGCGCGGGGGGAAACAGGACGGGGTTGCTGATGCTCGGGGTATAGAGGATTTTTATTATCGCGCGACGAGCGTCTCCACCTCGGCCAGGTCGCGCTGTCGGCCTCCCTGGGGTGCAGCTCCCTGCACGACGCGAGCACCCCCTCGTCTGCCCTCGCCGCCGCTCCACAGCTCCGTCCCCTCCGCTCCGACTCCAACACACGACGCCGACCAGCTCCTTCTTGCCAACTTCACCGCCCGCGAAGTCTTAACTCTCTGTTCCCGACTCTCCTACTCCCTGGACTGACGAACACGGTCGCTATTATAAGCCCCGTGGCTTCGCCTTTGACCCCCTCCCTTCGACCTTTCACCTCGCTCCCCATTGGCCCGAGAAAAAGTGGGCGTGAATGCTTTTTGATCCGTTTTTGAAGCACAAAATCCGTGATTTTGTACACGCTGTTCGGCGCGCGCCCTGCACGAGTCCAACACCGGTACCCACAGGCGGCGCAAGAACGGTGGCGATGCGACGGTTGCGAGGTGTGACGTGAAGGTCGTGGCGGTTGTGGTGAAGCGGCGTTGTGGTTGGTGGTTGATGTTGTGGTTGTGGTGGTAATCATGGCGGTTGGTCCAAAATAAAGATAGCAAAAGAAAAACGGCTATCCTGAAGAGTCGCAGCACGCATAAATGACATGTATTCCCACTAGACAACGGGTTTGGGCCTAACTACACATGTACTTACCGAGATACCTCACCTAAGGGACCTGAATGGTGGTTTGCGAATTTGGTAACCACAACACTACCCTCTCCCCTTTTTACAGACTCGTCCCGAGTCGTCAAATTTTCGTGTGCCATCATGTGTAGTTTTCCCCTAGTACATTTTACCTACGGATCCCTGAGTGCGACATTCATGGTATTCGTGTCCCCAAAATAAATAACCTGAGGGCTGCGTAACTATCTCAACAAACTCACTCACACGGACGACTTAAATAAAATTGCCGGCGCTAAGACATACATGCTGGGGGCGCACTCATATTTACAGTACATCTTAACCTTAACTTACAAATTTTACACTAAACCATGGCCCAGGATCATTGAACTCTGCAAAAAGAAAGCAGTTAGCAGGGAGCCAGGCTGCCCGCATGCAGTCTCTGGCTCAAACAATGCAGGTGACAGGGAACGTGGCTGGCTGCTCACACGCAGTCCAAGGCCTTCCCTTTTGAACTGAACTCAGTGAACCACAACGGTGCATGGGCTGCACAACGCAGTCTCCGTGCCAGCTCAAGTGGCACACGCAATGAGCACAACGAATAGATGCATGAACACAAACACGGTGCACGGGCCGCCACTGCAGGCCCGTGTTGTCGCTGCCAACAGGGCAGTTCTCGCAGCTTGCAAACTGTTGCCTTGCGGATCCTGGCGCACATGGAAATGAACAGGGGGGGGGGGGGGAAGCAAAAATTGAACGGGGCTGGTGAACGTGGGCAGTGGGCATGGCATGGCAAAGGTGATCAGGCAAACACAGCCCGCAGATGAAGGCCGCTGCAGGCAAACACAGCCGGCAGATGAACTGGCCGGCACAGGCCTTGAAGAAAAAACAGCCAGCCGGCAGATGAACTGGCCGGTACAGGCCTTGCAGCACAACAACAGCTACCGATGAAGTTAGCCGGCCTCTGCCTTGCAGCAAAACACGGCCAGCCGATGAAGTTGGCCAGCCTTTGCCGTTCAGTGGAGGTTGGTGGAGGGAGTGCGGTGGTGCTGGCCACTTGGAAGGCGGGCTCGGACCTACCTACCTGTCTCCCTCCCAACCTATCGCCTTTGCCTGTCACTGTACATACCCACTCCCTTAATTTGTCAAACCCCAATTTAGCCCCAACTTATTTTTTTTGTTGTTTTTATTTTTACTTCCCCACTATAAATCGTCCCCTAACCCCCTTTATCGTCTATGTTCGGCTAACCTATTCTGTCACCTAGCCTACTCCCAACCCCTACGTTCCCTTCCCGGAGGGGAATAAGGGAGAGCTAACGTCCTGTGTCGAGGCCCAACGAAGCCTCAGAATGGCCTCCCCAGAGTTCAGCAATCTATAACCAAAGTGGGTCCAGCGGCCCACAACGACAGCGAGGGGATGGATGGTGCGGAGGGGTACATCTCCTAATCTACCCTAACCATTTAACCATTAAACTACCCCGGGGCTTTCAACAAGCGCCTCTCGCTTAAACTATTGGTTCTAACAACCCAGATACCCGTCGCCTGTGTTGGTGTCCTTACAATTTCGGGCCTCGCCCCCCAATTTTCTCTCCGTGCCCTCACACGGTCTCATGGCTGGGACACGTGGCTCCCTTTGGCAGGCACGACCCTCTGCCGAATCTCCCGCTATGGCACCCCCGGGCACTACACTGCCTCCGAGCCTACCAGCTCCCTAACACCGGGGAGTGCCCCCCATGGCACCTCCCCTGAAACGCACACGTGGCAGGCCGGCCTCCCGGGCCCCTTTCCGAGGGTCACCCGTGCCCACAACACTGCCCACGCGGCTAATGGCGCCCCGGGCCCCCACACCAAGCAGGCGCACCCGTGCCCACTACTCTATCCCGGCCCCCCATGGGCCCATGGCCTACCGCGGCCGACTAGCCTGGTGCCCGGGGTACCCACTCAGCGATACTCACCTTTCGCAGCCACGCTCCCAAGCCCGTCAACAGGGCTCCTGCACCCCTCCAAATGGGTCTCGAGCCTACTTTCCCACCAACAACAAAACGACCTCCATTTTTCAATTTAACTAACCCAGCTAACTTACTTTATACTGACCCCGGGGTCCCTTGGGCGGGAGTCACTCCTCCCCCCAATCACTCATCGCACCATGCATTCCCCATTCGCTCCATACACACAGACCCGCTGACCTCACTCACTCACCAAGCACATGCCTACACCTCATAACTCACCAACAACTCTTCAACACACACACCGCTGAACTCTGCCATCCTCCTAACTACCTCCCCTAACTAACTCGTGCTCCCACGTCGTCCATTAAACTAGTAGCACGTTCCATTTAACCTACGTAGCTAAGCTACGTCCCCACTACACATCCAAAGTCTGTCTCTGTCTCCAAAATAATCATTTTATTTCCCAACCTAAATCTGGCTACAATCCCTCTAACTAATCCATTCCACGGACTCCATGAGGACTTACCCCTGCCCCATGAAGTCGGTCTAACTAAGCTAACCCTTCCCCCTAACTAGTTTCCATCCTGTGCCCAGGTCAAGGGGGTCTTCCACCCCTTGCCCAGGAATCCTGTGCACCCGAAAGTGAGGCTTGCTTTTTTTTTTTTTTCATGCGCATCACCAGCGCGGCAACTCGCGCACTTTGCCGCTGCCCGTGATGTCATGCAGCTGCACGTGTTCCTCGTCCCTCCTTGGACGGTACCATCCGGCAGAGATACCCCTCCTGCCGGATTCCAACCCCACGTGCAGCCATGGCGTCACCGTGCGCATAAAAAAACACAAGCCCCACGTCTCGAGGGGTTCCCCACGCGAACACATGTGCTTTGCCCGTTGGAGCTTAACACACACGATCGCGTGGAGAACCCGTCCGGTCCAAATCCATTTACCTGCCTAAAATTTGTCCGTCCGCGGGATCGGCAAATCCACCGCGTGCGTTTCCGGACCGGGACTTCACTCTCGCAAGCGAGCACATGGTGGTCTCGTGCGTTGCACAGCACGAACCTCGTGCTCGCGGTTGGGTGAACCCGGCACGCTCCCCGAAACAACTACAGCCGCTACTCGGCTTTCTCTCCTCTGTCGCCGTCTCCGTCTCCATTCCACACACGCATACCTGCGTGTTACGACGCACACAGTCCACTCCATCACATTCACACCGGGAGATGCGGCTGCGTGCTCCCGCATGCCAACCGACATCTCCCTCTTATACCGCTCTCACACACACACGGTCTCCCTTGCACACAGCGACCTTGCACACGGCCGTTCACTCACGCGTGCGGGGCACTCACCCGCGGTGCCTCACTCGCACTCCGTGCCTCATCCACACACGCGGGGGCACTCAACCGCGGTGCCTCATCCACACTCCGTTCCTCATCCACACACGGCGTGCTGGGAAGCACGTACTCTGGCACAATCGCCACCACACCACTCACACACGGGGTCGCTTCCACACACGGGGACGCACTCACACCTTGCACCACACACACAGGGACAACCACACTGGGGATTAGTGTCCCCACAAGGGTCTTCGGGGCCTCTATACCCCCCAAGCTCTCCGTGCACCTGTTCACAGCACCCGTCCCCTCAACCTCGCAAAGCACGACCGAACTCACCTGGTCGTGACTCGCCTCAAGGGGGAATACTCCCTCCCCTTGTTCCTGGAGGAGGCCATCCAGGTGCTCGTACTGGGTCCCTACACGCTCTGCGAGCTCAACCTCACTATCCTCCACTACCTCCGTGTGTGTGTGCGCGTCACTTACCCCGTCTTCATCGTGTTGTCTCTCTATTTTTTCTGTCTCCCGTGTCTCTGTACACTCAGTCACCTCTTCACCCTTTACCTCCCTTGTCTCAACTATTATTTCCGTTGTCGTCACCTCGTGTCTCGTCTCACACGTTATGGTCTCCCCATTTAATTTTTCCCTTTCGGTCACCGACGCTTCTTCTGTCACGACCCTCGCCCAACACGCCCCCCGAATTATTTTTTTACCCGCCTCCACCGCGGGCCTGTCAGCCGTTGCACCCCCTTCCAGCTCGTTTGCTCCCACACGTGGAGTCGCCATTCCCAGCTCCCTGGTCACGGCCTTCATGCCCGCCTGCAGGCATCGGCCCATGTTCTGCGTCTCACCCCGTAGCTCTTTCATTTCTTCCCTCATGTTTGCTTCTATTCCGTTTATTTGCTTGTTCATGTCTTTCATTTCGTTGTTCATATTCGTATCCATCTTTTGTGTATTCGCATCCATCGTCGTTTTCACTTCATTCATTTGCTTGTTCATGTCTTTCATTTCGTTTTTCATTGCCGCCAGCATGGCGCATAACTGGGCCATGTCGGGTGCGCTTGAGTGAGCCGTTTCGGCAGGGGTTGGGGAAGGGTTTTGGTGGAGAGGGGGGGGGGAGGTGTCATACACCGCGGCCGCTGCCGCACCCATTTCTGGCTCTGGGTTCAGTTGGGCGAGTCCGTGTTCCTGCACAATCAACATTTCCTGCACGGGGATTCCATCCTGGACCATGGATTCTACATTACTACACATATACATTTCTAATACCCCCGGCTCCCGCTCGCCTTGAGACGCCATCTTGCTTCTCTTAAAGGGTAAATTTCGCTCGCTCGTAATTTGGAGGGAATCGGGGGTCGCTTCTCTCACCCCTGGACCGATTCCCGTGAATTTAGCCGGAGACAGGAGAGCCCGTTTTCCTGTTCTCCGATACCAGTGCCGCGAGGAGGGCGATGAATTTGTATCGCACGACCTGACACCAGTGTTGCGGTATTCGCGCCCGCCGGCGTGCTGACGGCCACGTAACTCGAATCGCGGCACGTCGCCCACCGGACGGACAATCCAGTCGTGACCCTCTCGGACTAACGCCGGGAACCAGTCACGGGTGGACCTTTCGGTCTCACCGCGATCGAGCCAATCAGCCCCCGCGTGGGATAGGGTTGCTCGCCAAATTCGACCTACCTAAGTACCCACGCGGAGGGTAGACCGGGCGATCGCACCTCGCCGCAGGTCGACTTCGGACACGGGCCACTTAAGCGACCCGTTCCGTACTATCAGAATAACCGAGCGGTGTTATCGTCGACCTCGACGGTTCGATTAATTATCGGGCGTATTCAGCCCACTACCAACCCTTTACGTGAAGCAAGATGAGGATTCAATGAAGGAAATGACGAAGCGAAGCGGGAAACAGTTCAACACAAAGCACATTTATTCGCGACGAACGGAAAGCACACATTCAATTCCACCAAAAGCACACAGAAAAGACACAATGCAATTTACACAAAAAGCAAATGTAAAAGCGAAAACACAATGCAGAGCTAATACCGACTACCGAGCACACGGCAACACTTATACAATTCTACTTCACAGACGGCGCCGACAACACATACCCAAAACCAAGGAAAGAATAACCTCAAGGATGAGGCGGGCCTGAGGCCGAGACCGGGTCGGCCTACCCGTCTGGTGATGAGACGCGGAGCGGCGATGGTGCCTCAACTCCGCGGGCCTCGCGGACAGTGTCTGGTAGGGGGTGGGAAAGGGGCCCCCTTGGTCGCACTATCTCAGCGCGGGGGGAAACAGGAGGGGGTTGCTGATGCTCGGGGTATAGAGGATTTTTATTATCCCGCGACGAGCGTCTCCACCTCGGCCAGGTCGCGCTGTCGGCCTCCCTGGGGTGCAGCTCCCTGCACGACGCGAGCACCCCCTCGTCTGCCCTCGCCGCCTCTCCACAGCTCCGTCCCCTCCGCTCCGACTCCAACACACGACGCCGACCAGCTCCTTCTTGCCAACTCCACCGCCCGCGAAGTCTTAACTCTCTGTTCCCGACTCTCCTACTCCCTGGACTGACGAACACGGTCGCTATTATAAGCCCCGTGGCTTCGCCTTTGACCCCCTCCCTTCGACCTTTCACCTCGCTCCCCATTGGCCCGAGAAAAAGTGGGCGTGAATGCTTTTTGATCCGTTTTTGAAGCACAAAATCCGTGATTTTGTACACGCTGTTCGGCGCGCGCCCTGCACGAGTCCAACACCGGTACCCACAGGCGGCGCAAGAACGGTGGCGATGCGACGGTTGCGAGGTGTGACGTGAAGGTCGTGGCGGTTGTGGTGAAGCGGCGTTGTGGTTGGTGGTTGATGTTGTGGTTGTGGTGGTAATCATGGCGGTTGGTCCAAAATAA
>NC_140964.1:54785118-54792618 GCF_056783735.1 Eptatretus burgeri | reverse complement strand
AATTCTCACAATTGATGAGAAAACAACATTTCGCCATTTTATATTGTCATTTCATTCATACTTTTTTCAATTTAAATACCAATTTGATTCATACTTTCCTCATTTAAAATAGTAATTTCATTTATACTTTTGTCATTTTAAATACCAGTTTCATTGATAACGTTTCTCATTTGAAATACTCATTTCATTGATACTCATTTTAGTGATGCTTCTCTCATTTTAAATCGTCATTTATTTGAAAATAAAACCAAAACAAAATTAAACATTGGTTTATCTTAAACTATTTTGAGTATTTCATTAATATAACTTTTTGAATGACACACTTGCCAAATACATCCAAAACGAGTGCAACTCATTTCTGGAGACTAACATATATATACATCCAAAACATCCAAAAAAAATACATCCAAAACGAGTGCAACTCATTTCTGGAGACTAACATTTAAAACATGCACAACCTAGTGTGCACTGGAATGCTGACCTCCATTTTTAACATGGCAATTAAATTTACCTTCCTTTCCTATTATGTTACCCACGCTCAAGCGATATTACAAAGCGGCCTGCTGCCACTGAAAAACGCTTTGCAACTTCGTTAATTTACCTGTCATAGTTAATACAAAGTAATATTTTCCAGTGTGCTAAAATATTAGGCTAAATGTTTTATAACCTTCGTAATTGCGTAGGAATTTACAGAGCACTTGTTCTACTGTGAAATAAAGAATCCATGCAGTTAATTCAGAGCAAGCAGGACTACCTAGGTTGAACAATCTATTTTTCATTCCATCGAAATGAACAAACACTGGGCCGGAAAACTTACAATGCTGACACAAATGTTATGGATTTTGATGGCAGACTGTAGGAAAAACAAGTATGCTATCTAAATTCAAAATTCTTTTTCATAAATACCAAATGTGCATAAGATTCTCATATGAGCATGTCACAGCATTCATACTGCTGCTGACTTTTAAGCCTTTACATGCTTTTGAAATCGTGAAAATTATTAATACTGCTGTGAAATGACTGGGTTATTGAAATGCACTCAGAATTGAATCCCATCTATCCTATCTCCATTACTTTTTTTCTCCGATGCTCGGTCCATCATGTTTACTCAAATGGACTTTCGGGAATACGATTTGCTTCTGTCGCTTGAAATAAATTTCACTTCATCGCATTTTAAACTTCCCCTTCCATACTCCAATTGGCGGCTAATCACTCATTTTGTTAACCGCAACTTCATTAAACGGTGTTGGGAAATGTTGAATGATACCATTCAAGGTGGGAACAAAAATAATCTCGGTTAATAAAAAAAAAAAAGCCCACGTTACCCAATTGCTGGCTTTTTATTATGATTTATACTTGTTTGTGGTTCAACATTGCGTGGTTCGTATGCAAATTTCCAACTTTCGTGCCAATCTAATTGGATTGCGGTTGACATCGAGGCAGCTGGCACAACAGCACTCTGCCATGACCTGTCTCTGTCTCGAACATGCCGACAGGTCCCTCGCCCTCCAGCTGTCTCAAAAGCTCTCCGACCTGCAGCAGCCAAAAGCATCTGCCGTTTCATCCCACGCAACACACAGCTAGCACTCGAGGAGCGAGCCACTCACACAGGGACGCCATTGACCCTTCTCGGTCTGTCACCGCTCCCAATGCATTTATCAAACTAACTAGTTTCACAAAGTTTCTTATGTGAGCAGACTGTATGTCTGACAGTGTTTTTTCTAAACAAGCCGTGTACCAACTAGTTATGCATCACATACAACTATTAAAACAAAGTGAACATCATCATAGGTCATACTTGATGAGGTGCCTTATAATGAGAGCTGAAGGTTTTTGGAACAGTTCACAAAACGGTTTACTTGAACATCTCATGATGCTGGGATTCCATGCGTTATGTTGATTTGTCCATAGTCTCCGAACATACTTGTAATTCATTTAGAAGTACACTGATGCTTTCTCATGTCCTTGACCCACACGTGATTTATGTATACGTGTTAATGGACTGCCTAGGAGGGGTGACTTGCACACAAGACATATGGCATGTAGTGTTCTCCATCAATATTTTGTGCTTTGTGCTTAAAGGGATCCTGTTATGTACCTCTTCACATGTTTGTTATCGAAAGTTTTTTTTATTTTATTTTACATGGTGGTCGAGGCTCATGGAAAAAACAAGATAACGTGAAGGGTGGGAAGTTAACATACTAATAAAAGGAAAGATGGACAAGAAACTTCTGTGCTCATCTCGGAATAAATGTGACCCCTCTTAGTGATTGACTATCAGTAAAACGCTAGTAGATTGTTTTTCTTGTGAATACCAGTGTATGATCAAATTTGTTTTGGTGTCAATCAGCTATTTTTTTTTCCAAGAAATCCAAGAAAGGATTTTTTTTTGGCATGTTGTACAGCAGACATGGAAATTCAAATTTATGCTGAAGATACAATCACAAGGGATCTGGTGCTGAGAATATATTCATCTCCATCATGCTCAGACATTTTCAAGCACAGCTTGTGTTTTGAGCAAACAACATGTGGTAGCCAGTTGTGGACCATTTCTTTGACACATTCATTCAATGTTTTCACATGATAAAAAGATGAACATGATTAATGGCTGTTTCATAAGCAATGGTGTATGAAAATGCTGCTAGCTTTTAATTAATCAAATGGTTAAATAGCCTCTTTCAGGTGTCTTGATCTTATATAGAAAAATAAATATACATATGAAGTAAGAAATGTTTTCTTCATAGCAGCAATATCACTAAATGGCAGGTCGACAGAAATTGAGTGGAGTTTTCTAAAATACAGAACTGATGAGAGATATAAGTGAGTCATCAGAAAGTTTAGATTGAAGAAGGGTCACAAGCAATGTTTTGCTGGATGCACCTCAAGTGCAACCTGGAGGGGGCTAGTAGTGCAAGACCACCAACCTATCTGTAGTTAGAGAGGTGAAGGCACCATGTCTCTGTCTCCTCTGAGAGATAGTCATATTAAATATTTACGAGTCTGGAGGCCTTGGACTACATCACCTTCAGGATGCAATATGGGAAATATACTCCATAGTAACAACGGCAGCAACCACACACACTCCATAGCAGTGCAGGCAAACATCTTGTAGAACCTCAAGAACCAAGATTACTCGACCAAGTATTCCAAATAATTCTACTTTGACCTCCCTGTCGCTACAAAGTGAATGAGAAAACAGAGCTGATCAGATGCTTCTGGTTTTGGGATTTGAGTTTACCTGCCCTTCTTTTAACATCACATTCATGGTAAGAATTTAGAATCATTCGTTATATTAAGATCAATGTTTGGAGTGAAGTTGTCCTTCGTGCCACGGCTCCGGGCATTGGTGGTGGGGGATGGGGGGGGTGGTTCTGTCTGAATTATTAGTTATAGATGTGTAAAAACATCCCGTCTGATGTTCCCCCTTACCGGACACTGCAGCAGGTCCAAACCCAGTGGTTGGGTATCATGGCGGTGGCACGGGGCCTGTTACAACCAAGTCCCAACATCGGGGTTGGAAGTTCGCTCCCCCATGGCATCTGATCATCGCCATACGATTGGTATAAAGAGCACAATTGTAAACCGAGCCTCCATTGGCCGTGAGGACGCTTGTGTGGTGCCCTCACCTCTGCCCTCCCTGGTGAACATGTCCATGGTGGGCATGATTGGCTGGATGGCATCTGAGATTAGGCTGATGCAACCCCCAAGGAGGTGGGGGGGTGGTTGCCAGGGACTATATAAAGGAAAGATTCCTTTGTTCATGAGTCAGTCTTCATCATCAGTTGTGAGTTGGTGTGATGAGTCCACCAGTAAGTCAGTCAGTCATCGGCTGCTCCATTCCCTCGGATATCAGCTATCTGGCTTCTCTTGATCCCAGATCACTTCACTGTTTTGATGTCTGCTCGCCAGCTTTACCACCCTGGAGGCTTTACCTGAAAAATCTGGTCCAGTTTTGTGTGAATGAGTGTTGAACATGGTACCTCAGCCTGTTAGGTCTGTCCTGTTAATTTATTTATCAAAAACGTCTTGTCTTTCTTTCATCTGGGATGCTCCATCTGTGTTGCTTTGTCTCATTTCAGTAAATTATTCATATTTCTGAAAGTCGTGGACCCGCTCGATTCCACATCCTGCCGTACTTTGGATAAAACAGATTTGGTACAATTGGTTATTTATTTCCTGTGGGTCTCACTTGGATTAATAAGTGACTGCCTCAGTGTTTTGCATCTTCACACCTGACTGGTTAAAGATTGTAGTAAAGGGTTGTTAAACGTCAATCCAAGTCATTATTCAGCATATGAAATGAGAAAAAGTTAGTTTTGTGAGTTTTGGATGACGGTAGAAAAAAGTAACAAATAAGGAGTTTGAACATAAACCCTATTTAGCCTGAAAATACTGTTACGTTTGAGGGTGGGGGGGGGAGCGGGATTAGATATTACCACAGAGTGGCATGGTCCATGCATGAGTAGTTAGCCATCTCGATGTATAAGTTGGGAAATGTCAGAATGAGAATTGTCTTGTTTGCATGTGTGCCATACAGAGGGTGATGCGTGGTAATAATTATTTCGGGATTATGGTGAGGAAATCGTGTGTACAATCTCTATGTCAACCTCTACCGGGGGGCACCGGGAGACTTGGCAAAAGACAGAAGCGGAGCTATGAATGCCTCCCAAGGGGGCAGAGCATTGCCGAGAGAGAGGAGAGGGAAGAACTTAATCGGGAAGTTGAAGATGATGAAGGAGACTGTTGACTGTCAAGGTCTGGAGAGAAAGAGTTCTGAGGGAAAGGTTCTGAGGAGAACAAATTGTGGGAGAGTTTTAAGGAGATCATCCTGCCTGGCTGTTTTCATCGCCCTGTGCCCGTTTCCTCTGCCTGTGTTCATCACCCGGAGCCAGTTCGTCATCTTGCCCATCACCTCATTGTCCCTCACAATCGACCTACCCATTGTTTGTTCGGTTTGATGTCACTGTCCTTGTGCCTCTTCATCGCTTGCTCATCACTGCTGCTGCCAGAGCTGAGTTCCCCGGTTTTTGTTCCCTTTCCCCCTGCTTATGACTGAGTCCGGAGTGAGGAGCCTTTGCTTCTTTAGATTCCTTTCTTTTTTTCTTATCGTATATAATTATTTATTAACTGCATCTCCTTCCTCCCACCCAGCCGTCGTCTGCTTTGCAGCATCCTGATTCCATCATCCCTTGTTCTTTTTATCACTTGTGGAAATAAACTTGTTGGTTTTACCAGAGCTAAGCTTCTCCTGTCTCTCCTCATGACCCATGCATGCATTGTCTGCCATTAATTCAGAAAGTTTCCTCAGGATTTGAGCAGCTTGTGACATCGTGGGACGTTAACCTACCGCTCGACGTTTAACGAGCTCGATGTTAGTTGAGCTGTCACCGCTACAATACTCTAGTGAGATTCACCTTGACCAGACATGCTATTGGAACATTATATCATCACATCAATAGCAAAGGAAAAAAACCATCATTCCTCAGCACAGTCTATTCATTAGCCTGTGCAGGCGAAGCGAAAAGCGGGGTTAAGCAATTGCTTTGTGTCCGTCTGTCTGTCTGTCTGTCTTCAGTTTATGATGATTTCATGATCGAGGACCAACTTATTTAAATTGAATGTTATATTTTGAACACGAATCGGAACATGAATAGAATGACAAGTTTGCCGTTTTACAGTACTTTGGCTCTGAATTCATCTCTATCGCACACGCACCAAAGAATGTGCAAATCAGACAAATGGACACCCCTCCAGCAGCCGGACCTTCCACCAAACCCACCCCAGCACTCCAATCCCCAAAACCCGGCTCAGGCCAGGAGACTCGAGAGCCCATCCCACCCGAGCTGCAATGCTTATAAACGCCTGGAGATGCCAGATGCTTATAAACATGGAGATGTTGTGTGCCTTTATTTAATTTAAACACATGTTTTACAACCGAAATGCAATAAGCCCCAGAATCTCTCAACCCAAGCCGAATCCCAAAATTCAAACCATGGAATTGAACCCAGCAGCAGCCCCGACCACCAAAAAAAGTGGCCATCTGCTCAACCCGCACACTCCCCAACACTCTGGGCTCAAAACACAACACATACACCACAGCACAACATAACCACCTTCAAACCACAACACAACCACCCGTGGGAACTTATCACAACCACCCATTGTTTATCACTTCATGAAAGTTGGAAGAGGAGTGAGGGAGTAGAGAGAGGAAGGAGGGGTGGGGTGCAAGGACAACCAAAGACATAGGAGGAAGGGATGGAGGGAAGGAATGGATGGAATCATGGGTGGATGGGATGGAGGGAAGGGATGGATGGATGGGATGGAAAGTGGATTCACAGCGAGTTCCACAGTTGTTCATGAACACATGTGATACTCCAATCTCACAGAGTGAACAGGAGGTGTAAGGAATGAATTAGTGTGTGAGTTCCCATCTGCTGTTCCTTCGTCCATCATTACATTCCCTGTAGCATCTGCAATGAGCTTGGGGTTTGAAAACGACTCCCATAATAACCTCAAAAGCACTCCACCATGGGGTGCATCACTAAACACTTCCGGGCGGTGCTCAGCATGACCGTCCTGAGGTGAAGGTTACATTTTAACCTTTTGTCAGATTTAACTCGGACAACAGAAAACACCTTTATATATGCACTTCATTTACCTTATCACCTAACATTGTCTTGAATGTTAATTTGTAATTTTATTTTCAAAAACTACAACAGCTGTTATATAAAAAAGTCATTTGCACTGCTGTCTACTGTCTCACCAAGGCTTATAAACGTCAGTTTCGTCCGTCCATCCATCTATCCATTCCTTCCCTCCATCCATCCTTCCCTCCATCCATCTGTTGATGAGGAACAGCTGCCTTGGAATCACACGATACCTCAGGGCGCAACACTGGCCAGTGGGCCTAAACTTTGTATGTCGTTCGATGTACTTTTGATTGTGTTTACCAGAGGGACAGTGTGAGTACTTTTGCCATGTATCACCATGGCTTGCAAACCAACATCCAAGCAGCTTGTAGAGCGCTTGCCACGTGGCTTAAGCACTCGAGTAAGCACTCAGACAAAACAGTTGATAAGAACGACAGGCTTGGCAAGCGGTTGGCGAATTGCTGATCGGTTATATTAATCACCACCCGGAGTGTCAAACAATGTGCAAGTTGGACAAATGAACACTTATTAAGCAGTCTGAACTGCTCCTAAGGTCAATTTTGCAGTTTAAATTTTGAAATTTGGCTCAGGTTAAGGTGTTTAGACCTTATTGCATGTGCAGAAATTAAATAAAGCCATGAACACTAGCGTCTCTGGGCGTTTATAAGCATTGTGATGTATCCAGCGATCCATCGGTATGAAGATAAGGCATGCGATGATATGAGTGAGGAAAGTGAAAAAAAAAATTGGAGCACTTTATCGTGAACAAACTGTTGCGGCCTGTTCCAAGTCAAGGCATTGTTGAACATGCCGACCAAAATGATGAATTAAGACCCCAGCAACTAAA
>NC_140964.1:54775118-54780118 GCF_056783735.1 Eptatretus burgeri | reverse complement strand
GTTGTTGGTGTGAATGTAGGCTCGAAACCCATTTGGAGGGGTGCAGGAGCCCTGTTGACGGGCTGGGAGCGTGGCTGCGAAAGGTGAGTATCGCTGAGTGGGTACCCCGGGCACCAGGCTAGTCGGCCGTGGTAGGCCAAGGGCCCATGGGGGGCCGGGATAGCGTAGTGGGCACGGGTGCGCCTGCTTGGTGCGGGGGCCCGGGGCACCATTAGCCGCGTGGGCAGTGTTGTGGGCACGGGTGACCCTCGGAAATGGGCCCGGGAAGCCAGCCTGCCACGTGTGCGTTTCAGGGGAGGTGTCATGGGGGGCACTCCCCGGTGTTAGGGAGCTGGTAGGCTCGGAGGCAGTGTAGTGCCCTGGGTGCCATAGCGGGAGATTTGGCAGAGGGTCGTGCCTGCCAAAGGGAGCCACGCGTCCCAGCCATGAGACCGTGTGAGGGCACGGAGAGGAAATTGGGGGGCGAGACCCGAAATTGTGAGGACACCAACACAGGCGACGGGAATCTGGGTTGTTAGAACCAACAGTTTAAGCGCGAGGCGCTTGTTGAAAGCCCCGGGGTAGTTTAATAGTTAAATGGTTAGGGTAGATTAGGAAGTGTACCCCTCTGCACCATCCATCCCCTCGCTCTCGTTGTGGGCCACTGGACCCACTTTGTGTTATCGATCGCTGAAGTCTGGGGAGGCCATTCTGAGGCTTCGTTGGGCCTCGACACAGGACGCTAGCTCTCCCTTGTTCCCCTCCGGGAAGGGAACGTAGGGGTTGGGAGTAGGCTAGGTGACAGGATAGGTTAGCCGAACAAAGACGATAAAGGGGGTTAGGGGACGATTTATAGTGGGGAAGTAAAAAAGGAAGTAAAACAACAACAAAAAATAAGTGGGGGCTAAATTGGTTTTTCACAAATTAAGGGGGTGGGTATGGACGGTGACAGGCAAAGGCGATAGGTTGGGAGGGAGACCGTAGGGTAGGTCCGAGCCCGCCTTCCGAGTGGCCAGCACCACCGCACTCCCTCCACCAACCTCCACTGAACGGCAAAGGCTGGCCAGCTTCATCTGCTGGCTGCGTTGCTGCAAGGCAAAGGCCGGCCCACTTCATCGGCAGCTGTTGTTTTGCTGCAAAGCCTGTGCCGGCTGGATCGTCTGCAGCTGCTGTGCTGCAAGGCCTGTGCCGGTCGGATTGTCTGCAGCTGCTGTGCTTCAAGGCCTGTGCTGGCCAGATCGTCTGCCAGCTGTGTTTGCCTGCAGCGGCGTTGTTCTGCAGGCTGTGTTGCCTGCTCGCCTTTGCCATGCCCACTGCCCCTGTTCACCAGCCCCCGTTCAATTTTTGCTTTGCCCCCCCCCCCTGTTCATTGCCATGTGCGCCAGGATCAGAAAGCAACAGTTTGCAAGCTGCGAGAACTGCCCTGTTGGCAGCTACAACACGGGCCTGCAGTGGCGGCCCGTGCACCGTGTTTGCTTCCATCCATTCATCCATCCATTCATTGTGTTCATTGCGTGTGCCACTTGAGCTGGCACGGAGACTGCGTTTGTGCAGCCCATGCACCGTTGTGGTTCACTGCGTTCAGTTCAAAAGGGAAGGCCTTGGACTGCGTGTGAGCAGCCGGCCACGTTCCCTGTCACCTGCATTGTTCGAGTCAGAGACTGCATGCGAGCAGCCTGGCTCCCTGCTTACTGCTTTCTTTTTGCAGAGTCCATTGATCCTGGGCCATGGTTTAGTGTAAAATTTGTAAGTTAAGGTTAAGATGTACTGTAAATATGAGTGCGCCCCCGGCATGTCTGTCTTAGCGCCGGCAATTTTATTTAAGTCGTCCGTGTGAGTGGGTTTGTTTAGGTAGTTACTCAGCCCTCAGGTTATTTATTTTGGGGACACGAATACCATGAATGTCGCACTCAGGGATCCGTAGGTAAAATGTACTAGGGGAGAACTACACATGATGGCACACGAAAATTTGACGACTCGGGACGAGTCTGTAAAAAGGGGAGGGGGTAGTGTTGTAGTTGACGAAATTCGCAAACCACCATTCAGGTCCCGTAGGTGAGATATCTCTGTAAGTATATGTGTAGTTAGCCCAAAGCCGTTGTTTAGAGGGAATAAATGTCATTCATTCGGTCTGCGACCCTTTTAGATATCCGTTTTTCTTTTACTATCTTTATTTTGGACCAACCGCCATTACTACCACCACAACCACCACCAACCGCATCTCGACAACCACAGCCACCTTCTCCAGAACCGCCTTCACAGCATCCACCTTCTCCACAACCGCCTTCACACACCAACCATCAACCGCAACGCCGCTTCACAACAACAACAACGCCAACAGCCATGACCTTTACCGTCACATCTCGCTCTCGCATCCATCGCATCACCGCCATTCCCGCGCCGCTTGTGGGCACCGATCCTGGACTCGTACAGGGCGCGCACCGAGCAGCGGGTGCAAAAACACCAGCCTTTCCGAGAAATCGGATCAAGAATGATTCACGCCCACTTCTGTTCCGTCCTATCAGCGAGCGTGGGGCGATTTGGCCCCGCCTCCAGGCGCGTCGGAGTATAATCGCTATATGCAGATTCGCGGATCAAGAATGATTCACGCCCACTTTTCCTTCGTCCAATGGGCGAGCGTGGCTCCGCCCCCGAGCCGTTCCTGATCCAAAAATCTGCATATGATTTCTCCTGTCGGACTATAAAGCGCCGAGCGCGGGGCGCATTCAGTGAGAGAGTTGAGAAGAAAAAAGAGTTGAGAAGAGAGAGGAGTTGGAGAGTTGTGGCGGCGGCGAAATCAGTCGAGAGAGTGTCTGTCGGGGTCCGGAGAGTCTGGAGAAGCCAAGAAGCTTTGTGGAGGTCTGCGCTCGTGTCAGAGTCGGGGAGCTGCGGAGAGGGGAGGCCGGGAACGCGGTCGAGGTCGCGGTGGCGTCGCTCGTCGCGGGACCCAAGCCAGCCAGATATCCTCTTTCCCCTGAGCATCAACAACCCCCCCCTGTTTCCCCCCGCACTGAGATAGTGTGAGAAGGGGGCCCCGTTCCCACCCCATTCCAGGCAGTGCCAGCGAGGCCCGCGGAGTCGGGGCGCCGCCGCCATTTTGCGGCTCATCACCAGACGGGTAGGCTCGACGCGGTCTCGGCCCCAGGCCCGTCTGCCCCCTTGTAGTTGAGGGTGGCCTCTTCCTTTTTCTTTTGCTTTGAGTATATGTGTTGTCGGCGCCGTCTGTGAAGTAAAACTGTGTAAGTGTTGCCGTGTGCTCGCGTAGTCGGTAGTAGATCTGCATTGTGTGTCTCTTTTGTTGCATTTGCTTTTTGTGCAGAATTGTCGTGTTACTTTTACATTTGCTATTGTTGTAATTGTATATGTGTGCTTTCCGTTTGCCGCGGAATAAATGTGCCTTATGTTGAACTGTTTTTCCCGTTTCGCTTCGTCTTTTCTTTAATTGAATCTCCATCTTACTTCACGTAAAGGGTTGGTCGTGGGCTAAATACGCCCAATAATTAATCGGAACCATCGAGGTTGACGATAACACCGCTCGGTTATCCCGATAGTACGGAACGGGTCGCTTAAAGTGGCCCGTGTCCGAAGTCGACCTGCGGCGAGGTGCGATCGCCCGGTCTACCCTCCGTGTGGGTACTTAGGTAGGTCGAATTTGGCGAGCAACCCTATCCCACGCGGGGGGCCGATTGGCACGATCGTGGTGAGGTCGAAAGTCCCACCCGTGACTAGTTCCCGGCGTTAGTCCGAGAGGGTCATGACGGGATTGTCCGTCCGGTGGGCGACGTGCCGCGATTCGAGTT
The DNA here is from genome assembly GCF_056783735.1 of Eptatretus burgeri. Classification (NCBI taxonomy): domain Eukaryota; kingdom Metazoa; phylum Chordata; class Myxini; order Myxiniformes; family Myxinidae; genus Eptatretus; species Eptatretus burgeri. Next base: position 54,776,339 of record NC_140964.1, on the reverse strand, counting down.
ACGTGGCCGCTCGCACGCCGGCGGGCGCGAATCCGCAACAGTATCATTACTTTTCCGTTGATTTACTTGACTGAGACACCTGATCAGTCTTAACAGTTATAGTGAATATTATGCTGTTTGGCAGGGGTGGGGGGCGGGGGATATGAGCGCATCTTTGGGGTTTCCTTCCCATTTGGTGTACGTATGTTGTTCGTGGTGCTGGAATCAGCACGTCTTCTACCAAATACTAGCCAAGCTTTGAGCTTCACGAGTCTGGACAAACATACAGGTCAGCTACCACTGAAACTGGACCTTTGTCATTTGGTCGTACGATGGCCCGTCGAGATGATTAAAAAGCTCAAAAGAATTATTTCCCGAAACACAATCAAAATGAGTTTAAATCAAAATGATTATAATCGGCTCCACGCGTTAACAACCGCTCTGGACATTAACACCTCGTTCACTCAGGGTTATATTGAGCATGGGGACGATGGAAACACACAGCTCGTCATATATCCCCCGTCTCTCTACCCCTCCGTCTCGCAGGTTTATATAGTATCACAGAACAATCCCGTGCGTTCCAGCATATGCGATTCTCATCCACACTGGAAGTTTCATCTGAGAACGTTCCAGCATCTCCACGAATATTACTAGGCAGTTTGCAGCACAATACTGCCATCTACAGTCAAAATTAGCTCATTACTTCAAGCAGTTAATATTACAATTTACAGCTGTGTGATAAACAAAACTGAAACATGGAACCATCGATTTTAATCGTTCATTTACAGGCATTTACTGATGCATACTCACAAATCTCACAACATCTCGCTTTTAACTGACACTTTTAAAGCAAAATCAGAGCAAATATAGATGTATATATAATGTATATTTTTTATATATATATATTTTTTTATATATATATATATTTTTATATATATATATATATATATATATATATATGTATATGTATATGTATATGTATATAGATATATATATATATATATATATATATATATATATATATATATATATATATATATATATATATATATATATATATATATATATGGCTTGGGATCCAAAAGGTCCTGAGTTCAAGCCCCGTTGGGCCACTGAATTAATACACCAGGGGGTTGACTCAGCCTGTCATCCTTCCGAGGTCAGCGACGTGAGTACCAGTGTACTGGGCCGGTGTATACCCTGGTTAAAATAGGTGTACCATATCCCTGTGTCGTAAGAGGC
>NC_140964.1:54760118-54770118 GCF_056783735.1 Eptatretus burgeri | reverse complement strand
CCCAGATGGTATACCAGTGGAGGCATGGAAGTGCTTAGGAGAGATGGCAGTGGGGTTGTTAACCAGATTGTTTAATAAAGTCTTGGAAAGTGAGAGGATGTCGGAGGAGTGGAGATTAAGTGTACTGGTTCCGATTTTCAAGAATAAGGGTGATGTGCAGAGCTGTGGAAATTACAGAGGGATAAAGTTGTTAAGCCACACCATGAAGTTGTGGGAAAGAGTAGTGGAAGCTCGGTTGAGAAGAGAGGTGACGATCTGTGAGCAGCAATATGGGTTTATGCCAGGAAAGAGCACCACTGATGCGATGTTTGCTTTGAGAATGTTGATGGAGAAGTATAGGGAAGGCCAGAAAGAGTTACATTGTGTGTTTGTGGATTTAGAGAAAGTTTATGATTGGGTGCCAAGAGAGGAGTTGTGGTATTGTAAGAGGAAGTCGGGAATGGTGGAGAAGTATGTGAGGATCGTGCAGGATATGTATGAGGACAGTGTGACAGCAGTGAGGTGTGCGGTAGGAATGATGGACCGGTTTAAGGTTAAAGTGGGATTGCACCAAGGATCGACTCTGAGCCCTTTCCTGTTTGCAATGGTGATGGACAGGTTGACGGACGAGATCAGACTGGAGTCTCCTTGGGCTATGATGTTCGCAGATGACATCATGATCTGTAGGGAGAGTCGGGAGCAGGCTGAAGCGAGCCTTGAGAGGTGGAGCTACGCACTGGAGAGAAGGGGAATGATAGTCAGTCGGAGTAAGACGGAGTACATGTGCGTAAATGAGAGGGAGGGTGGTGGTATGGTGCGGTTGCAAGGAGTTGAGGTGGGGAAGGTGGATTGGTTTAAATACTTGGGATCAACTGTCCAAAGTAACGGAGAGTGTGGGAGAGAAATGAAAAAGAGAGTGCAGGCAGGATGGAGTGGGTGGAGAAGAGTTGCAGGAGTGATTTGTGACAGAAGGGTAGCTGCAAGAGTGAAGGGGAAAGTATATAAGACAGTCGTGAGACCAGCTCTGTTGTATGGTTTGGAGGCGCTGGCACTAACAATAAGACAGGAAGTGGAGCTGGAGGTGGCAGAGTTAAAGATGCTGCGATTCTCTTTGGGAGTGACGAGGATGGACAGGATAAGGAATGAGTATATTAGAGGGACAGCGCTGGTAGGACGGTTTGGAGACAAAGTGAGAGAGGCGAGATTGAAATGGTTTGGACATGTGCACAGGAGGGAAACGGGAGAAGGATGTTGAAGATGGAGCCGCCAGTCAGGAGGAGAAGAGGAAGGCCAAAGAAGAGGTTCATGCATGCGGTGAGGGCAGACATGCGGGTGGTTGGAGTGTCAATGGAAGATGTGGAGGATAGAGCGAAATGGAGACAGTTGATCCGCTGTGGTGACCCCTAACGGGAGCAAGCCGAAAGAGGAAGAAGAAGAAGATATATATATATATATATTTATATATATATATATATATATATATATATATATATATATATATATATATATATATATATATAATTTAATTCGCTTGCCAACCAATTATCTTACAAATGACATGACAACAGAGACATATCCCGAGACATATCGCATGCTTTTGACACAGTCTGGCACCCTGCCCTGCTTACCAAACTCTCTTCCTATGGTATCCAAGGGTATCTCCACTCATGGCTCACATACTTCCTTTCCTGACACAGCCAACGAGTGGCCCTAAATGTAGTTCTCTCATCCCCTCTTCCTGTCCAGGCTAGAGATCCTCAAGGCAGCGTTCTGGGCCCTGTTCTTTTTCTGGTTTTCATCAATGATCTCTCCAACTCTGGAAAATCCTCTTTATCACTTTACTGATGACTCCACCCTCTGTCATGCCATCTGTCATCCCTCAGACTAGCAAGCAGCACCTTCTTCACCCTCTGCAGATCTGTATGAAATCACAAACTGGTCCAAAATTTGGAACATGTCTTTCAATCCTGACAAATCTGACACTCTCACCACGTCTCTCCGAAACGACCGTTTGGACCCCCTTCCCCCAGCCCAATCTACTTTCTCAACAATCCTCTGGAAGAAGTCCTTTCATTCAAGCTTCTGGGTCTCACTACCTGCCATGATCTTTCCTAGGAAAGCCACATTTCCAACCTGGCCACCAATGCCAGTCGCCGACGAGGAATCCTCCATCGTGCAAAGTCCTTCCTTGGCCCACCTGAGCTCCTCACCACATACAAAGCTTTCATCCACAGGGTGATGAAGTACTGCTCACCCCTCTGGGCTGGGGCTCTTGACTGTCGCCTTTCTTGGCTTCATGCTGTGGAAACCAAGGGATTTAGGATCATTGGTATCTCCTGTGGTAAAGCTGAGTCTTTGAGCCTCTCACATTCTCACCACAGGCAGCTTGGTGGTCTTTCTGTCTTATACCATCTCCGCTCCGGTCTCGCCCCCCCCCCCGTTCTGTCTGCGATATGACCTGTCTCACTCCCCCCCCCCATCTTTCCACATGACGCCCAAGGTCCACCAGCAACCTGCTTCTGGTAAAACTACCAAAATCACGAATCACTGCTCACCTTCACTCTTTCATTCCTCTTTTTCCCCGCCTTTGGGATAAACAACCAACACTCTTTTCAATCCCATTCTTCCCTCCAGGCCTTCAAAACAGCTGTTCACCACCACCTCTTATCCTCCCCCATCCAAAACCTCGATCTTTTCTACCCCCGTTAATCTATCCCAATCTCACCTCCTTCAAATTGCCTGCTTTCCTTCTTGAAAATCCCTGTAATGTCCATCTTGTAGACCCTGTGTTCCCCGCCCCATCCCTCTCCCTTCCACAGATCTCCTAATGTCTCTGTTACCCACTGTTTTGTCCTTCCCTCTCCCACTCCTCTTGTCTCCTGCCTCCCTTGTTGTGTGTTGTTTGTTAGCTCTCATACGGGCCTTGACAATGTATACAAAACAAAGAAAATGGAAACTCGGACTTCAGTGCTAATGCTTCCACTATATTTTCATTAACATGTGAAGTGTACAAAAGAATGCTTTGACAATGCCTTGGGTGAGTCGAAGCATGAGCCGCAAAGCTTGACGGGTGGTGTGTAATCTCAGTGTGGCTGATTTGCTCACCTACCGGAAGAAAAAAAAAATTCAGTCAACGTCTAATTACCTTTCTCTCGATTTACTTCATCGAGAAACTTCAACAGTCCAAACAATTAGTTACTATTGTGCTCTCAAGGGATATTCAGGGCAAACTCCAAAAAGATTCCATACTCTGTTTGAAACAAACTTTCCTGATACAAATAGAACCTGCCGACTTATGATGAAATTCAATGTGAATACGAAAGATTCAATGTTAATGTCATGTTTGCTGCCCTATTAGGATTGTTTATGTCTATGTTCTTGTTCATGTTTATGTTTATGTTTTAGTGGGGCAACTTAGCTAAATATAGCATAACAATTGTGCATTTTGTGAGGAAAGCACCAAATTTGGCACACTAGTAGCCTATCATATTATGAACACATTTGGATATTGGGCCATCTCAAATTCAGCCGCTGATGGCTGTGGAAGCCATTTTCCACTGCCATCAAAAATTTTGAGATGGCCCAATATCCAAATCTGTTCATAATATGATAGGCTACTAGTGTGCCAAATTTGGTGCTTTCCTCACAAAATGCACAATTGTTATGCTAAGTTGCCCCACTATTCAAGTATCGCTTTGATTTGAGTGAATTAAAACCTTTTTGAAGTCAGCTTGTTTCTATCCCACAACAATTTCGTTCACTCAAGCCAATCTACCACGGACAAGTTCCTCAAGCCAGGGAGATTTGTAGCTGATCCGAACTCAAGCACGGCTGCTCATCAATGGCTCCATTGGAAGTGAACCTTTCACGAACTTTCTGTCAGCCATCGCGACTCGCAACCTGGACAAACTGAATATGCTTATTGGTAACGTTGCACCTTTTGTGTGTGATTATAATCGCCGAGTGCGAAACATACGATGCTGCCATTGATATTCTCCAAGTGCTTTATGTAAAGCCCCAAAACGAGGTATTTGCAAGACATCTCCTCGCTACACGCAGACAAGAGGCAGGAGAGACACTCGATCGATACCTGCAAGCTCTCAAGCAGTTAAGCATAAATTGTAATTTCTCGGTTGTGACCGCAGATCAGTGTAGAGATGACTCCATATGGGACACTTTCATTATTGGACTCAAATCTGCTCACATATGCCTGCTGGAAAACAAAACTTTGGACCTCCCAGGACAGCTTTTGACCAAGTTTGTGCTTAAAAGATGGCCCAGAAACACACTGAGTCACATGTGCAGTTTGTCATCCCTGTTATTGCTACTGTTGCAGGGACCCAAGAAGCTCTTGAAACATCTATGGAAGCAAATGCACATGTGGAACAAATGACCTCTACTACTATGACCACCTCTGCTACCGAGAATGCCAAGTGTTTCTTCTGTGGATACAACAGGCATCCTCATAGCAAGTGCCCTGCCAAAGATGCTACGTGCAACAGCTGCAGTACGAAAGTCCACTTCTCGAAGGTATGCAAGTCATCAGGGGGGATTATTAGCCACACCCTCCACAACCCCTCCCCCCTCCCCCCACCAGGCTGCTCCCATTTGAGCTCCCATACTAAAGTGGTTGCTCCGTTAAAAAATAAAAAATAAAGCCTTGGATTCTTATTCCCGATCAGCAGGCAATGAGCCAGGTGCTGTTTTATCAGGCTTGCTGTCCCCTCTGTATTTGGCTTGTGGACACTAAGTTTAAAAAAAAGAGTAGGTCATTATGTGCTTATTACTTGACCAAATTGCCTCCTTGGGATTAGCTGTATCACTGGCAATATCTGCAGTCATGGGGAGGGGGAATGCTGGAGTGCTCAGGTTTTAGGAGCCAATTGGCCTCCTCCTGGAGTTTTTATGTTTTTTTTTTTTGTATCTCATTGTAATTTAGGCTTCTTTCTGTTTATTTTAAATTCATTTCTCACTCCCATAAAGTGACTGCAACCAAACATTTTTTTTCGGTTTAATGGTGCATGCAGGTGATGGCATGGTGGAAACCTCTTGCCTCTACTCTTGACAGAGCATTGGGTGCTCAAAACAATTCGTGAATGTTTCTGTGACTGAAACAATGCTGCACAGGTTGATACTCCATCGTTGGGTGAAGAAATTTCCAATGAGCAACCATGGGAATCAAACCATAACCATAAGAGCAAATGCAACCAGCCTTTACCCACTCAATTACCAAGCTGTTGATGTGTGCCAGGGCTAAATTCACAACCTGGCTTTAACCACTCAATTGCCAAGACATTCACACAGAAAAGCAATGCATGTGAAGAAACGAATAATCATTTCCATAAACCAAGGCAGGCTGTGCTTGCACAAACAATCTGTAGAAAGGTTGTATAATAGTCTAGAGAGGAGAAAATTATTTCTTCACTATGCAACGGGTGGCAGTGCCAGTGTTAATGTGGATTCTTAGGTTATTAAGCTGTGCTACCTGTAATCCCTGCCTGAATATGGTGGTAAGCTGTGCAGTCCATAATCTCTGTCTTATTGACGGTTGATACAGGCTTTGCTGTGTATATTCCTACTCCATTGGGTGAGTTTACAGCAATGATCAGCTTGTGTTGATCAGTTGTGCATCATGAAAAGTTGTGCATCACAATCAGTTGTGCATGAAAGTTCTGTGGGGGTCGCCAGTTGGGACAGCCTGGTAACCAGGTGTGTTGTTTTTCAAGACTGCACCAACCTATGGTCGAGCCAATCACAATGCACTTTAATCATGTGATTAAAGACCCACTCCAGAATGAAAGGCGACTTAGAGAAGGGGGTGTTGAAGTTGAATGTGATAACATTGCTCATCCTCGAAGGGGATGTGTGGATATTTTTAATGTGTAAGCTAAAGATGGAAAGGTGGGCTGGAGGTTATGTTGAAGAGGGCACATGGAAGAGAAAAGGAGGGTAGGAGGCTGAAAAAATAGGGGAAACAGAATGCAGAAAAGGTTGGAGAAGAGAGGAAGAAAGGAAGTGTGTGAGGTACATATAAAAAAGAAAATCCACCATATTTTAATGAAATATTGTATGAAGTCCCAAACGGTACAGTTATTGAAATTGGTGATAAAGGCGAAGTTAACTCCAAAAGCTTCAGGAAAAGTTGCATTCATCGGGGAATATGACGATTACTAATATATATATATATATATATATATATATATATATATATATATATATATATATATATATATATATATATTTAAGCCGGTAGGTGGCGATGGGTCGCCAAGCATGGACACTATAAGATATAGAGCAAAATGGATGTCATATAGCAGAGAGGGAATCACCTTAAGATTATGCATATCAAATCTCATCCAGTTCCATCTACTGATAACTACTCGGTATCCTTTTGAATGAAAAGTACCGAAAATGCGGTTTGAAATTGGAAATCCCCAAAGTTTGAGGGGGTGCTGTGGGTGAACAAAGATGTAAATCGAAAATTCGGCTCGATCGTTTGTGCACAATATATTTCAGACGATCAGTGTGAATTTTCATGACCATCCGACCATAACCCGAGGAGGAGTAGCATTTGGCGCGAAGGCACCTCCAGCTCTCGCATATTATCGATTTTTTGCACTAATTGACCTTTGACCCCTGACCGAAGCGTAATCGGTCAATTTGTCCTGAGGCAAAGTTGTAGTACTCATTGAGTACCATGAACCTGCAAAGTTTCATTCGTATCGATGCACTCACCTGGTCGCAAGGGGGTCTTCAATTTTCGCGCATACCCTAATTGTAGGGGCGCTGCGGGTAAAGTATTCCATATATCGCAAAACCCGGAATACATTTGATAGAGCATCACCTGTCGATCATTCGTCCCAAATTTCATAACCCTACGTGGGATAATGGCTTTCGGAATTGATTTCGTGTGAACGGTACCGATTTTGAAGGTTTTTCGCTTGTTGCTAGGGAACCAAAGCGTCCCTAGCAACCATCTCAATTTCCAAAGCACTAGGTCATAAGATGTACCTACCACCCGAGTTTGGTCAAAATCCGCCCATGTTTACTACCAATTATGCTGATGACAAATGAACAAACATCCAAACAAACATCCAAACAAACAGACAGAATTACTGACAATAAGGGTCACCTATTTCGGTGACCCAATATATATATATATATATATATATATATATATATATATATATATATATATATATATATATATATATATATATATATATATATATATATATATATATATACAAACAAATATCCCAAAAGGTCGGAATCTTGGGCAGAATTCTTTTAATATTCTAGTTTTATTTATGATCAGAGTTAAATGCCTTAAATTATACATGCCAATCTGGGAAATGGTAAAGTATAGTGTTTGTTTTGTTTTGTTATAAAAATGAATGCAGTTGTGTGTATTCACAATATAATACAATAAATGTAGATGAAGCAATCACAAAACCAACAGTTGTGCGCACACCACCCTCAAAGGTCACTTTGTGCACACCAGGGGTGTTCAATAAGTTATCAGAATGGAATATTTTCAGCAATTCAACAAACGCAAAGGTTTTATTTCTTTCTTTATTTCAGTGCATATATGTAAAAACTATTAAGAATGAGCTAAGATCCTCGTCCTCTTAATGATGACATCATAAAACGAATATGACGTCATTGTGATGTATCTGGTTTGCGATAAATTATCTGTGCTAATGCCCGGCTTGATTCCCGCAAACAAAATTCAAACAGCTTGCCTAGTTTCGGAGATAATGGTATAGGCGATTTCCATTAGCGGCGATATTATGATGTCAACTTTTTTTCTTGGAAGAATTTCCAAAATCGGAGATGGTCACTGCCTGTGCGTGGGATTTCTGCATATACATGGCAAGTTTCACGAAGATCCGATGAAAACTCTGGGTTGTGAAACAAAAAATGTCAAAAAATAGGAATGACGTCATAAAAATTGATATGACGTCATAGTGATGTATCACGTGCGGTAATTAATCTCTGCTAATGTTCTGTTCGATTCCCGCAAACAGAATTCAAAAAGCTTGCCAAGTTTCAGAGATAATTTTTTAGGCGATTTCCATTGGCGGAGATATTTTGACGTCATAACTTTTTTTTCTCGGAGGAATTTTAAAAATCGGAGATGGTTACTCTCTGCGCAGGGTATTTTTACATATGTATGCCAAGTTTCAGGAAGTTTCGATGAAAACTGTAGGTTGTGAAACAAAAAAGTCCACAAGAACAACAACCTGAGCAAGACTTAGAGATCCTCCAAGAGGATCTAAAAAATGCTGACTCATGATATAAACCTATTGATTAAAAATTAGTTTTTCGGGACGATTGTTTGTTCTGTTCCGATATTCTCGTTCCGATATCCGTTTTGAACGCTCCTAATCGCTTGTGTAATTCAACATTCTTAGGTATTCGTATCATCATCGACAGTGACTTGTTTCTGATATCTCATATAATATTTTGTAAATATGATGCACACATTTGATTTGATTTGATTTGATTTGATGTACCATACTCTTCAGAGTGTTTGTACTAGCCAAAGCAGTTTCTCGGCAACAGTTCTACTGGGTGGTTTGTCCTTGCATTCCCGGCATTGTTTGTCCATGCTCTATCCTTTTTAATGCTGAACATCGAGTGAGGAAGCAGAACATACCATTTTTGAAGTGTTCCATATGACTCGGCCAAGGTTTGAACCACCGACCTCCCAGACTCAGAGTGGTCCATTCGAAACTCAGCCAAGAACTACCAAAGACTTTTTAAAAAATCGTACATGCTACTTCCTTGCTTAAAGCTCAGCATTTAAAAATGATAGAGTCGACAAAATCGGTGAGAATAACTCGTATGCCTTACAAACGGTAGAAAAACTCCAGAACACTGGGCTGTCCAGCCTGGTGGTGGCTTAGTGGTTAGGGTCGTTGCCTTAGGATCCGAGGGTCCTGAGTTTGAGCCCTGTTGGCTGCTGAATTAACACTAGGTGGGGTTGACTCAGCCTGTCATCCTTTCTAGGTTGGCAAAATGAGTACCAGTGTACTGGAAAAGGGGCACAGCATCAGCGGCACAGCCGTCCTTCCAAGAAATGATAGCTACCTGGCAGCCATGCTGCCATATGCAAGAACAGAACTGGGTTGTCCAGTCTGAGTTCCCATCTGAAATACTGACTTTGTGGAACCCAGATTCCAATACCATATGGATTTGTCCATTTTCTACGAATGTCCTCATCCTGTATGTAAAATTATGCTGTTTTTCTAATATGTATATCCTGCTTGTGATTTATATACATACACGTTCCTGTGTGAGCATGACCCTTCATGATCGATGTGCCATATTCTTTACAGGGTGTTAGTGCTGTCAAAGCAGTTCCTGCACAAGCATGCCACTGGATAATTTGTCCTTACCTTCCCAGCAATGAGTGAGTCTGGACAGGAATTTGTAATTTGTTCAAAGTGCTGATGTTCCAAAGTTTCAGCAAAAGTTGGTTTCGTCATTGACGAGGATGAAAGTAACTTTTGCGGAAACTAGTGGTTGCACACCTACTCTTTGCAAAAAATGCTGTGGAATCTTTATGGCCACCAAATCATCCGAGTAGATGGGACAGTCCAATGTCCGTACGAGAGATGGTGTCGACAATTCACTGGACAACAAAGATTTTGCTGCTGGGGTGGAAACGTATGTTCTAAACGAAATCAAGTATGCTGATTCTGAATCTGAAGTCAGAATTCTCAGCTTGTCAGGATTTTGAGTTATACATATGGTCCAATTACAGTAGCTTGCCCTGGTGGGTGATTTTGAGTGATCATAAATTATTATTTTTTTTGTATTTTTGGTTTCAATTATAGCAATGCAACTGTTGTATAATATTATTTCTCTTAAAAAGAGCTTTCGAATACACTTTAAGTTATTAAAATTGGATGAAAAATGACCAAGCTATGAATTTTTAAGTTAAATTTTCCACGCTGCATTATAATTTTTCACTAACCCTCACCCTTATGAAAAAGAAATTGTAAAGGCATGG
>NC_140964.1:54712618-54755118 GCF_056783735.1 Eptatretus burgeri | reverse complement strand
TGCCACACGGAAGGCCCGAGCTCAACCGCGGCTATGCTTGCTGCTGTGGGGACGGGACGTCGCGGGTTGCCCAAGCCAGACACAACGAGGGTGCAGGTAACCTGCAACGGTCTCGTGGGACTCGTTCGGTCTGCCAAGTCCCACGCCATAAAGACCCTAGAGGTCCAGTCTGACCCCATTGCCTTTGATGGGGTCTTTTTCCTGCTTTTCTTTCCAATGAATGATGTGGCGCCGAGTCCCGTAAGTAAAACTGTGTAAGTGACTGTACATTCATAATTACTTATAGATGGTTGTAGCGCTTTGTCTTGCCCACGTGCCGTGCCACATTCATTGCTTGTTCTGTATACGTGCATGTTGGTGTTTTTGAATGACTGTATGATTGTTCCTGCATACGTAGAGTAAATAGATGTGCTGGTTTAAATGTAAACCTGTTCGTTGCATCCATGCCCCCGTTGAAATGCCATCTTGTATTGCGGAATATTAGTTGGTTTTTAAATACCCGGTAAAGTGATCGGGTCCAACGGGACTGCGCGATATTACCCCGCTCGGTTATCCTAAAAGGAAGCGGGCTGCTTAAGCGGCTCGTTTCCAAGCGGTCCCGTTGAGGTACAACCTCTCGGAAACCTACCTGCGCGAATAATTAGGTAAATCGAAGATTTGGCGATCGCACCCTGTAGTGCGCGGGTAGGGTACGGACAAGGTTGTGGTGGAATTGAAAACCCATCAGTGACTGGTTTCTGACGCCATAGCAGAAAGTCATGACTGGATTGTCCGTTTGGTGGGCGAATCGGCTGCGATTGGTGAAACGCGGTCGTTCGCACGCCGGGTGGGCACGAATACTACAACAATGTATATGTATATGTATAGGTATATGTATTATATATATATATATATGTATATGTATATATGTATATGTATATATATATATATATATGTATATGTATATATGTATATGTATATATGTATATGTATATCTCTATTATAATACCAAGCTTGCACACTAAAAACTCTGCTCGCCGTCACACGATCCCGATGAAATTGCTGTGGCACTTAGCGGACATGCCGACAATGTTTGGGAAGTTTTGGCGTTCCATAGTACCACTTGCATTTTGCACAATGCGTATTTTTGTCATTCCCCGTGTACGGTCTGTCGTCTGCTACCAGCTATCAACTACTGCTATCCTGTGCATGTGCATGGGTATCACCAGTGTGTGTGTGTGTGTGTGTGTGTGTGTGTGTGTGTGTGTGTGTGTGTGTGTGTGTGTGTGTGTGTGTGTGTGTGTGTGTGTGTGTGTGTGTGTGTGTGTGTGTGTGTGTGTGTGTATATGTATATATATATATATATATATATATATATATATAATCAGTCTCAATTTTACATTTGCTTGTATGGGAGAGAAGTGGATAGGTGGGGAGAAAATCAGTCTCCTATTTTGGGCTTTTGGGGCTTGAGTCAGAAAGTTTTTCCCCATTCATTTGAATGGATGTCCCAGAAGCCCCATATATCATCGACTCACCACCCTGTCGGACTGTGTACTTTGCTTTATTTCTTGTCCTATAACGTGCATCTATCTATAATTCCAGCAACCTGTTTGTCTGTGTGTCTGTGTGTCTGTGTGTCTGTGACCGCTGTTTCTTGACAACCACTGGTCCAATCTAAATGAAACTTGCCAGGTATATTGCTGGGGCCCTGTGGATGTGCCTTTTCAAGGTTTGATATTAATCGGACAAGTGCTTCCCAAGTTATGGCCATTTATTTACCAACCGATGAAAGGACACGTTGCTGCGTAGGCCGGTTCGCAGCTGGCCGACGATGATGTCACGTGCCGTGCCGGTTACGATGGGGATCGGTGCCTTAGTTACCGTGGCAATGGTCAATGGCAGTGAATGTCATGGTAAGCAAAGACAGGGAGGTAAACTTGATTTTAATTTGGATTTTAATTAACTGTATGTTAGTATCACAGCAGTTGTTACTTCAATGCAAGCGATAATTCGTGGAATGATGTGAACATTCCGTATTGGCACGCGCTACTTCCGGATAGTGATGACTTACTGTATTCTAATCATTTCTCGATTTCTTATGCACATTTATAGATAAACACAATGCCCCAGTCCAGTCGTCGTTTACGAGAGCGAAGGAACGGACTGTGTGGTTGTTTGAAAGTTTTTTTGTGGGGGGGGGGGAGGGGGTGGGTTTGCACGTACGGGCACGCGAGAGCGAAGGAAAGGCCTGTGTGGTTGTTGTTTCTGACTCGCGGTTTAAAAGTTTTTTTTTGTTTTTTTTTCTCACGTACGTCCACGCATGTACGGGCACGTACTAGTTATTCAAATTTTTATATTTTTCACCAGCTATCCACCACAAAGAGCCTTTGGCATCATCTGACACTCTTCCAGAGAGGTTGTGGCAGTGAAAGAGGTGGATAGATTTTAATGGTAAATATTTTGGTTCATGGATGCATTGGAGATAAAGGGGAATGGGATTTTGGTTTGTCGTGTGGATGGGTGATGATACTGGGCTTGGTGCAGCACAGATATGATGAGCCGAATGGCCTCCTCCTGCACTAAAAAGTTCCCCGTGCATGTTATAATCGATCGCTTAATATGAGTTACTCCACCGCACGTCGTTTAAAAATTTGACTATGAAGTACAATCACATAAATAAGGCTTTTTTGACTATTTTCGTCTAAAATTATTTAATGAAGGAAATTTTAGTAGCATGAACATCAGGTACGGCGACCACATTTTAACATTCCACTGCCGTTTATAAATCTATAAAAATTATAGCGTAATTGCGGTATAAACGTGTAAGCGATATCTTTGAGGATATTGTGATTTTCTTTTTCTATCTTGATAAGACGCATCAGAATTTGCCATACTTTTATGCCAATCACAACAAACTGCTTTTTATGATTTAATTTGACAACCACATTCACTGAGGGACTGGGCTTTGCTCCCCCTTTGTGCAAGCAATCAAAGTTTCAGTGAAGAGTTTGCTCAAATATTCCATCAACCTCTATGATTGTGTAGCAAATCAAAAGGAAATCTCTCCTCTTGCTGTGCTTGAAGTGCTGTGCTGGAGAATTGGGAAAGACGATGCTATCAGAAGTCAATAGATTCCTGCTGACAAGAAGGAAAAAAAAAAAAACACTCGCATCTTGTCTGTGTTCATGGATTGACTAAAATTGGATGAACTGACTCTCTCTCTCTCTCTCTCTCTCTCTCTCTCTCTCTCTCTCTCTCTCTCTCTCTCTCTCTCTCTCTCTCTCTCTCTCTCTCTCTCTCTTACTCTCTCTCTCTCTCTCTCTCTCTCTCTCTCTCTCTCTCTCTCTCTCTCTCTCTCTCTCTCTCTCTCTCTCTCTCTCTCTCTCTCTCTCTCTCTCTCTCTCTCTCTCTCTCTCTCTCTCTCTCTCTCTCTCTCTCTCTCTCTCTCTCTCTCTCTCTCTCTCTCTCTCTCTCTCTCTCTCTCTCTCTCTCTCTCTCTCTCTCTCTCTCTCTCTCTCTCTCTCTCTCTCTCTCTCTCTCTCTCTCTCTCTCTCTCTCTCTCTCTCTCTCTCTCTCTCTCTCTCTCTCTCTCTCTCTCTCTCTCTCTCTCTCTTTCTCTCTTTCTCTCTTTCTCTCTTTCTCTCTTTCTCTCTTTCTCTCTTTCTCTCTTTCTCTCTTTCTCTCTTTTTCTCTTTTTCTCTTTTTCTCTTTTTCTCTCTCCTTCTCTCCTTCTCTCCCTCTCTCCCTCTCTCCCTCTCTCCCTCTCTCCCTCTCTCCCTCTCTCCCTCTCTCCCTCTCTCCCTCTCTCCCTCTCTCCCTCTCTCCCTCTCTCCCTCTCTCCCTCTCTCCCTCTCTCCCTCTCTCCCTCTCTCCCTCTCTCCCTCTCTCCCTCTCTCCCTCTCTCCCTCTCTCCCTCTCTCCCTCTCTCCCTCTCTCCCTCTCTCCCTCTCTCCCTCTCTCCCTCTCTCCCTCTCTCCCTCTCTCCCTCTCTCCCTCTCATCCATGCCAGCAAACTTTTGCACAAATTAAAGCACACTCGTCCAGGGAGCCACGAGCCGCCAAACTTCCTCTCGTGCTCCTGCAGGGAACAGGAAAGAGATAGGAAAGACAGCAGAGGCTTCTGAGAAGGCTGGATGAAGAGGCAGAGCTTAAGGCATGGCAGCAAAACAGATTTCCACTGAGAAGCTGCATGAACCCCTACGAGCACAATGTGAGTGGAAGAGATGCTTACAGTAATCCAGCAGAACCTGTGGTTTGGATCTTTTTCCTTTTTTTTTTGTATTTAATTCTCGGCCGTTGGGTTCGAAAAGTCGTTTTCACAGACAGGCGACCGGGCCAGGCCTATACATCTGGGACCTATTAAATACGTGGTGTGCTCAAGGGCAGAATCTTTCACTGCTATGCCCCTCGTGCCATTTCTGGGTGCCAAAGGAGAACAGCGGTAAATGACACAAAACTATTGGGACAGAAACAGACGCATATTTGACACTGCTTTTGAACTTTTGTTCATTGAATATAAAGGGAGTAAGAGAGAAAGATAAAGTATGTGTCTGTCTGCATGTGTGTATATGTGTGTGTTTTGAGGAATTGATGCCAAGTGAGAAGAGTGGACAGCAGGGCATATGGCACGAAGCAAAACCCAGCGTGGTGGCTCATGGAGACCGAGCCAGCAGCAATAAACAACCGTCTTGATGTTTGGGCCAACATCACCTGCTCCCAGCAGGCTGCTCAATATTGTCCCAAATCGTATGATTCATTTTTTTGCTTCCCAGCCTTTGCAAACTGCACGACACAAGATCTGAACAGCAGGGTGGGGCCATATTCATCATCCACATGGCTTTTCAAATTTCACAGCCTCAGAACACAGAAGAGGCATATCTGAAGGCCAAAAGCCTTGCTTGCAGCAGGGATTAGGTGGTTCAAATAGGACTCTCAGACGTTATAACACTTTCTTCGGAAGCCGCAGAGCAGTTTGATTGTTTAGAAAACTAGCAATATCCGCATCTGTCAGTGGCACGCAATACCAACCAAGGCTGAAAATGAAGATATATGTTCTGTCAGAATAAATTATATGTTTGCGTGACTTTGAATTACTCAATGTAACTGTGAAACTATGTGTGCATAGAGGGGCCTGCAAAGCTTGCAAATAGAAAAATAATGCCGCGACTGCGACATTTTGTTGAAAAACCTGCCATCTCCTTCTCCACTGGGGTGAGGCTGAGACTAAGAGGAACGGGCATTTAGCTATAGATCCTTCCACAAAGCCACTTTGCATGCATTGGATTTATTCTTAATCTTGAATCCAGCTCATTGTGCACACAGATGGCTGTTTGGAAAAGTGAAAAGTCTCGGATAAAGACATTTCAATCGGATCGAAGGTTGGGTTTCCACAAGCACAATCATGGTATGTTCGTTATCTTCTATCAGTTTGCCAGGATTGAAACCTCATCGGTCTGCCTTTTGAATTAGTCTTTCAAATTCAACAACATAAAAGTGTTTCAGCAGTTGGTAAGCAGCATTTTCATGTTTTTTTTTTATGCAACTTCTCTGTATATTAAATTTTATAATATGAAGTTGTGTTTGACTGTTGTAGATTTTTCCTTTATTATTGGTGAAGAACTCATCCTTACAGACGGGTTAATTCCCCCCAGAATTACGGACGAGAACACTTGTAATATACACCTCCACCAGGAGCGATACAATACACATTTACATACAGATAATTGGGTTTCTTCTTCCACTCTGAACACCTGGGACTATGATTTTTTTTTCGTTTTTATCACCTAAAACTTTCTCACTCGATGCTCAGCATTTAGAGGATTGAACACGGACAAACACTGTGGGTTGGCATCCGATCGGGAAGGGGGGACATTTATAATTCAATTTCTACATCACTGTCTCCATTGTCACTGGCAGTGTTTGTTTATAGTTTAAAGTCAAGTCCATCGACTCCATTTCTTTGCATACATGATCGAGGCTTATGTAAGAGCTACCGCAAAATGGAAGGGAACAAAATTATCAAGGGGAGGGGGGTTAGAACATGGGCTGAATAATCTGCGCACAATCTGAATGAAACACAGCAGGTGGAGGAAGAGGAAAGCGAGTGTGAAACACAAAAGGAACAAACTAACCGACAACTAACAAACAAAAAGAAGTGAAGAGAGAGAGAGAGGACAATAACCTGGAAAAAGGTAGTGCTTGAGAATGGGGTCATTTGGGGTAGAAGAGATCATGAGTATGGATGGGGATGACCTGAGGTAGTGGTGAGCAGCTGTCTTGAAACTCTGGAGGAAAGAATGGGACAGAACTGACTGGCGAAGTTGGTTCCACAGGCAAGAGAAAAGGGGAACAAATCGATTGATGTAGGTGAATAGTGAGCCTGGACTTTGGGAGTTTAACAAATAGCAGGTTACTGGTAGACCATGTGTGCCCTGCAGAAACCCGGGAGAGACGGGAAAGAGAGCTAGGTAGAGGGTGTAAGATCAAAAAGGAGGCAGTAGAATATTGAGAGGCCACCAATATGTGTGGGATGTGAAAGTAATAGGCCAAGATGCTCAGCTTCATTGTGGGAGATACAAGAAGGGCATGGTGTGAGGCAGGGGCACCAGTCCAAAGGGAAAAGCAGTACTCCATCAAGCTGCGAATGAAAGTCTTGTAGGTTGTCAAAAATTCAGACTGGCCAAGGAAAGACATTTCACAATGAAGGATGCCCATTGGGCAGCTGGTTTTTGGAGGCCATCTTGGAAATATGGTCTGCCCAAGAAAGATCCTGGCTGATGATGAGGCCCAAAAGTTTGAGTGACTTAACCTCTTCAAGTTGTTTGAACTTAACCATTGAGTGAGTGATTTAATCATTATCTCCATTGGGCGTGTGTGCATGTGATTTGTGACAACTCTTCCATTATACTTCGACCCTGTAAAAATAAATCATATTGGCAATTCAAAGGCATTCAATTTCAAGGTTTACAAGCAGGCTGCCAAAAAGATAAATCTGATTCGTCAAAGCTATTTCAGTGAAATTTCAATTCGTTAGTCCACCTTGCAGGGTAGATTTTTTTTTTTTTTCAAACAAGATTGTTTGATTTTGGAATGCTTTTTAAATTAACCTTTGTCTGAAAAGAAACTGATAATGATCTCTACACAAATGTCACAGAGTTATCCTTTTCTCCTTTTCCCTGGAAATCAGTTGTCATCTGTGTGACCCAAACACATTTCCCCTGTTTTGTTTTTTTGCAGTGCATCACAATGGGACACCACGAGCAGTCTTTTGCTTTCTCGTATTTACAGTTTTACAATGACTACAGTATATAAAGTACAAAAATGTAATATAATTACACTTTTCATTTTGGGGGGCATTTCACTGTTTTACATACAAATGTTTTGGGGGGTTTTTTGCAGGAGTAATTAAAATGTGCGTACAACATTTTTAGCTTTGTAAAAAGTTCACTTAAAAAAATTGGGCCTCTTGCCATTCCTGTGTCTTATTGTGTGTCCAGAAGTGTCTTTAATAAGGAGTGTTTTTTCAGCACCTTATTAAAGGTGTGCATGTGATATTTGATAGATTCTCACTTTTTAACGGTACCTAAAAACGGTACCTATACCTGGTGTTGGCTTAATGGTTAGGGTGGCGGGCTTTAGATCCTAGGGTCCTGAGTTCAAATCCCACTCAGCTCTTGAATTAATACCAGGTGGGGTTAACTCGGCCTGTCATCCTTCCGAGGTCGGCAAAATGAGTGCCAGCATGCTGGTATCCTGTGTTGGAGTGGTGACCCGTCCAGGATTGTACCCAATAGCCAAGGAGACTGCTAAGGCAGCACCAACGCTCTGCACAGAGTATGGTCCCAATCTCCTCCTCCTCCTAAACCCCGATTGTGAACATTGGAATGGTCATGCTTTGGTGCGCCAAAATGGAGAAAGTTCATCCTCATTATGTTTGATGTTGTATTCAATTTGATGGATTGAACTGTGTAGAGGGTGATGTGTCACCTCCACCATAAAAAGTTTATATTATTGGAAAAAAAGTTTTTAAAGTTTTCGACTTCATTGACAGAATGCTCACATTTTAATAATATAAAAATCATTCTGCTTCATTTCACTCGAAAAACCACAGATTATTGTGAGATTAACAAGCATGGATTAACTTTTGTCCGAAATGGATTTAAGTTTGTGATCCTCCATTTACATTGATACAAGCAACAAATTTGGAGGTCTGCTCCAGTGAATCCTGTCTTAAACATGTATTTTTTTTCCCCAAGAAATTGAGGTTCATGGAAGAGTGAGGTGGTAAAGGAGGAAAAAGCAAATCGATGACAGCAGGACAACAAGCAAGATAATTAACAAACAGTGAAGGACAAAGTGGAGGAAACACAAAGATCCATACGAAGGCCCACAAGAATACTCGGAACAGGTAAGGACAAGCATATCCAGCACCAAAACACACACAAAGACACTCAACCAGACACTAATTGTGAACCAACAATTATCAACAAATGTAAACCAAAAATTAAATAAAAAACTTAAAATACGACAATTCTAGAACAAGTATCCTCGGCTTTAGAAGATGGACTCTCAAATCAAAGAAGATGGCATTTGGTCATGAAGGAACCTTTAATGCATGCGCCTTTAATACATGACATTCTCGTTATCAATATTCACCATCTTATGACAGTCGACCACAATTCTAATAATCCCTAGCAAACCAAAGTTCTATGTGAAATCCATGGCCGAGTGAAGTTTTGTGATTTTGCTTATCTAATCTGTCAGCTTGATGATATGTGCACGACGCCTTTTCAAAGTGTGCCGAGCAAGACGCATTTTCAAAGTGCATTTCTGTGCAGATATTGAAGCTTGTGGAAGAGCAAGATGAAAGAGGATGGAGGGTAACGTAATGGAAGCAGGGTAATAGGATACAGGACAACAATGAATAAAAAGCAGGCATGGTTAGCAAACTTGGAAAATATTGTGTCTGCAGATCCTTAAGTGCTCCGTGTTACATCAAATGTCTGGTTACACATGACACGTTTCACCGGCTTTACTTCAATAGCTGGAAAGAATATTCTATCTATCATTACATACATCAGCTTCAACACGGAACTTCACTCCAACGCTCAGAAATGCTTTAATTGCCTGATAATGTTGGGTCATGATTTATTGTTGTAAACTTTCTTTTCATTTCTGAGAGTTGATATCTCTGCACTTGAGCACAATTTGTTAAATTATTGCTTTTGGGTCATATGCTGTATCTGTTGTCGGAAAATGAGAAGAGAAAGGGAAGTAAGTGAAGAGGAGTTTAGGAGAATTGGGGAGAGAAGCAAAATAGATTTGGGAGGATATATGAGCAATGGGAGTGAATAAATGAGTATGGATCATAATTCACTCAGAAAATCACCATAATTCACTATAAGTGTGAGAGCAAAAGTATCTGTCCCCAGTGACTGGAAAATATTTTAACTGGAAAACTTTTTAACTTTAAACTAGAAAAAAGTTTAAGTTAATCTTTCAATTTAAATTATTTCATGGACTTTAAAAAAGGTTAATTGTGTTGCACTCTTGGTTTCACTCAGAACCAAAACTCTGAGCTACGTATACCACTCACCGCTAAATTGTGGTGTAACAGCAGGCAGGTGTGGTTGAATTTGTCTAAAAAGAGGGCAAACTATCCTGCTTATAAAAAGTTTGGCATCAACATTATTTATGCCTGTTTTCCCATCATTTAAAAAGTTAATGTTGAGCTTTTCAAATGCAGCACAGGAAGCGGCCGCCATAAACGGGAGAAGGGCAAATGCATGGACAGAGACCACCATTCGCAATATACTACGGTGTAATAGATGATTTACCTTTCAAGGAACTTCAACACAGAAAGAGACCATTCGGACAATCAATCCTGCACAATGGTTGCCAACCTATGACAGTTTTTTGTATGCAGAGTCAAGGCTCGTGGAAGAGGTAGAACGCTAGATGGATCAGGACGCAACAGGACAAAAGGAACAGTTGGGGGGGGGGGCAACAGCGAAGTTGAAGGACAAAATTGAGGGGGACTTGGACAAACAATGGGTGTGGGGAGCAATGGGTTGGCCAGGATGGATACAGAATGAAACTTTTACCACCCCTCCCCCACTCTCCTCTTTCCCACTCCCCCACTCCCCTCTCTCGATATGTCTGTGCTCTATTATTTTCAGTGAACATTCTAACTCTTAACAAATAACGTCATCGAGTCCACCGATAATTAAATTTAAGCTTATTTTGGATCTCTTTGAAGTTCATTATGAAACGTTTTTTTGGGTCACCATGTTAGATGGAGGTTTTACTTTTTACTTTGAATAAATACTTTGAATAAAATTTTACTTTGAATTTTACTTTGAATAAATGATGGCCTTGCACTGCATCCTTTGTTCAAAGACTTTCAGTATGTGCTGTACTGTTATTAACAACGCCAACATGGTTTGTTCAATTTTGTGATAATCCTCAAACTCTGTCACCGAGCGTCGGTGCTGCCGAAGTAGCTTCCTGAACAAGGGTTACACTGTGTGGTTTGCCATTGCCTTCCTAGCAGTAGTTTGGGCAGGAATTTGTAATTTGACCATGTTGCTACCGATAGCTCGCCCACTCTTCGCGAAGGACACCGTGGGATCTTTAACGTCGACCAACTAACATAGTCGGTAAACGGGACGCCCAGTTTAACATCCATCGGAAGGACAGCACACGCATTGACGATTCACCCAGTCTGTGAAACAACGAGATGACAGTTTATAGTTGGGTCGGGATTTGAACCGAGGCTAAACAGCTTGGAGGTGAGTGAGTGTACCTCGAGGTCATCCTGTCAGCCCAGGTCGTCTCTAAACGCATTGTTAAACAAAGCGATTCCATGGTGTAATTGGAGTTTAAAATGTATCTCATTATCATGTTCTTCTGATTGAATGTTGAGCTTTACCTGCTTGTGCGAAGCTTTTCAAACGCAGGGCGGGAAGCGGCCGCTGGAAACAGGAGACAGCCGAACATGCAAACATACGAACACATGGACTGACACCGCACTCACATTATGTAATACACGATCATGGTTTTATGCAGTGTAAATATATGACCCTTTATTAAATTTTGATTACTTTGTACAGTAGCTCATGTGCTGTTCTGGTGTGTGCATTTACCAAATATCCAGACGAGAGAGATGAATCACATGTTTAAGTTTCTCGTATGTGAGTGATTAGAATGAATATTTGCAGAGAGCACACTTGCGTATGAATTGGAAAAAATATAGGTGTAAATTTGAAAGGAGAGGGTGGGGTTGCTGGATGTTACCTAAAATATAGTTATGTTTGTGGGCAGTGCCGGATTTATGGTGGTGGAGGCCCTGGGCACATATGGGTGGTGGTGACTCTTTCTGTCACCGATGAAGTAAAGCAGTGGTTTTCAGCCTTCTTCACTGATGGAACCCTAAATTCTTATATCTTATTCTGTGGCACCCCAATTCAATTTTCAATTTGTATAGTTAGTTGTCTTAAGAACATTACCGACTCCACTAGTTAAATTATTCGATAAAATACAGAATTTCAAGAGTGTTTTCTCGTGGGCTTTTATTACCACCAATGGATTCCAGACACAACTGAAGATTGGCAAAGCATGCAGTTAGCATGTCAAAACGATATTGTATTACTGTTATGACTTCCAAAACTTCATTTGATTTAATTCCAGCAATTGAACTATAAGTAACGAAATGAGAAGCATTGCTTTTATATGTTCCTGCTATCGGATTCCGCCAATACAGAAAGTAAAAATCCCTTGAACAAGTGAATGCGGACTATATTAGCGAAAGTTTCCAACAAAACTTATCAAATACCCATTGAATGCCCAATTTTTGCTGCAAATTTGCTACACTGGTTAATGTAGGGTTAATCTACCGATATACAACACCATGTATTTGTGAATTTGTCTGTGCCCCTTCACAAGGACAATTTAAGAAGTGTTTTAAAGGCCAATCTTTTAACACGACTGTGTGTTCATTGAGGTGTATTTTTCAGGATTTAATAGAAACCACAAAAACATTTTTCATGAAAGAGTCATTACGTCTCTTTCATTGGAAATGTAGACAGTGACTTGCTACTGGGCCTCAAAGGCGGTGTACAGAAGTGTTTAAAAAAATAACAATAAATACAAGGTGCAGGGAGGTGAAATTCGCTGCACATGATGTGCTACGCGTGCAAAGTAAAACGAGTGTTCATTTACATCTGTAGGATGTCGAATAAATAAAGAATATATAAGCACACATGACGCTAGGCCGAGGCTTCAAACTTTAGCATGCTCATGAGGTTGTACCGTCAAAATGAAACATCCCAGAAGATAAAGAAAATAGGGTCACATTTGTAGATGTAGTTATGAGTTCACCTGGAACATAATTCCGGGAAGCTTATAGGATGGCCTGTCATCTGTCCCTCAGTCTGTCCATAATTATTCCACCCGTCCGTCCACAAACATTTGCAACCTCGTCTCTGAAACTACACACACAATTTCGATGAAACTTCAACGCAACCTTCATCACCCATGATGTACCAAAGTTTGTTCATGACATGAAAAACATCGGCATCTGAGGAGGTCTACGGGGGGGTTGGGAGTGGGGTTACCCCCAAAGTATGTATTTGCGTTCTTCTCCGAAACCACACGCACATTTTCGATGAAAATTGACCACAACCTTCATCACCCGTGATGTGTCAAAGTTTGTTCACACCATTAAAAACATCTGGGTACACAGGGGGTTGCCCCCCAAAATATGTGTTTGCTTTCTTCTCCGAAACCACACACACAATTTCAATGGCACTTGACTACAACCATACAAAAATTTGTTCATGACATTAAAAAAAAAATCAGGGTCTAAAGGAGTCTATCGAGGGGGGGAGGGTGGGAGGGTGGGGAAGGTTCACCCCAAAAATATGCATTTGCTTTCTTCTCCGTAATTTTGATGAAACAACCCCTACACACACAATTTTGATGAAACTTGACCACAACCTTCATCACCTGTGATGTAATAAAGTTTGTTCATGGCATAAGAAAAAAAAATCCACAGGTGCTTTCGACTCATAAGCTATAATTCACAATAACAATCAATAATCTTGGATGAACCTTTGGGTGGTGGAGGACCTGCGGCAAGTGCCGTGGTTGCCCTTGCCTAAATCCGACCCTGTTTGTGGGGAAGGTGTCAGAAGTTAGAGTGAGGCTCTCAGCACCGTGTTTATTACCCCCACCACCGAAGGTGAAAGAGGTTATGTTTTCACTCTTCGGTGCCTGCTTGTTACTTGAAAAATCGAAGATTTTTCAAGTATATTGGTCAGTCGATTTTATTATTCTATTTGTCTGTTTGTCACCGACAGGCCACAATTTTAAACCCATCTTCACGAAACTTCACCACATGGTAGAGTTTGTCATAAGGAAGAAGGCTATTGTTTTTGAAGTCAAAAGGTCAAATGGTCAGCATAGGCCAAAGGTCAACAACTCATGTGAGATTTCGAAATTCCTCAATTTTCATCTGATTTACTTGAAATTTGAAGAGCATTTATATTTCAGGTCACTGAATTCAACAAGCCAATTATTTTTTGAGGTCAGCATCGACAAAAAGGTCAATATAGGCCCAAAGTCAACAACTAAGGTGGTATTTCTAAAATCCTCAATTTTCATCCGATTGACTTGAAATTTGAAGAGGATATAGAATCTCATTACCTTCGCCGAAGGAGAGGATATTGTGTTTGGGTCCATTTGTTTGTCTGTCTGTCTGTCTGTCTGTATGTTACTTGCAAAATCGAAGATTTTTCAAGTATATTGGTCAGTCGATTTTGTTATTCTATCTGTTTGTCTGTTTCACCTCCAGGTCACAATTCTAAACCGATCATCATGAAATTTACTAAGTTGTAGACGTAGTCTCAACTGAGAAGCCTATTGATTTTGAGGTGAAAGGTCATCTTGAAGTAAAATTTCTAAAATCGTCATTTTTTATCCGATTGACTTGAAATTTTAACAGGATTTGCATATTGCTTTCCTGAATTGGGAAAGCTACTCTTTTTTTCTTTTTTCTTTTCCGTCAAAGCTCAACTCAAGGTCATACGTCTGAAAAGTCATCAATTTTCATCCGATTGACCTGAGAATTAAAGTGTAATTTCATACTGTAATAATGAATTGGAAAACCAACTATTTTTGAGATCAATAGGTCAAAGGTCAACTCAAGGTCAAACTTCTAAAATCATCAATTTTCAACTGAAAAATCGTCAGTTTACATCCCATTAACTTGAAAGTTGAACAGGATTTGCGTAGTCCATTACTGAAATGGGAAAGCAACTATTTTTGAGGCCAAAGGTCAAACCTCAAATAACATCAAATCTTCTCTGAAAAATCGTCATTTTTCATCTGATTAACCTGACAATTAAGCAGCAATTGCAAACTGCATCACTGAATTTGGAAACCAACTATTTTTTTAGGTCAAAATTCAACACAAGGTTAAACTTTTGAAATAATCATTTTCAATCTGAAAAATAATCAATTTTCATCTCATTGACCTGAGCTTAGATTAAGATTGTCAACTTTAATCTTTATGAAATGGACAATTTCATGTATCCATGGCAACCTTTGGAGGGGGGGAGGATTTTGCAAGTATCGTGCTCTGTGTGACGTCTTTTTCTTGTTATTCTGTCTGCTTGTCCCCTGAAGGTCACAATTTTAAAACGATCTTCACAAAACTTCACCACATGGTAGAGTTTGTCATAAGCAAGAAGCCTATTGTTTTTGAGGTCAAAAGGTCAATAGGCTAAAGGTCAACAACTTAGGTGGTATTTCTAAAATCCCCAATTTTCATCCGATTGACTTGAAATTTGAAGAGGATTCATACTTCAGGTCATTAAATTCAACCAGCCAATTATTTTTAAGGTCAACATGGACCAAAAGGTCAACAGCGAAGGAGGGATTTCTGTAATCCTCAATTTTCATCTCATTGACTTGATATTTGAAGAGGATTTGCATATCAGGTCACTGAATTCAACCACCAATTATTTTTGAGGTCCGTGATGATTTGTTAGGGTTTGTTAGCTGTTAGGGTTTTGGCAGGTCAAATTAAGCTGTGCCGCGCTATGCCGATCGGGCGTCCACGCCAAGTCCGGCATCGACATGGGGAGCCAGGGGGAGCCCTGCGCTCTCCAGGTCGCCTAAAGAGGGACGAAACGGCCCAGGCCGGCAACGGAGCAGGTTAAAGTCCCCGTGCCGATCAGTGGTGGGATATCGGCTGTGAATAGACGGTACAGAGCAGCCCGGCCGATAGGCCCCCCACTACCACAAAAAATCGCACAAGCAGGAAATACAACGCAAAGAATGCAAAGAATGTAAACTTATGCCAAAAGGACATCGGCCGAATTTCTAAAATTGTCAATTTTCATCCGATTGACTTGAAATTTGAAGAGTATTTATACTTCAGTCACTGAACTCAACCAACCAATTACTTTTGAGGTCAACATGGACCAAAAGGTCAACATAGGCCCAGAGTCAAAAACTAAGGTGATATTCCTAAAATCCTCAATTTTCATCCAATTGACTTGAAATTTGAAGAGGAGATGCATATTTGGTCATTGCCTTCAACCACCAATTATTTTGAGAACAAAGTTGTTTAATGGATTTCACAAGTATCGTGCTTTGCACAATGTCTTCTTCTTTGTTTATTTGTTACTTACGAAATCTAAAGATTTCGTAAGTATATTGATGCCTTCCGTTTCTATTTGTTTGTTTGTTTGTTTATTTGTAGGCACGATAACTCGAGAACGGAAGAAGCTACCAATCTCAAATTACACCACGTGATTCAGGAGGGTGATGGTTAGCGCTGATTAGATTTTGGTCAAAATCGGTCAAAGGTCAAGGTCACGGTGAGGTCAAACATAATTCCGTAAATTCATGTGGAGAAATGGAGTATTTTTGCTTCGCTCGACGTTACGAGTTCGTTTTAACTTCGATTTTAATTTTGTCTTCGGTTTTTGCGATCGCTTAGGACGCTTAAAACTCGGTTGTCGAAATTCTGGAACAGCGATGAATAACTGATATATATATATAATAAATAATAAGTCTTTTATCAGATTCTTCTGAAAAGTAATACACCTATTATCTGGCATATCCTGCTGGTACTGAATCACTTTTTTTTTTAAATAAAAGCAAAAAAATGGAATTTTTATAAGAAATCTAGTTTTTGTCTGGGACTGATTATCTGCAAACCACAGTGTAAAATCGTAGACCACAATGAATTCAGAATTCAAGCTCCCCTTGGGCTTCTGACTGATTCATGCTTTCATTAGACAAGGTCAGAGGTCAAGTTGATGATTTCGTAAGTACCAGTCTATGACTGCTTGTTTGTCTATTTGTCTGTTTGTCTGTTTGTCTTTCTGTCTGTGTGCAAGATTTCTCAAAATGTTGTAGACGGATCTGGATGAAATTTGGTGGGCTGGTTGGGTGTGTGACAAGGACCAACTGATTAGATTTTGGTGAAGATCCGGATCCGGATCTGGATCTGACTACGATAATTTTAAAGTGATTCTTCACCATTGAGAGATGGGGCCAAAAATGATATATAATACGATATCTCAAAGTTGTGGACAGATTCGGGTGAAACCTGGTGGACATGTTTGGTGTGTGACCACGACAAAGTAATTCAATTTTGGTGAAGATCTGAATCTGGATCTGAATTTGAGAATCATTTAATTTTTAAAGTGATTCTTCACCATTGAGAGATGGGGCCAAAAATGATATGTAGCATGATATTTCAAAAATGTATTGGGACCAATATGTTCTCATGGATCGGATATTAATTGCCGGAGGTATGCGATCTACCGAGTGCTCTTCTAGTAAAGTATATTTTGGTCATGATAGTAATACCATTAAGTTAAAAATGGGCAAGTTTACCTTGTTCGACTATGCAATTGGGCCTTCAGGCCAACGTGCTTGTTTTTTTGACGGACATTAATGGGCCCTTGGTCTGACAAGATGGCGTAGAGGTCTGCACACTCCAATAAGCTGTCTAGCCTGGGTTTGAATCTTGATGCAGCTATAAAATGTCATCCTGGTGTTCCACAGGCAGGGTGATTCATCAGTGTGTTTGTCGTCCCTCGGATGGACAGTAAACGTCTATCCTGTCTGTCAGCATTCATTGGTGGATGTTAAAGAGCCAATGGTGTCTTTCGCAAAGCGTCGGTGAGCCATCACCGGCACCATGGTCAAATTACAAACTCCTGCCCGAACCTACAGGAGGCATTGCATCAGCAGCACAGCAGCACACTCAACAAATGATGCTACCCTGCAGCTTTGTGTTTTGTATGAATGAAGAAGAATATCGGCCTTTGTGTTATATACCACTTTGGACTAAAAAAAAAGTGTTTTTCCATCGTCAAATTTTTTTTAGTATTTCAAGATGCTTATATACCAAAGCCGTTTTTTGAGTGGTGTGGGTTCCTTGTATGACCATGTATTTTGTTTTTAGGGCAAGGGTGCATGAGTATTATGACATGTCAAGCTTGTCATGGCTTTTTATGAACGTGTATAATGGTGTTTGGGCTAAAAGTTCATGTGTTCAGCTTTGTCACAATGTTGAATCATCATCACCAATTGAGAAACAATGTCTGAATTGAGTATTACTGAAACTTTAAAGTTATCGCATGCATGGGAAGAGAAGAAATGTCAAAAGATCACAATCCTGCCCCACCCCATAGAGGGTTTTGTTGATTTGTTTTCCTCCCACCCCTCTCACTCACCCCTGTCCCTGCCTCCCTCTCTCTCTCTCCCTCCCTCTCTCTCCCTCTCTCTACCTCTCTCTCCCTCTCTCTCCCTCTCTCCCTCTCTCCCTCTCTCCCTCTTTCTCCCTCTCTCCCTCTCCCTCCCTCTCTCTCCCTCTCTCTCCCTCTCTCTCCCTCTCTCTCCCTCTCCCTCTCCCTCCCTCTCCCTCCCTCTCCCTCCCTCTCTCTCCCTCTCTCCCTCTCTCCCTCTCTCCCTCTCTCTCTCTCTCTCTCTCTCTCTCTCTCTCTCTCTCTCTCTCTCTCTCTCTCTCTCTCTCTCTCTCTCTCTCTCTCTCTCTCTCTCTCTCTCTCTCTCTCTCTCTCTCTCTCTCTCTCTCTCTCTCTCTCTCTCTCTCTCTCTCTCTCTCTCTCTCTCTCTCTCTCTCTCTCTCTCTCTCTCCCTCTCTCTCTCCCTCGCTCTCTCCCTCTCTCTCTCTCCCTCTCTCCCTCTCTCCCTCTCTCCCTCTCTCCCTCTCTCCCTCTCTCTTTCTGTCTGTCTCTCTTTCTCTCTTTCTCCCTCTCTCTCTCCCTCTCTCCCTCTCTCCCTCTCTCCCTCTCTCCCTCTCTCCCTCTCTCCCTCTCTCTCTCTCTCCATCACTCTCTCTCACTCTCTCCCGCTCTCTCTCCCTCTCTCTCTCTCTCTCTCTCTCTCTCTCTCTCTCTCTCTCTCTCTCTCTCTCTCTCTCTCTCTCTCTCTCTCTCTCTCTCTCTCTCTCTCTCTCCCTCTCACTCTCTCTCTCTCTCTCTCTCTCCTCTCTCTCTCCCTCTCCCGCCCTCTCCTCTCCCTCTCCTCTCCCTCTCCCTCCCTCTCTCTTCCTCTCTCTCCCGCTCTCTCTCCCGCTCTCTCTCTCTCTCTCTCTCCCTCTCCCTCTCCCTCTCCCTCTCCCTCTCTCTCCCACGCACTCTCTCTTAATCTCAATCTCCCCCTGTCTCTCATTCTCCCCCTCTCATCCTCTTCTCCTTGACTCCTTTCCTTCTCGCTCTCTCCCTCTCTCTCTCATATGTATCTGCTTGATTGGACAACCTTCGGACACGAAGGTTGTAGACCCACTGTTCAGAGAGATCCTGGGAATGAAGGGTCAAAACCTCTGATGGACGGTTCACAGCTGGCAATCCAGATGCGCATTGCATCTACAGGGCATGAGTAAACCAAAGACATTCTTTATCTCTTTCTTTTTCTCTTTCTCTTTCTCTTTCAATCCATCATTTCTTTCTCTCACGGTAGACATGTTGTTGTGCAGAATCTTCTTACTTATAAACGCTCTCCCTGAAATTATATTACACAGTCTGAGAGTATATTGTTCATCCTGCTCACAGATTGGACAGTTATGTGGCATTGCCAATAAATCTTGTGAGTTTGACTTCGTGAAGAATCGATGCAAGATGGGTTTTGGGTTAAATAACTACCAGCCCAACAGATGACATCACACTCAAAACGTCATTATCATAATGTAACTTTCTGAAGTTTCCTCAATATTTCGTAATTTCCCACAAGCTCCATTCGACCCTTATTAGAACCCCCAATGAAGGAAGGGTCAAAAGGAATCAGTTATTGCATGATAGTTTAAATGTAAACCATTTTGACATTAAAATATATAATTTAAATTCTATATAATTCCACTTGAAACAAGAAGAGCACTTGGTAGAGTGCATACCTCCACCACACAATGCCTGATCCACGAGAGCATATCGGGCCAAATTCATTTTTGAAATATCACGCTATATATCATTTTTGGCCCCATCTCTCAATGGTGAAGAATCACTTATGAAATTAAATAATTCTCCTATCCAGATCTGGATGTGGATCTTCACCAAAATCGAATCAATTCGTCCTTGTCACACATCCAACTTGTCCACCAAGTCTCGTCCGAATGTGTATCATCCTATATATATCATGCTATATACTTTTCGAAATATCATGCTATATATCGTTTTTGGCCTTATCCTTTAATGGTGAAAAATCACTTGGTATATTAAAATTTATTGTATCTAGATCTTCACCAAATCTAACCAACATGTCCTTTTCACACAGCCAACCTGTCCACCAGGTTTCGTCCGAATCCGTCCATAACGTTTTGAGATATCCTGCTCACAGACAGACAGACAGACAGACAGACAGGGGTGAAAACATAACCTCCGTCCACCTTCGGTGGCAGAAGTAATTAAGCTTTCGCATATGTAAGAAGTATTTGTTTTGTGCAATGCCAATTTATTTCTTATGCCATTCCAACCATTTTCTCCCAAAGTTTTCCCCATTTACCTCTTGAAAAAGCAGTTTCAATGAATGTGTGAGTTGCATTGTGTGGGTATACCTGATCTACAAACATGTATTAGTAGTTTATGAACATTTTTATGTTTAGTGGAGCAATCAAGAACCCCAAGGTAAATGAGGAAAGCATCCTTTCCACCATGACACTGCCTCCAGAAGTTTCGACATGCAGCAGCATTTATAACATTGCACAAATAGGAGATATTTATGTACATTTACAGGTATATATTCCTCATTTCATTTCTGGACAGGTTGTACAGATTTATTGTGCATCCTGAGTTATATGTTTTTTTATACCAAGGTCAAGGTTCATACTTGACCTGAAGACAGGTTCACAAACCACGAGAGGCAGAGCAGGTGGACAAGAGAGACACACAAATAACATCAATAAAAGTATATGAGCTTTAGGTCTATAAAGGGGAGACAGGATCAGTGAGGATAGAGGATTTTATAGGTGGGTATGGTTTACAAAATGAGGTGCTGATGGACTGCCGTCTTTAAGGACTGTCAAGTAGAACAAGAAAGGCCATATTCAGGATGGCAATTCTACAAGCAAAAGTTTAGATGGACAATGGTTGGAGTTTATCATGGACTTTGCACTTGAGCTGAAAAACAAGGAATTAGTTACTGGTTGTAAATGTGTGACCAAACATTGATGAGTGAGTGGAAGGTGGGGGTAGGGTTCAAGAGCAGAGAGCAGGTGAGAGAGAACCATGAGGCCTACAATGCATGTGTGTGATCTTGGGCCTCCTTGTAAGAAATTGATACCAATGGTGTGTGTGTGTGTGTGTGTGTGTGTGTGTGTGTGTGTGTGTGTGTGTGTGTGTGTGTGTGTGTGTGTGTGTGTGTGTGTGTATGCTGTCATAATATTAAGGGGGTTGCTGGGGGTAGGGTATATATATATATATATATATATATATATATATATATATATATATATATATATATATATATATTTTAATCATTTAAATACATGAGGAACGTGGTTGGTTATTCCTGTTTAATGAGTCCTTGATATTACTTGTAATTACTAATCGTCAATGCTGCACTGCATGGTGGTTTTTATATTGGTGTATTGCAAATAGCACGTAATCTCAGATGAAGAAACGTTCTCATCTAATATAAAGCCCATTCCAATCACGGACTGACTCGTTAACTGGCTGACTCACTGACTGACTGATCTTAAAGTTCGGTACCTTCTGGGTGACGTAGAAAGCTGAAGTTTTGCGTGCCAATGGACATGAAAGCCGATACACTGGGAAGATCACAAAACCATTGAAAAGCATCCATAAATGAAAATATAAATAAATGCAGGTGAGTGACCCAAGACAATGGGGAAGCACGGTAGTTTTGCGGGCCAACGGACATCAAAGCCGATACACCGGGAAAAATCGCAGAACCGTCGGAAAGCATCCTAAATGAAAATATAAATAAATGAAAAATCAAATGTCAGGTGAGCGACTCAAGACAATGGGGAAACACGGTTCGTTATTGCTTACAATGTGTAAGCACGCCCCGTTAGTATTCTTTAGAAACTTGCAATTAAGGTCTCATCCTGTTGCATTTTAAAAAGAAGACATGGTTTTATAAATGACATCAAAATCTTTTCCACATCACAGTGTGACTTAAGATTCCGATGTAAATGTAAAAATAAATAAATGTACTTGTAAATTGGGAGTTATTTTACAAAACCGGATCTTAATATATTTTTGACGTTTTTCAGCTTTGGTATTTGTTGGACAAGCCAGGATAATTGTTATTATAGTCTTTATCCATTTCATTATAGTCTTTTATTATAGTCTTTATGCCTGGTGTTGGCTTAGCGGTTAGGGTGGCTGGTTTGTGATCTTAAAGTCCTGAGTTTGAACCCCTGTCATTCGCTGAATTAATACCAGGTGGGTTTAACTCGGCCTGTCATCCTTCCGAGGTCGGCAAAATGAGTGCCAGCTTGCTGGTATCCTGTGTCGGAGTGGCAAACCATCCAGGATTGTGCCCAATAGCCAAGGAGACTGTTTAAGCAGCAACAACGCTCTGCACAGAGTATGGTCCCAATCTCCTCCTCCTCCTCCTCCTCCTCCTCCTCCTCCTTATCAATTTCAGCGACATCGTCAGCATTTGACTAAACCAATTATCCTTGTCTGAGTATTTTTGACTTGGGCCTCAAGTGATTCAAACTATATTGCTGTGGAGAAACTCAAACCTCCAGCATTAATAATTTCAACACAATTAACAATTAGCTGCAAGCTCAGACAACACAGCTGTGTTTTTCCCGAAGCGGCCAACTGGCAAAGTTTTCTTTATCCTTCGTTGTGTATTGCTTCATGCATCACTGGCACCAATTCGTGGCTGTGATTGCTAAGATAGCTTTGGTGTTATACCCAAAACAACTTTCTCACACCCAAAGCCTGCGCGCCTCAGCTCGTTTTACGAGGTGCGTTTGATTAATCCCCCCATCTCGGGAACCGCTCACAGAGACAGATCAGGTGGGTGATTGGCAGAAAGCTGAGAAATGGCAAACAAACACCCAATGATCAATCTGAGAGAGACTGTGCAAAGAAGGCCAGATTATAATAGTTCATTCATATGATCGATACTGCCCTTTAAATCTCCTCTCACTGACCTAGAACTGATAAGGAGGGGGCTGCGTGGGAAGTGGTGATATTCTTTGTTAGTCAGCGAATGAAAAGAAAAATGAGATTGCAGAAGAAGAAGTATTAAAAAAAAAAAGATGAGAAGAGGAAACAAAAAGGAAGAAAATGTTCGGTGTAAAATATTTTAGAAATAAAAACGGGCTGATGAATCAAAATGAATGTAGAAAGTGATGCAGTAAATGTTAAATGTATAAAGGGATGGAGTAAATGATGAGGCAATACATGAAAGGGGATAAAAAGAGAAGGATTAAGGGATTCAGATATTGCACATTCTAAGTCACAACCGTCCATTAAACTGTGATGTTATGTAATTTGATGAAGATTCACAGAAAATTGTTTTATCCTCAAAAACCTCATCTTGTATCATAAAATGGAGAAAAATTGT
Source organism: Eptatretus burgeri (assembly GCF_056783735.1). NCBI lineage: Eukaryota > Metazoa > Chordata > Myxini > Myxiniformes > Myxinidae > Eptatretus > Eptatretus burgeri. Next base: position 54,732,054 of record NC_140964.1, on the reverse strand, counting down.
CGCAGGACCTCAACCTCGAAAGGGGAAATGGCCATGTGTGTTTATGAAAGTTATCCACACCAATCCTGGAGAGAGGTTTTGGACTTCTGTCTTTATCAACAAGACATTACTAGTTGATACAAGAGTAATAACAAGACCAATCTAAAAAGCTGAGGCTGCCGGCTCAAGAACAGTGGAGAAAAGGAAATGCATTTTTCCTGGTAAATAGAGATAGAAACAGTTTTTCGCCTGGTGTTGGCTCAGTGGTTAGGGTGGCGGCTTGGGATCCGAGGGTCCTGAGTTCAAGCCTCGTTGCCCGCTGAATTAATTCACCAGGGGGTTGACTCAGCCTGCCATCCTTCCGAGGTCGGCAAAATGAGTACCAGCTTGCTGGGATGACCGAGTCATTCAAGTATCCTGCGTCAGAGTGGCGACCTGTCCAGGATTGTGCCCAATAGCCAAGGAGACTGCTTCGGCAGCACCAACGCTCTGTACAGAGTATGGTCCCAATGGATTGGATTAGAAACAGTTTTAGACAGAAAGAGAAATGGACTGTTGTGAAAATTATTCCTAGGGGTTAATAAATTCTTAATATAATGTAGTTATTTCCATATTGAATGTTTAGAATAAGCGTAAAGTGATTTGAATCTGATCGTAGACATGCATCGTTAATTTGTACGTTTCATGATAAAAGAATGAAACTTGGTACGTCGATACGACATGATACACCATGATAATCATTTTCAAGATTGGAGACATTCCCAGAATGCCCTCTGTAAGCCATGACGGCCATTTTACAAAATGGCCACCATAAAATTTTCCAGTGGCCAGGAGTTTTCGCTCTCATGGGTTTGTAGATACAGAGATTTCGCCTCACCCATAAGTCCGCGACAACCATTCCAAAAATGAATGAAAAAGGACGTTATTGGTTAAAAATGACTGCTGTGGCCTCAGAGGTCAATTTCTTGCATGAAATGGAGATAATATACATTGGTTGCAACTTAACATTCATTCAGCCAAATGAATATAAATAGGGGTTTTCCTTGAATTAGCACTTTACAAAATTTGTCAAATTGCCTTTTGGGTGAATCTTGGCTTTTAATATCAGTTAGTAACCAAATTCATGGTTTACTATGGAGCAAATCTGAACAAAGACAATGCCAAAACTCTATCCATGTCCGCACATCTTGTCAATCATCCTGCAGTTATCGGCATTGTTGTAATGTTTTAGAGGTACAAGTAACACGAATAAGTTACTTCGGATACTCGAATATTCTAAAAAAAAATCTACTTCTTGAAATGCACACAATTACAGACCGGTATATTCAACCGATCGTGCCTGCTCAGTTCCAAAATTTTCAGCATCCGAATGCTGAAATAACGAGATGCCTGTCCCATGAAATGATTTATGAGCACTCATTGCAGATGGATCATGATCAATGTTATCGACAACCAATGTTGTGAAGATGCCATGTTTAAGTGTGGATGGACACAGCGTTCCAACGGTCTCAAAATGTCTAATGAAAGAGTTGCCAAGATCAGCGAAAATGCTGAGCAACCAATCATATGTAGCAGACAGTCCCAAGCAGTGCGTTGTCTCTGCAGGATCTTTTGATTGTGTCTTTGAATGCACTGAGGCACCAAGGAATAAAGGCAGTGGGGTCTCTCTTTGTCCTGTTTGCCCTATATCCACAGATGATTTTTTGGCAACACACGCAGCTGTTGTTCGTCAGCAATTGTGACAGTGTTAAAGCTGGCTGTGACAAGGAGTTTGTTTTGTATGTTTGACCCATAGAGAATCATTGTTCCAATCATCAACAGAAAAGATGATGCCACAGATTGTTCTTGGCAACATTCTTTGAATTCACCACTTAATGGAGCACATTTGTTTTTCAAAAATGTCCCTATGTAATATGTTCACAGCTCGAGAAAGGAGCACAGCTTCATTGTCATAATCAAGCTGGCAAGCTGTCCTGATAGACTTTCTCACATTGTTTTTTTAGCCACAAGCAGCATATCAGGGTCCTTATGGTGTGCCTCTAATTCAGGAAAGTAGCCAAGAACTTTGTCTTTAAATGAGTACAGACAGTTGGAAAACTGGGGTCACAACTTCTTCATCTTCTAAAACAGATTGTGTATAAGAGATGAGTTCGGCAAATGCTTTGCTATGGGTATTGCCTGTGCGACTGTCCTCTCATGACATTCGTGGTTTAGCCCCATCTCTGGTTTACAAGGAGACAAGGTAGTCAACATGATATTTGGTCTCCGTTCCTATCATGTCTCCTTGACTGAGCTTTGCTATGAGACTCTCGTACTGTAAATATAAAGCACACCGCCTCACACGAGTGTCAAGATCAAACGTTAAAGCTGCATGAAGGGGTTTATCAGAACTTGCTGGCTTGTCCCAGAAGAAATGGGTGTGAACGACATCATCTGGTCAGGATACTTTCTAACATGTGAATGTCTCTGGCTTCAGAGGAATCATTCCCTTCATCGGGAGACTGCTTCTGTTTGCTTGCTCTTTTCAGTTCAGTTTTGTTGAATTGAACGCTGCAAGATTTGTGGAATTTCGCTTTCCTATGTTGGAAAGTTGGCTCAAGCACATCATTCTCATCTAGACGATTCAACTTAATCTTCAGTGGTAGCAAGCCAAGGTCACTGAATCCCACCAAAGTTTCAGCAATTGACATGAAGCCTGCTCCTTGAAATCTCTAAGTGAAATCGGCAGGGCACCGAAGTTTCTCGCTGGTTTCCTTTTGACAAAACAGTCACTTTTTCCCATCCATCGGTGCTTTGTCTTGCATCAAGCTGAACACACCATCCCCAGTACAAGTTTGAACATATTGTGGTCGGCGATCACATCTACATTGAGAATACACATGAAGCTATCGAACTGAAAGGCAAAAATCTGTTAGCTTATGATTCATACAAACAAACGATACATCCAGCAATTAATGCAAGCAAAGACATTGCAATTCAGGAGGCAGTTACTGTCACTTATCGGTGTTGTGTTTGTGAAGCATCAGGTCAAGTCAGGTATGGGAGCATGCGCCAGAGCAGCCTGAACTCTAGGGGCCTCCGTCTGGCCATCCCCCAGGCAGATGCCTGACCAATCCCCATCTCCTTGAGATTCCGATCAACCTGCTGCAACCACGAGGCACGTGATCGGCCCATTGGCCTCCTCCACTCACGAGACTCCCTCGCTGAGAGCATCTGGTGAGCAGGATCAGCGTCAGGAAAATGAGCCATATGTCCGTATAGATGCATCTGACACTCACGGATTATACAGGTAACAAATCTCATTTGAGTCTCTCAGCAACCGCTCATTGGACACAAAGTCTGACCAGCGATAGCCAAGGATTCTCTGAAGAAACCTGGTGCCAAAGGAGTTAAGTCTCCATCTCAGATCCCTGGTCAGAGTCCAAGTCTCACATCCATAGAGCAGGACTGTAAGCACTAAGGACCTGAAGACTCGGACTTTCGTCCTTCTGCAAAGGTATCAATAGTGCCAGACCCCATGATCCAGTGAATCCATGACTCCCCAGGCCCGATATAGATGTCTATTGACCTCTGGCTCACAGCCAGCAGAGACATGAATTTCACTGCCGAGGTAAGTGAATCTCTCCGTGACCTCAACATCCTCACCACAAACAGATACAGACAAGATGGCAGCATTCAATATGTCAAAGAAAGCCTAGATCTTAGTTTTGACCCAGGAATCCAATAATCCCAGCAGCTGCGACTCTTCATTCAGCACCTCGGAGGACCCCCAAAAGGATATCCAGTCTCCGCCAAGATGATTGTATCATCTGCGAAATCAAGGTCAGAGATCTCGACATTTCCAAACGATGCACAGCAGCTTGATCTCTCCGAAATCCTCCCCAGAATCCAGTGCATGCAAGCGCTGAAAAGTGTGGGGGCCAGTACACACCCCTGATGAACTCCAGTAACAACTGGAGATAAGTCAGAGATGGTATCACCACATCTCACAGCACTCTCAGTACCAGAGTATAGTTCAGACATCAGATTGATCAGTTTTGGTGGCACTCCACAAAGACTGAGAATCCTCCAGAGGGCATCCCTATTCACTGAGTTGAACGCTTTGCAGAGATCAACATAAGCTGCAAACAGCCCCTGCTGAAACTCTCATCTACATTCGGTGAGGAACCAAAGACCCAGGATATAGTCAATTGTTGACCTCTTTGATGTAAAGCTCGACTGCTCTGGATGCTCGTGCTCAAGCAGAGGGTGGCGAACCCGATCAACAATTATCCGAGCAAAGACCTTGCCTGGTCCTGAGAGCAGTGTCACTCCTCGGTAGTTGTTGCATTCCTGTAGTTTACCCTTCCCTTTCCAGAGAGGGACAAGAATAACCCTCTCCCAATCAGTTGGGATGATGCCTGTGTTTCAGGCAGAGCACAGAACTGCATGCAATGACATGTGTACAGCATTTCCATCAGCCTTGAGAAGTTCAGCATGGATGCCACAGATCCCAGGAGCTTTACCTCATTTCAACCGGTTCACCACAGCTTGTGTTTCCACAAACGAAGATGGATCACATTTGATTGGAGGGTCAGCAATCGGGTTAGTAACACCCCTGACATCCAACTCAACAGCTGATGGATCAGCCTGGTACAACCGCTCAAAGTAACAGGCCCAGCGGGTCTTCACTTCGGACTCCTCTGTCAAGAGCCCTCCACCCTCCGCTCTCACTGCAATACACCGAGGGATGGGCTTGGTGGAATGCAATGCGCAAAATCCCCTGTAAGCAGGACGAGAATTACTTGACCACAAGTGATGCTCAACCCCCTCACAGATTCCTCGCACATCGGCCTCCTTGTCCACCTTCAGCGCATGTACAATTTTATGCCTCAACTCCTTGAACAGCTAGGTTCTGCCATTAAGCCTGCGACTCTGTTCAATGTTATCCAGTATCCCTTGAGAGACAAAATTCTTCTTCGCCCTCTGGTGAGTTCGAAGACATCCAGCGGCAACATCAAAGATGGTATTCTTGAAGGCACTCCACAACTCTACAGGATTCCCCAAAGCACTCAGACCCTCAAATCCCCACTCAGCCTGTCCGCAAACTTCTCAGCTGCCCTCTCATCCTTGAGCTTGTCAGCATCCAGCCTTGGCTGGGATGGTACCATTCTCCTGGATTTAAGCTGAAACTTCAGAGTTGCTCCCACAAACGTATGGTCTGTCTTGAGGAACTGAGCACTCCGGTTGACCCTGCAATTCTGGATCATCCTCTAGCAACCATCAACAAGCACATGGTCACTATCCTTTGGCACACCACCAACGTTGGAATACGAAGTCCAGCGATGAGCTTGTGGATGCTGAAACCATGAACCAGCCACCCTAAGTCCATGACTTCTTGCAAAGTCAAGGAAATTCATGCTATTTTGGTCCACAGTTCCAGACCAATGTGGACCAACACATATCTCATAACTATCCCAATCAATTCCTGTCTGCTTTAAAATCCCTCAATACTGGAAGAGTATCTCGCCTGGGGCACTGATCAACCACAGACTCGAGCGTGGCATCAAATTTGTCCTTCACGGTGAGATCACTCGCCTCAGTTGGAGCATGTACAGAGACCATAGAAACAACACCCAAGGAATGATGAATCCTTAGTCTCATAATATGCTCATTTCGTGGTGTTACCTCAATTACCATTGGAATCAGCTTATTGGACACTGCTACAGCAACTCTTTGGGCATGGTGACCATCAGAGCGACCAGACCATTAGTACGTGTCACTATCCACCATGATCTCGCCACTATCCAGACTCCAAACCTCAGAGAGTCCTTCAATACCGATGTTCAAATGCTTGATCTCAGATGATAACAGAGACAAGTGATCATCCTCTCTTCGGGATGGGATATTCCAGGCACCCATCAAAAAGCACCACCTCAGGTTAACCCAAGGAGACCGCCATCTTTTGGACGACATCCCAGTACCACCCTAACACACACACACACACACACACACACACACACACACACACACACACACACAATCTAACTTGGGAAGGTTACCCAGTTGTTTTTCTCCTATCAAAGAGTGTGTGTTCTGAAGGATTTGCCCCAATCCCATCATCTGGTGAGCTGCCCAGCTGAGGGCAGCTGCACAGGATATACTCCCATGGAGTGGGTTTTCTATTATATTTACGGTTTTCTTATGTTTTGTAGAATGAAGGGTTTTACGGTGGCCGGAGTACAAATCCTGCCATCAACGTCCTAGATAAAGGTAACCCAACTGCTGGAGGACGTCCGCAGACACAGTTGGGCACGAGATATGGGTGGCCGTTGCCTCACAAGAAGCTCCTCCGCACTCCATGCTTCACATCAGCTGATGTGAAGCATGATGTGCCACAATGTCAATGAAATCATATTTATAGGAAAAAAACAAGTTCATTTCACTATCACCATCCTCACAAACGTATGACCAAACTACTTTCCAAATTTCTAATTGGGATTAGAAGAACAGAGATTTTCAGCATTTTGGAACCAGATTCCAGGCCGATTAGTTTTTTTAGCAGCTTCTTACCCTAAAAACACCCTCTGATATCACAGGGGTTATCAAAAGATAACTCAAACTGTCATTTCTGTAATCTACAAAGATAATTTGAATGATTGAACAACAAGATATTGTTGATAGAATCTTAATTAGGGTGATTTTGCAAATAACTCACGACTTGGAAATGCGCATGGTGGCCATCTTAGAAAATGGCCGACAAGGTCGCTTTTCAGAGTCCCTCCAATGCTTGATATGTTTCTTTTGCTGTCTCGTATCTGTGTACCAAGTTTCATGCTTTTATCATGAAATGCACAATTCAGCCAAATTTGAGCACATACTGTATCTGCCAGACTATGGTCAAAGAAACCATGACTCAAGGTGGGAAAGGTGTGAGCCCTGCCCATCGGGTGGGTGGCGGACCAATGGAAGAGGAGAGAGAAGGGTCATGAATCGTCATCGGTGGGTGACATTAGGCCTTAAGGAATTAGGTAATTAAGGATTTGCCCTCTGTCGCTTGGTTTGTTCCGTGGGCACGTGCCAGTAAGGGTTAAATTGAGAATATTTTCATGAATTGGATCTATTTGATTATTGTTTGCTTCTATTATATTCCTGACCCTGTTCTTGTTTTTTTAATACGCTGTACAAACCTGACGTGGTCTCTCGTTGATTCTGTTTGGTCTGACGGTTTCATCTCAGGGCTCTATCCTGTTAAAGGCAGATTGATTGATTAGATAAGATCAAATCACGTGACTTGGTTGCTCAGCTGATGATAAGATCTGTCACGTGACTTCATATTGGCACGGCCCTTGCTCATACCAAGGACCCCCATCTGCACAGAAACACGGCTCTGGACGTGGGATCCGACAGGAGGTCTCTGTGACGAGGGACTGTCATGGTCTTTCTTTTAATCGACTCACCAGATTCGAACCAGGGAAATGGCTATGAGTGTTTGTGTAAGTTATTATCACCAATCCTGTCGGGTGGTTTTGGACTTCTGTCGATATCAGCAAGACGTTACTAGTTGAAACAAAATTAACAAGACCAATCTAAAAAGCTGAGGCTGCCAGCTCAAAAACGGTGAAGAAAATGAAACGCATCTTTCCTGGTAAATAGAAATAGAAGCGGTTTTAAACAGTAAGATAAATCTACAATACAGGTAAAGATAAATGAAAAGAAAGACAAAATGAAAATCCAGCAAAATTAAAGGCAATTAAATTGCCATCACTGGCCGTGAATGGGTTAACCATCCACCATCCACTATTTAATCACATGCCCTTTTCACACCATAAAGTGAACTGTGTAGAGTGGTGTCTCCCCCTCTCCCTCACTCCCACTCCCTCCCCCCACACCCCCACACCCCCACACCCCCACACCCTGTGTCTAAAGTCAACGGAGAAGCTTTACAGGGGAAAGTTGCCAAAGATTAGATGACGTCTAAGACGGGACATTGCAGTATTCATTGATGAGGATATACAAGGAACTTTGCTGCAGGTAGAAGCCCTTCAGCCAATCATGCCTGCGCTGCACCAACCCCAGAAACCATCACCCGCTCACACATAACCTACCTGTAGATCCTTCCTGAGTTGTGGTGACAAAAACTTTACACAATGTTCCAGATGAGGTCTCATTCAATTCCTATACAATGTTAACACGACCTCTTTTGATTTATAATTTATCCCTCGACGAATACAACATAAAACCCCATTTTCTTTACCGAAAGCTGCCTGGCACCAAGCTGTCTGCTTACTCCCCCCCTCACCTCCCCCTTGTATCTACTTTTTATTTAATCACCAGGGACCCCAATATCATGTCCTTGTAATGAGTCATTAATCTGCCCCATTTTCTTTGAATCCATTCATGTGTGCACCACCTATTTTCGTTTGTCAAAATGAGGGGAAAAAAATGATTACATCGAAAAATTCCGATCTCCTGTCTTGGGTGTTGTCCCATCGTTGACAGCCTTCTGCGACACAACAAGTAAAACACAAAGACAGTGTTGCACTTTAGAATTTTTTCTGAGTTCAATAGTAGAAAATAGACAAATTAATAGAGGCTTTTTAACCTGAGATTTAAACATCAGCAAACAAATGTTCAGATGTAAACAGCATACAGGCCAACGGATTGCCTGTTATATGCGAAACAAGTCCTAATTTTTCAGGATATGTCCGAAAGACATTCCACACTGTTGTCCAATGAAGCCGAATGGCAATTATCGTTGGCAGCAGTGCGTGGCAGAGGGTTATGGCTGCAGACATGAAATAGCTTAAGGTGTGTTAAACACAACAAAGTTCCTTTAGAATTAATCCAAAGTTTCGAGAACCAAGTGAAAATATGAATGGAAGGTAGTTGGTTGAATATTTGGATTAGCCAGTTTGTTTGGAAACATGGATTAGTAAGTACAGGTTAAATCTGGTGTGAACACTGCGGAAGCACATGGGTCTGGGGTAACTCTCTTATCTGAGTGCACTGTCTGCAACAACTCAACAGTAGTCGCATGATCAACAACTCAACAGTAGTCGCATGATCGACAGCCACTCACATCTCATAATGCCAACTTGTCCGTCACCTGCTACCTAACGAGTAGTATTTTTTATAAGCGAACTCCAACACCTTAAAACGGATCAAAATTGTTTGGAATTCTGAATTCCACGAGAACACGACGTTGGACACGACGGTCACGCGCACATTCTAGGCCCACACTCGCATCATAAGCATGCGCTTGCATTACATTACAAAAACTTCTCCAACTGATAGACATTTATCTGTTAGCATGCTTATGTCATGGTTCTGCGTTTAGGGGCGCACACTGCAAATCGCTTAACAAGATGCCGTACACGTTCTGTGGGCGAAACGTGCGGCTCTAATGCCTGTGGCGGAGTTTTTATTTGCAATGCTCTGCTGACATTATCATATTCAATGTGGCATAACAGCTGCACAACAGAGTGGACATGGCAATTCGAAGATGCACAGCAATGTACATTCAATTGATGTGGAGATTACATACAGGTTGTTCTTTTTTTTCACCCCAGAATGCTATTTGAATGCATTTTTTAAAAAATATATATAAAAACCTTCTTCTCGGGGCACCTTGCTTCCCTTGCCTGCCGCAATGATTCCTCTCCCTCTCTTAAAAATAGCATCCTGTTTGTCATCCTTTTTCAGACTGATATGTATCTTCCACCCTCCCCTTTGATGACAGCTTCCAAGCCCTTAGTGTCTGCTCTGACAGATATCAAGTTTTAAACCCTTCCCCAAATGCTTTTATTGGTTTCAACTGAACATTGACAATAATTGGGATACTTATAGTGTTGTAAAAACATTTTCATAGTTTCCATACCAATTTCCTTTTATAGTGATTGAAAGTGTGTCGGCCTATAGGTCTGGGTTTCCCATTTATGATTTTGTAAACGTTTTGTGAAACTCGTACAAGTGGTCAGAGTATTATGATATGGACAATTATATAACCCTTATGGACGAATGATTTTCAAATTGTAAACTTTTTCTGAATACTCCTTCATATCATTTAATTCAATTGCGTCTTCTTTAAAGACTTATTTGTTTATATTTTGTTTTAACTGCTCGGCTTCAACGAAAAACCGAGCATAATAATGCCCCAGCCTGTTATTTATGAGTGGTCCCTCTTGCAAAATACAGCCTCAAGGTCATTGTGGGTGTGGTACATCTCCCATGAAGAGTCTGGCTCAAAAAATACATGCTCTCTTGCCTCATAAATCGAAAATGCCAGGATGAAACAGCTTAGGCAAATGGCAAGATCAGACATTGTGAGGCATCGAGTGCTGTTCATGCATCTGCGGCGGTGAGCGTCGACCTGACGCACCGATCGAAGCTGCTGATCATTCCTAAGGGCGCCATGACAAAGTAGACAGGGCAGCAGTCTGTGCGTCTCAATTCATCACAGAGTGTAACCTTCAGTTGACCTTGCCTGAATATCTTATGAGCATTTAATAGCGTACACCTTCGCTGGAAACCTTTTCTAGGAAGACTGTCCAGACAGCTGCTGTTGATTGCCTTGCCTACCACTGACAAATAGCTCCCTTCTTTTCACGACACACTCTCCCAGCCGGCTTAGACTTCTCACGGTTGCTGCAATGCCGTCATTGAAACTGTTTTGGGGTGCAGGTGCAGTTACCATTGAAAATGAGAAAAAATAAAAGTCTCTCTCTGGGATTTTGAGGTCTATTGATACCAGCAGTGCTTAAACCGCAGAGCCTGACATTGACATCTCATTTGTGAGGCCTGGGCGGTTTTGGTTTAGGCTCCATAAATATCACTGCCACCTCCCAATCATACGTGAGTATAATGTTCGGAGAAAAGTACCATTAGAACGGGTGTTAAACAAGATGGTGCTTGTTAGTAATCACTCATTTCAATGGGAAGTTAGGATAGCTCAGTTGTGTATTCACCTTTGAGTTGTCCGATCTGTTCTGACCCAAACTAGAAACTGTCACCCTGTTGCTTTATAAGCAAGGCATTCCATCAGTGAGTGGAATGACTTCGGAGTGACATTAAGCCAGGGCTCTCGTCTGCAAATGGACATTAAACATCACAAGTAACCTTTCAAAAAAATATATTGGCCCATTGTGTGATGCTAATGTGGCCAAATTCTAAATTTCCGTGTTAATTAGCGGGGGCACTGCAGTGGCACAGCCGCACCTCCATAATGATGCAACCAGAGGGACACATTTGTAATTTAATCCTGGTTTACTATGTATTTACTAGAATAATGGAAATGGCAGGCCACTGTGATTGAAAGGGATAAAAAAAATCAACTCTTCTGGTCTTTCCAAGCTATGAATCTTGACTGCCCTCTACTGTTCATGTGTGGAAATGAACTCATTCATCTCAAAATAAGGGGCTTCCACTTTTATTTGCAAAGAATATTGTCTGTGCTGCAAATAAATGGAAGTGTATTTTGTTATGTTTATAATCTCCAAATAGCGCAGCAGACGACAGAACACAAAGGAGGGCACCCAACCTTTTGAGTGAAGGAGTTTCGGTGATCCTGCAGTTCCAGACACCAAAACAGTCTTGGCACCACTTCCTTTATCCTGATATAGCAAGCCCCAGAGACTATGACCTACCACAGATAAGTAATACTGCAGACCATAAGTCCGGAAATTATTTTATTTTATTTGGTCAGGGTACAAAAAATTATCTCGCTCCTTTCTGCGCATGTGCGATCGGGACAAATTCAGAGACAAAGTACGTTAAAACGGCAGGTTTGTTTTCCAATGCATGTTCCAATTCATGTCCCAAATTTAACATTCGATTTAATTAAGCTGTTTCCTGATCAAAACTGACATTTACAGATCGATGGACCGATAGATATGAACCAATTGCTTAACTCCACTTTTCCCTTCGCATGCACGGAGTAATGAGGATAGGTCAAGAAATAAAGTGAACTTTCTTGTCACTAAAAATGCATGTTTGTAATGCTGTGCAATTATTGTATTCAGTGCGATAGTGCAGGGGTAAATACGAGTCATCTGTTCACCACTTAGCGCCTGACTTCCATGTGTGTGGCGCTAGTAATTGTTCTGCAAAGATGGCTACCCCACAATAAGAGTGCATAGAACAGCGAGTAATAATCACCATGGTTGACACAGTCCTTGAAAGTCCTGGCAAAATGAGAATGCATTTTCCAGCGCAGTAATGCCCCGGTTTACGTTGGGGGCGCATTCCTGAAAGGTGCAATGGATATCCAGGGCTCTGTCTGTCTTTTCATTCTGCGAGATGAAGATACGAGATGGCATCCGCTTCCAGAACAGGCCCGTTTCACCCACATTAAAAACTTGTTTGAGTACCCGCCATCTTCAATGATTTTCTTTCGCCTTTCTGGGTACGATTCGGCAGCATTCTTGATGGCACTAGCGGCTTCACCCGAAAGGCAGATGATGTGGAGAGTATGTCTCTTCTGGAAGCGATTGAACCAGCTGTGACCTGCAATGAACTTCTTATTGACATCACTCTCATCCTTCTTCTCTTTGTGTTATTAAAGAGACTCTTTTCCTTCTACATTATGATGAGCCTGCTAACAGGCATGTTGGACTTGTTGAGATCATCGATCCACATGGCCAGCAAATGTTCCGTATCCTCTATACCTTACTTCGTAGTTTCGTTATCTGCTTAGATAACTGTCTTGCACTTTCACAAATTACGGTGGAATTTTTATATGGATGGTACACACAGCAGTCGGAGGCAAACTTAATAACCCAGCAACATCTTCTGCACATTTATCATTACCCATTTGATGACATCTAATTTCACTTCTAAGTTAACACTTTTATGCTCTCTCTTAACCACAGATACAGCCTTGTCACTTAAAACATGCTAAGGAGGCATGATGCTAAAGAATCACAAATATATTTCACGACAAACTTCACAAACCACGACAATATTTTAAAACGTAGTCTGCATGCAACAAGAGCTGAAAACAGACAACGGAGGGAATGGTGAAGCTGTGTGTTAATGCTCGCATCTTCATCCTTGAGGGACCCACAATGTTAAATTTAATTACTAAAAATACTGCATTCAACACGAGTGTACAGCAGTAAACTTTAATACAAATTATACAGGGTACAATAAGATACAGTACACGATAAACAAATCACCAAAATACTGTACATAATAATATATTATACTCGACAGTACAGTGCATTTCTTGATGCACGACACAAAGTAGTTCGTGTACGGGGTAGGTTGGAGGCTGAGGCGACATACAAACAGGGACTGATGCTGTCAGCGGCGTAAGTGTTCGTGAGGCGATGCAAATCAGATAATAGTCGTGGTATTATTGTACTCAAAAGTCCTAAAAAAACTTGTCCAAGTCCTTGAAACTCCTGGAAAATTGAGAAAATTGTGCAAATATAATCTGCTGCGTCGCCAGTCTCTTTAAGAGAATGTTACCAATTTTAACATCCTTTGGGGATTTACCAAATCCAAGCCAGAATTGTTTCTCATGCACAAAGTCTGCAATGGTGGATCACCACATGAAACATGTTCTTACAGAATAACAGTTTATTATAAGAAGGTACAGGATGCCAAAAACGGAGAATCCCGGGTCAAAATATAGAACAGGAAGATAAATAAATAAATAAAGCACATTCGTGATGCCAGGCAATGTCTTTTAAAAGTGGGGAGGAAGGGTGTGCCAGGCAAGGTCTTTTAAAGGATACCTGAACAGGGGGTCGAAAATGCTCTCCCATAAACATTTCTCTAGCCCACAGCTGTGGCACCCAGCGGCGAGGCGAAGCATCCAGCAGGCGAAGAGAGCGCAGATAAAGCGAAGCGGCAACAGCTTGTTGGGCGGCCAGTGACATCAGCATGCTGCACGTGGAGTGGAGAACATGTGAATGGGTACTTTTATGGCATGATGTCAGGACATGCATTAAATTATTTGAGTGCTTGCGGAAACTCCTGATTAACTCTGAACCCTAAGCTCCTTGGACTTTCGGCTCTCCCACCCTGGGCTCCCTGGAGAAAAATCGGGCTGCTTGAGTAGATTGAGGTTTGAACAGTGGCTGCTAAACTGGAAGCTCGGGTATATGGAGGTTTGCAGAGTGGCCAGTAAAACGGCCACTTGGGTATATGGAGGTTTGCAGAGTGGCCAGTAAAACGGCTGCTAGGGTATATGGAGGTTTAAATAACAGCTGATAAAATGGCCGCTAGGGCTTATAGGGTTAAGCAAGTTTTGCTGAAATATTCAATGGAATATGGAAAACAGAAAATGTACAATGTTTCCATCTTATTCTTGTGGTTTATTCCAATGTCACTTGGATGTAAAACGTATATTAAAAGTCCTGAAAAACAATTTTTTTTGTCCTGGAAAACTCGTGGAAAATTCCTGGAAATTTGGTCTTCCATGGCTGTGTGAATCATGATCAGGTATTTGCATAATGAAAGTGTGACACCATGTGATATTCTTCGGAAAAAGATTATCATGGTGTGAACTGTATTTTGTTGGCAATGGAACCCACGTTTGACAACACAGAAGTAAGCATTCCACATCCAAGGTCCGTTGTCACACCAAGTGGAATTGTACAAATATACATGTAGAGTAAGGTTGGGGAAGATTCCCCTCACAGAAATTTCCAGGCCAAAAATTCCCCCAACCATCCTCCACCACACTACCCTCTCTGTATAATCAACCATTTATTTCCTTAATATAAGTTTATGCCTGGTGTTAGCTTAATGGTGAGGGTGGTGGGCTTTTGATCCGAAGGTCCCGAGTTCAAATCCCGCTCAGCTGTTGAATTAATACCAGGTGGGGTTAACTCGGCCTGTCATCCTTCCAAGGTCGGCAAAATGAGTGCCAGCATGCTGGTATACTGTGTCAGAGTGGCGATCCGTCCAGGATTGTGCCCAATAGCCAAGGAAACTGCTGAGGCGGCACCAACGCTCCGCAATGAGTATGGTCCCAATCTCCTCCAATAAGTTTAGTATCCTGAATATACACACCAGAGGACTCTCTGCTGATAGAATATTCAGGAATTTAAAATGAAAACGTTCATCATACACTGAATAAAAGGACAGAGGTTTTATTTGTTGTGTGTGGGGCATCTTCCCCCCATCTTACTCTACAGATCACAATTGAATGCAAGCATTGTTATTATATCAACTAACAAGAAAAGCTGCAAATGCTTTAAAAAAAAAAAACATAATCTAATGTTACTCAGTCAAAAGCAATTTTAACATTTTGAGTTGAAGTCTTTGCAAGTTTAAATTGAATAAATGTTCTCTCTTTGCCTTCTATTTTTATTTTCACTAATTCATCAATTTAAATTTCTCAGGTGAATGAATCTCATTTAGAAATTTTCCCTGGCCTCTCCTAATGATGCCATTAATCAAAGAGCTTAATAGAGTGGTCATAATCATAACCTGAAGAGCCCATACCCAAACAACCTGAACATTAATAACCTAACACTAACCCGAACAACCATAACCTTAACCTTAACTCCAGAAGCCCTGACCTAAACATCCCAAACCCTAACAACCAGAACCCTAACCCTAAACATAAATATCCCAACCCTAAAAACACTCACCATAAGCCTAATCTTAACAATCCTAACCATAACAACTCCAGCCTTGAAAGGTTATTGAACTTGTAAGAGCAACTGTTGGAAAAATAATCCTTTAAGTGTCCCTGATGTTGCAAACATTTATTCATGGTCTAATCCTTTGTTTTGTTCATGCCTGCTGCAGCGTAAATAATCGATTAAAAAAAAAAAATTAACTTGGGAGAAATTTCACATGCCTTTCATCACTCCAACTTTATGAACAAAAAGTAGTGCTTACAGCTATAGAAAAACAATTCTTACAATCAACAAAATCATTGTAATTGAGTTTTTCCTGAAATAAAATCACAGCACTTCACCAAGAGAGCTGACAGAGGAAATGTTCTTTAATGTACCCTCCCACGTTAATGCACTTGAGTGTGGTAGACCCCCCAACCCCCCCCCCCCCCCGAGGGATTTGATCATGTATCTTGCAAGTGGAACACACACCGATAGGTCTTCTGTTCATCACAGTTGGGTATATTATCATTCACATTTCTCATGGTAAGAACATTCGATGGTGCAGGTGTGTTCTTCTTTGAATTGATTTCAGAATCTTGATTGATTTGCTTTGAGCTGATTTGTAGTTTGTGCGTATTGGCCTCTTCTGAAAGAACATTTGCTGCGAAAGGCAGTGGCCCGGAGATTTTTTTTTTTGACCAACTGCATTAATTGATTTGAAAGTACAAGCAAGTTGAAAAATTGTGCATGCTTTTTCCAAATGCTTTCGTTTTGGGAGAATTTTTTTGTGAGAAATTCCTCCATCATTTCTTCAGGCTGCCTTTCATCTCTCAGAACTCATTAGTTCATCAGAACTTGGACATCCTGATGTGGGATTTATTCAAGCTACAAGCATGACCGTGAGTTACAACAACTACTACTACGACTTTAATGGCCCCAACCTTCTTTTGGGAAGCATTGTGGGTCGGCTGGGGAACGTTTTTGACCAACATAAGTCTTTCATTAACCGGTTCGACTGAAAGTGAGTTGGGCAAGAATTTCTAATTTGTTTATTGTGCTGGCGATGGCTTGCATACTCTTTGCAAAAGACACTGTAGGATATTTAACATCAACCAACTAATGCTGGCAGACAAAATATCCAGCTTAATGTCTATCTGAAGGATGGTGCACTTTGTGAAACATAGATCAATGCCCTTGCCTGTGAATCACCAATCTGACAGTTTACAGTTAGGTCTGGAATCAAACCCAGACTACACAACCCAAAGCACCATCTTCATTGATCCATATGAGCTAACGACCAAGATATTTTTCATTGAAAAAAATATATACAAGGTGTGAGAGCGCCACCATGCCACAAAGATAGGAGTCACAAACAACGGAATTCCACTAAGTTACATCACAAGTGACATGAGCAGTTATAATTTCCACACCTGATCAATGATTTGATCATGGACATTAAGTCAGGACCTATCAGTACCATAGTACTTATGGGAAAGAAAACATATTTGCACATAATTTTTTGGTGTTAAATATTCTCTTTCTTTTTTTTTGACAGGGGTCAAAACTGATGGAGGAACTGCACATGGCAGAGTGTGAGAAGCCGACACACTAAACAATGAAGCAGGGAAGAGCATGTGAATAGGGAATTAGACAAAGAATTACGGAATGGCAGGATAACAATAGTGGACACAAGATATGTGCAACAGAAGAGAATAGTCATTTTAATGGTTGACCAAGAATAATATGGAACAGCCAATAATAATATGGTACAGCCAAGAATAATGTGTTACAGACAAGACACAGGGTCATTGCTGAGACAGGGAATTAAAACATTAACAGATTGAGTGGAAACAAGATTAGAAAAGGAGGTTTAAGAAAAAAAATACTTATTTTAATATATAGTCAAATTTATCTGATTAATAAAAAATGGACTTATTACCACACGCATGAAGGAAAAGCAGATTGGTTCACCCTGTCTGTCTTTCTGTCTACAGACATCAGTCTATGATCGAACTACTAATTTCAATTGGATTTTATATTTTCAATATTTTAGAACATGAATCGGAATATGAATCAGAACATGAACCAGCAGTTTAACAGTGATTTGACTCTGAATTTGGCATATTGTACGAATTCTCATCCTGAGTGTGCACGCACATTGTTTCAGTCTATCTGTCTGGCAGTCGAACAAAATTGAAAATCATTCCAATAGGAAACTTACTGTTTTTCAGGACGCCATAAAGTACACAAACAACAGGCACAAATAACTAATTTAATGTGTTAAATAAGGTGGTGTAAATGATGGTACATCAACGTTGGTAAACATATGAAAAATGCATTGTTTTCTTTTTTAATACGACCTATAAAACCTTATTTTATTTCAATTCAATTATATACTTGAATACTGTAACACAAATTGCCTTATTTTCACTTCCAGAAACTTTGTTTAGCAACAAAATTTTACATCATCTTACCGAATCAAAATTTCCACTCACACCATCAGCATCATTCTTGGAAACATAGATCATGTATTGTATATAGATCATGCTCGGTAATGCAAAGCAAGAGTATAAAAGACCCTTCCCATTTACTTTTTCTCAAGATTACGCCTGGCCAGGTGTTCTATACGATGAATTCTCTAGTTCACATCAATATTTTTCCAGTCTTGGTTAAACTATGACCTCTGACTCACCGCCATTTGATTCACGATTCCAGCTCACCTATGGTTCATTCTCTCAAGAAGAACATCTTGCTGAAATACAATATTACGTGAAGAAAGAATGTCGGAAGATCACAAACTTTGCTTTAAGGAAGAAAGTTCTGAAAGCCTTATCTGAACAAGTACTTTCCAATCACACTTCACCTCCTTTAGCCATAGTTAATGGGGAATTTATTGCGTGCAAAATCAAAGATCTGCAAGTATATTTGTTAGTCTGGTCTATTATAATTACTCTGTGAGTGTAGTGCAAAATGAGGTTAAACAATTATTTCACTCTGTCTGTCTGCCTGTCTTCAGAAATCAATGATCGAGGAACTACATAATTTCAATTTAATTTTTTTTTATACTTGGAACACTCTGGATTCGAGAAATTTCAATATAATTTTATACTTGCAACACTAGATTCGAGAACATGAATGAGAACACGAATCTGCAGTTTAACAGTACCTTGGCTCTCAATTTGGCAAATTGTATGAAATATCATCCCAATCGCAAATGTGCACAGAGTAAGATAATTTTAGCTCACCTGGAACGTAGTTCCGAGGAGCTTATGGGATGGCACATCATCCTTCCTTCCGTGTGTCCATCCATAAACACTTGCAACTTCTTTTCTGAAATTACACATACGATTTCGATAAAACTTGACCACAACCTTTATCACTTGTGATGGACCCAAGTTTGTTCATGGCATTAAAAAAAAATCCAAAGGTATTTACTTTCTTCTCTGTTACATATTTTGTGGGTCAACCATGCTTTCCAGTGATTCCCTGGTTTTCTTATCCAGCCACGACCAGGTGAGTGCCCAGGGGTATCGCCGCTATTTTTTAGTCTGCCTGTCTGGTTGTCAAACAAAATTGAAAATCGGGCCCTAAGGTGGTTTAACGTATGGGTTTAAAAAAAATAAACTTACTGTTTTTAGGGACATAATAAAGGACACAAACAACAGGCATGAAGACCTAATTTAATGTGTTGGATAAAGTGGTGTGAAAGAAGGTGCATCAATAGCGGTAAACTTCCGAAAAAATTCTTGGTTTTCTTTTTTCTATTGCTTCTAAAACCTTTATTTTATTTCAATTTCATTATATACTTGAACACTGTAGGACACAAATCGCCATATTGGCACATCCTAATGCATCCAATTTAGCAGCACTCTGACAAAATATTGAACCAGTTTACGCAAA
>NC_140964.1:54677618-54695118 GCF_056783735.1 Eptatretus burgeri | reverse complement strand
TACCTACTACAGTGTTAACATATTGCTCTTGTTTCTGGAGATCATCGTAAACATCACATCTTACAAAATCTTAAAGTGATCAGATAAAGTGAGGGGTTGTTCTCATATAGGGAGTAGTTTCATAGTCTTGTCTTACCATTTTCAATTTTACTCCCATATAAAACTTAAAAGTTTTCATTTCACTTAATGTGTTTTTAATTATAGTTTTAATACTTTGTTTCACCATATCAACAGCTTCCATGATTGAGGATGGTCCAGGGTCTTGAAAGCGAAACAATCTTATTTTTATATGTCCTTTAAATGCTTCATCAGTGTTTTCAATGGAGAATTTAGTGGCGCCCTCCCTTTCTTCATTAACCTCCGCCATCGAAGATCAGAGTTACTGTTTTCACCCCTTTCTGTTTGTTTGTTTGTTTGTTTGTGTGTGAACAGTATTACGGAAAAACTCCTTGACGGATTTCAACGAAACTTGGTGAGGAGATTAGGTATTGTCCAAGGATCATGCACGAGATTTTGAACTTGGTCCAAAATCCAATATGGAGGCCATTTTGAAAAAATATTTGAATTTTTTTGCATTTCTACATGTTTTGAGTGATTTCCAACCTCCCCCCCCCCAAAAAAAAAAATTGTTAGAGAGAAAAAAATTTTGCAACTTTTTTTTCAACAAAATTTCGATTTTTTTTGCATTTCTCCATGTTATAAGTGATTTCCAACAAAAAACATGCCAAAATTATAATTGCGGCTGATTTTGGAACTTCAGGTGGATATACCCACGTAAAATCAATTTCTGTCTCAAGGAATCTAGTTATGACGAATCAATTGAGTATCTAAAAGTTAAAAGTAAAACAGAAAGTTGCAAACTATAACTCTGTGAGCACTGTTGACGTCAAATTGAATGAATAGGATATCAGGTTCACTTCAGTGACCTATCAGTATTGGCGGCGGAGGTTTTTCACTCTACCGAGTGCTCCCCCTCTAGTTTATAGGTGAATCCGTGCTTAAAACAAATTTATCCTCCAACTTTTTTCACTTAATAAATGCAATGTTTCAAGACACAAAAGACAAGTTTCAATCAATCTCTTCATTTGTAAAAGATACTGAGAAATATGTCAAGGATGTAAAATTGAACAAAGATAAATCTAACAACTATTGGATAAAAACAATTATGGTAAATCATATGAGTTCTTCAATTTCCTTCAGTGGAAGGGCTTTTAATATTCCTGGAAGAACATCAATTAAAGTATCTCCAATAAAAGTTTCTCCTCTCCTTCTGGCAATATATTCAAAACTAGAAAAAACAATGAAACAAGAAAAAGTATCAAATAAACCAATGTCACCCTTAGGGTGACCCGTATCTTGCCAAAAGGTGACCACGTGTGACTTCTTTAAGGTCACACTGAGGTGAACAGAGCTGCTATCCACCAGGAGCGACTCCTTGAGGAATATCTGCCTACGAGAGATTCCGATGAGAATCGTTCTACAGAGTAACCATGAAAAATATGCGTTTGCCTCATAACGTCACCAAATGACGTCATAATGTCTCAAGCTTGACATATCTAGAAAGCACTCATCGAGGTGTTCAATTTGAGGTACCACATGATATGCTTCCTAAAACTTGAAAATTTGACCTTGGGGTCAAATATGTTTGACCATAGGCGCTAACCATGAAGGTCAAGGCCAATTGCCACCAAAAATTAATCAGCTGAGCGCCAGACCATGAACTATATTCCCATGAAGTTTGAAGACTATCCGATCAAAACTACTCAAAAAATAAGGGTTTCGTCTACTCCCCTGATTTGCGACAGTGACCTTGACCTTTGACCTTGACCTTCAAAATTTTATGCGCTGAAAGGGACCTCTATAGGCCTCTGATATGCGAAGTTACAAAAATTTCCAATGATAACTGCTCTGCAGAATTTTTTATACCTGATTACAGACAAACAAACAAACAAACAAAAAACATACAAGCTGACTAACATATCTTGCAAAAACTTCGTTTTGGCAAGATAAAAATAAAAACCTTATGGATGAAGCTTTAGAAAGAAAAGATAAGATCATCTGTAATATGCAAGGATAAATTTGTATATTTTTCAACAACCCTAAAGATGTAAATCCTGATGAAATAAAGGATGTTAATATATCAGGTGAAATGACATTTCATTCAATCGTAGTTAAGGATCATTTTAAAATTACCTTTAATATTAAAAATGTCGTAGTTGAATCTGTTAATGAAAAAAAGTATATAGATATTGATGGTAATGTTTTTTGACTATATAAATACGAGTCATTATTCAACTGAAGATATTGAAGATTATGAGAGTAATTATGATACCGAGAGTTTGTGTTCAAACGACAATTATGATACCGAGACTTTGTGTTCAAACGATAGTTATGAAAGTAGTTTTATAGAAGACTCTGAAAGTATCGAAGATGATTCTGAAGATGAATTTTAGTTTTAGTAAAGTTTTACTTTATAAATATGAATAGTTTACTCGATTTTGAACCTCTTGAATTCCCTGATTCTCCGTATGACAAATTTGAGAATTGTCCTGCGTGTGAAAGACGGGGCTTAAACACAGAGTCAAAAGTCTATAAACAATGTATATTCTGTGATTACCTTCTAATTAATGAAAATAAAAAATATAAAAAGGAAAATAATTATTTTAGATTTACACCAAAAATGAATTACTTTACAAGATTGATTAGAGAAATGAATGTAAAGTATGAGGGTGATAGCACACCTTTCCTTACAAGGAAAGAAACTGAACGTATTCGAGAAATGTTCAAAGGATTGTTGTTATATTTTATTCACGATTGTCATTTTCAGGGAAATGTAAACAAACGATATTGTATAAAAAAAATAATGGATCATCTTGAAATTAAACCCGAACATACCATAAAATATTGAGTTTCTAAAAAAGCCAATAATAAATTAAATGACCTGTTTTCCAAATATAAAATTGAATGATTTTTTACCCATTTGGGAAAATAAGATAAAATTTAACAACCATAAAAATCTCCCAAATTTATTAAGATGCCTCATAGTTGGTTCAAGCGGATGTGGAAAAACCTGCTTACTTATGAAGATGATCCTGACTCCCAAATTTTTAGATTATGATAATTTAATAATTTTCACAAAGTCGAGTCTTCAACCAGAGTATCAACTACTCTCACAAGATTTTAATGCTGGTCTTCAAAAAGAAGATATAATCGGTTTCTTTAAACTTCAAAAAAACCTAAATGATTACAACATGGAAGATATAATACAACTATTTTGTGATACACAGAGACCTAAAAAGAAATCAAAACCGATAACTTGTATTCTTAGTGATAATACGGACGATATACCATCTCCCCAAGATTTGGATAAATCAAAAAAGAACCTCATTATCTTTGATGATTGTGTTTATGAGAGAAACCAAACGGTAATGGACAGCTACTACACAAGAGGGAGACATTCTTCTTTTCATTGTATTTATCTTAGTCAATCATACTTTCAACTTCCTCGTGGTTCCATCAGAAACAATGCTAATACTTTTATTTTATTCAAGTTAAATTCAATAGATATAAACAATTTTGGAGAGATAATTGTTCTACATTATGCAGTAAAAAGGAATTTGGGGATTACATGAAGCACACAAACTGAAAAATATAAATATATTGTTGTGAAACAAGATGAGATATTAAATGATATTTTCCAATAAATAAATGGATGTGAAAGAAAGAGCAAGAAGATTTAAGGAACATCAAGAGTTGGTTTCAAAAGTAGTAAAACAATAGGAAGACATAAAGAAGAAACACAGACAAACTAACGGATGAAGAAGCATTTGAAAGAAAACAAGAGAAATTTTTTAAACCACTTTTAAAAACTTCCAAAGAAAAAATTATAGATGTTTCCACAGTTCCCACAATGCAATATACTCCTAAAAAACTTCAAATGATAAAAGATTTCAGTCAAATGACGGAGGAAGAATTAGAGTATCTAGGAGAATTAGAATATGATGATGAAGGATTATTTCAACAACTGGAAGAGATTAATCGACCCCTGATTATATTGTGAATGCTCTTCAAAACAATGAATATTCAGCGGATTCAAAAACCAAAGCAGGACTCATCCCAACAGAACAACCAGCAATATTTTATCTTGTTCAAGAAAAGGTATTGATATTTAATGATGAATTAAAGTTCTTGAGTTCTGCTCTACTCCCTGTTAAACTAACTCCGAGATTAATGTTTCTTCTCACAAAAGATGGAAGACAAGGTTCAACTGTGAGGAATGAATCAAAGTATATTGACAAACCATTGGATATGAAAAATAATGATGATAGAGTATATATTGATCTGCTGAGCACTCTTAAGTGTAGGGTTAGTATTTCTGGTAAAAGTAGGAAGAATGAGAAGGAGAAACACATTATTCAGTCTTTAAGTATCCTTGGTTCAGGTGTTAGTTTTCTTCCAAATGACCCATCACAATTAGTTAATAGACTGTTATTGTTGTTAGGTAGTAAAAAGGCTGGAAATAACAATTGTTTTAATGAAGCATCAGCCATTTTCGACCAGTTGATCAACATGAAAATAATTAATAAATATCAATATAAAGACATTTTATCTCATATTAAATAAGATGAGAAGCACAATCCTTCATTTTAATTTCACAACAAGCGACCACACATATTCCTTCCCATACCCACTACAACTTGACCCAACAAAAGAATATGAGGCATCTTTATTGTCCATGGAAACTTATAATACCTTATTTAATATAACTGAGAAAAATGACAAGTTTAGTTATAATCCGGGAAGTGGATACAAAACGATAACAGTCTCACCCGGAGCATATGAGATTTCTCAAATATCTTCCGAAATTGTTTGTCTTATGAAAGAACAGGGTTAGGAACCAAAAAATATTGTTATAGATATTCAAAAATACTTCAAAATCAACGATTAAACTTAAAAATAACTACACGGTTGATTTCACAATTGATAATTCATTCAGAGTTATTGGGTTTCCCCTCCAAAAAGATTGAAACTAATGGGACGTTTTACAGTGATAATGTCATTCAAATATCCTCAGGAATAAATTCACTGTGATTTGATTGATGGTGCTTATAATGATGGAAAAAAAACAAATGCAATATTTTCATTCAGCGCATACTCAACCCCAATTGGTTATAAATTCAACATGGAACCCAAAAATTTGGTTTATCTCCCTGTGTCAGGAAAAACCACACACTGAGTAAATTTTAGGATAACCGACCAAGATAATCGTATGATTTCTTTTCATGGAGAAGTTATAACCATCAGAATTCACCTATGTGAAGTTTTCCAATAAATAAATACGATGGTTATTGTGAGGAAACATGAGTTGGGAAAATATAAAATAATTACAGGGGATGGGATGTTCCTTTCCCCATACTACAAGGGTGAAGGTATGTATCTTGGTAGAGGATACTATAAACCTAAGAGACAAAGGGGTGTTGGACATCAATTTAGAGGAGATGGGATAATTGATACTCTAATGGGTATTGGTTCAACTATTCTTAAACATAATCGTCCGGGAGCCAACCGATCAAAATTAAAAAAAAATTGCCCGGTCTGCTATAAAATTTTTGTGTTGATTTTCATAAAGAGACACCCTTTGAGTATATGAAAACCAATGTTGGCAATGGTGAAACTCTTGCGCAACAACACAGTCAACACTTTTGCGAGCCCCCTCTGATAACAAAATGTTGGCAAAAGCGAAGATGTAGGATGGGGGTAGGGGTAATTCATATTGTCCTAAAATCATAACCACTAAACCTATATACACAAATGACCCCTCATATTAAAGAGGAGTTCATTTCCTATATCACAATTGGTGTAGATTTAACCTACCTTCAATTGACAAGGTTATATGTCAAACAACAAAAGATTTATGTAACTCAGAAATGCTTGACTATCAATGGGGTCAGGAACAAGAACATACTTTTACATGCCATGGTTTTAAGGAAGATAAAATTAGAAATGGATTAACACAATATTGTGACATGAAACATCCTCTTCAGAGGAAGAGTCACTCTCTGAAACAACTCCACCACATGAACCTCTCTGACCAAGGCATATGCATGTCACTCAGCAAGGCACAGCAGCCTTTTTGCATGAACATCGTTTCAGACATTTGGATAATTTGCACATGCAAGACACCGTTTTGTCTATGTTTGGCTTGGCTGGCTTAGACATGAGAATTGGGACCAGTTTTCCATTGATAAGGGTTCTGCCAAATGTTGTGGCTGGGGAAGTGCTCGGTCACTGAGATGTGCACGTCTATACAGAAGCAATTGATACAATGCTCTTAAAACAAGGAAGTAAAACGCATCTTCTGTTGCTGGCAGTGACCTAAGGTCTAATTTTGAAGAGACAAACATATGCTGCCTGAGGGTATCCAAACAGCTGAACCCTTTTTGGCCATGCAGAGCAGTCCAGTATACTCTGGCCTCATCAATGACACATTCTGTTGCTGCCATTTCACTATCTCTTCCAAAATCAACAAGGTGGGGAAGGTTTCCTATCAGTCCCAGAGAAACCTGTGCCGCTCTTCTTTTCACAGGAACACAGGCATCATCCCAACTGACTGGAAGAGGGGCCTTGTTGTCCCTCTCTGGAAAGGGAAGGGTGATCGCCAAGACTGCAAAAACTACCGAGGGGTGACGCTGCTCTCAGTGCCGGGCAAGGTCTTTGCTCGGATAATTCTTGATAGGGTTTGCCACCATCTGCTTGAGCACCAGCGTCCAGAGCAGTCAGGCTTTACACCAAAGAGGTCAACGATTGACCGTATCCTTGCACTTCGTGTCCTCACCGAACACAGACGAGAGTTTCGGCAGGGGCTGCTTGCAGCCTATGTTGATCTCTGTAAAGCGTTCGATTCAGTGAATCGGGATGTCCTCTGGAGGATTCTTGGTCTTCGTGGGGTGCCACCGAAACTGATCGATCTGATGTCTGAACTCTACTCTGGTACTGAGAGTGCTGTGAAGTGTGGTGGTACCATCTCTGACTTATTTCCAGTTGTTACTGGAGTTCGTCAGGGATGTGTACTTGCCCCCACACTTTTCAGCACTTGTATGGACTGGATTCTAGGGAGGATGTCGGAGAGATCAAGTTGCGGTGCATCGTTTGGCAATGTCAAGATATCAGACCTTGATTTTGCAGATGATGCAGTCATCTTTGCAGAGACTTTAGACATCCTCTTGGGGGCCCTCGAGGTGCTGAATGAGGAGTCGGAGCCGTTGGGATTACGGATTTCTTGGGTCAAAACTAAGATCCAGGCTTTCGGTGACATCTTGGATGCTGCTGTCCTGTCTGTGTCTGTTTGTGGTGAGGATGTTGAGGTCGTGGAGAGATTCACTTACCTTGGCAGTGATATTCATGTCTCCGCAGGTTGTGAGCCGGAGGTCAATAGACGTCTGGGTCGGGCCTGGGGAGTCATGGATTCACTGGATCATGGGGTGTGGCGCTGCCGGTACCTGTGCGGGAGGACGAAAGTCTGAGTCTTCAGGTCCTTGGTACTTCCAGTCTTGCTCTATGGGTGCGAGACTTGGACTTTGACCAAGGATCTGAGACGGAGACTTAATTCCTTTGGTACCAGGTCTCTTCGGAGAATCCTTGGCTATCGCTGGTCGGATTTTGTGTCCAACGAGCGGTTGCTGAGAGAGACTCGGATGAGATTTGTTACCTGCATAGTCCGTGAGCGTCAGCTGCGGCTGTATGGACATGTGGCTCGTTTTCCTGACGCTGATCCTGCTCACCAGATTCTCTCAGCGAGGGAGTCTCATGAGTGGAGGAGGCCAGTGGGCCGACCACGTGCCTCATGGTTGCAGCAGGTTGACCATCATCTCAAGGAGATGGGGATGGGCCTGGCATCTGCCTGGGGGATGGCCAGACGGAGGCCCCTGGAGTACCGGCGGAAAGTGGACGCAGCGACGCGCTGTTCTGGCACATGCTCCCATACCTGACCTGACCTCTTCTTTTCCCCTTCTGAATGGGTAGCTCACTGTGTCACATCCACACAACACATATGTGCACAGAAGTGTAGCTGCGACATCAAGAGGATTTTCTGGTACTTCTTGCTCAACACTTCTACCAGCTCATGAATAGGTAGGTATTGATTCTGCCGTTGTATCCAGAGTTCTTGCAATGTGTTCAAGCAGCAGAAGTGATATATACACAGCATAATTATGTCTGTATCTGTTGCATGCACAACAGCTCGATGGTGATCAAGATATTCCACACAATACGCAAGATGAGCAATAATCCTTGTGTCTGCCTCTTCATGTTCTTCACAAGGTAAGTCCAGAACTGAACTTGATGCTGATGTGATGGAAAGAGTGTGACCTTTGTTTTCCATCATACTACCAAGAATGATGGTCACTCCATCCGGAATAGCTTCAGGACTCTCACAAAGGGAAGTGCCAATGAAGTTCTGAAGATTTCCTTTATTTCTTGGATTCTTCATGAATAAATTCCAGTCCGGAATTTCTAGACTCTTGGATGGTGAGAATTGTCTTGCCTGGTCTGTCTGGTTTCTCCTCTGCTGCTCATCACCCTTCAAAGTATGGCTATCATCAAAATCATACTGATCACCAATGATGTTGACACAGTTGCACATTTCAGGTTTCAACTGCAGGATACACCTGCTTGCGAAGATACAGCTGGGGAAGTTCACCAAATGTTTTCGCACCCATTTTTTGGTATTTATTTACAAATGCCATTGTGTCTACCAGATAAACTGTGTATAGGTCACTCTGTGGTAATGATGGCAGCTGTAAAACAACATCCTGCTCAGCTTCAGCAATTAGCACTGCCACGAAATCAGACTCGTTGCCTTTGCGCATTACAACCCCCTGTGCTAAGCGTGGATCAACCTCAAACAGGGATGATGGATAGTCTGTCCACTCATGGGAAAATGCAATCTGTCTTGTGACTGGGTCGGCATCTCGATAGAAACACAGCACACGTGTAGTTGCAGTCTCATCTTGATAGATCCTGATTAAACTCTGTTTCCTTGATGGTTTTGATTTCTTCTGTGAGGAGAAAGTTACCAGCTTCAGTGGTTCAATCTTAATAGAGACCACCTCTTCTGCTTTCATAATGGCTTCCATGCCCTTAGCTTGAGCATGGACCAAGTCTTTTGAAGCAGCCTTCTCACTAGTTGCTCTATTGAGCAGAACCACTTGGTTACACTGGAATGGGTTTATCATCTGCTGGCATATCACTTTCTTGATCTCCTCAACATGCATATGTTCTTCTGTTGCCTGCTTCTGTGTTTCTCCATGATGAGTAGATTCCTGTTGGCCTAGATTAGCCATAGACTTTATGTTCTCTGATACAGCTGTGAGAAATGGTGCTGTTTTCACATATTTATCTCGAGCAGCTGGTGCCTGAGATATGCGTTTGAACAGAGATGTCTTCCCTTCATTGTTGTATGTCTGCTCCAGGGCCATGTCACTCCAAACACCATTGAATTTTCCTTTGGAAGAGTGAACTGTGAAGTACCCAACCTGGATCCAGCAAACCTTAACCGAACTGTGTTCAATAGAGTAAGAGGATTTTGGGGGTAGGGGTAACTTTGGTTGACAAAAATGTTAATTTTCTCTTTAAAAATTGATAGAACTCAATCAAATTTGCTGTTTTAATTAGCCATGGATACCATGTTCATATCACATTAAGAGAAATTAGTATTCTAATGCAGCATCTGCCTATGATAAGAAAAGTTCTAAAGGCCATCTTCAAAAAACGTTATTTTTAAGGCATTTTTCACAAAATTATGTACTTTTACGAGGTTTACTTTCACAAAGGCAATTTTTTTTTGTCATTTTACAATGCACTGATTGAATTCTTACATTTAGTTCACATTTATTTTTCATGAATGTGATTTTTTAATTTTTTTAGAAATTTTATTGACAATTGCTGTTTTATCAAATTTTTCAAATCTTCCTCAAACAAAAACGGCCGCCAAAATTTTTCGCAAGAGCTTATGAATTGCCAACATTGGTTTTCATGAACTGCAAACATATATCTAAACATCCTGGGGGTGTAAAATTTTATAGCAGAGGCTGTAAGGTCCAACCCTAAAACAGCCTCGTACACAGGTTGGCTCCCGGACTATAAAGATCTAATTGGTTCAACTGCTTCTGCTGTGGGAAATGTCGCAGGTGCTGTAAAGAGCATAAAAGATGCCCAGAAGGAATCTCATAAATTACAAGCAATAAAAGAAATTAAGAAAGGCAAAACTCAGTTGTCCCCCTAAGAACGACAGAAAATAATTCAAATACTTGGATCAGGGTTTCAAAAGTTTTAACATCTTTTTCCTAAATAAATACAAGTATGGAAGCAATTGATAGTATCTATGATTTGGATGATACTATTATTATCTCAAACTCCACTAAAAAAGAAGATTACTTCAAGGTAAATGCAATAACTGGAACAGACTGGAATACGAATGGTACAAAAAGTTTTGAAATAAATAATCAACAAACCTATTTGAATCTATCCGAAAGTTTCTTGTTGTGTAAATTTAAATTCACTAAGGCTGCGACTAACACAAACGCTACACTTGTAAATGATTTCTTCTGGAAAATGTTTGATAGTGTGCGTTTGTATATTGGAACACAAGAAGCTGGAGCAGTTGATTATATCTCTGCTGTATCTGAAATGATGAAATTTACACTCTATACATTCAGTGATAGAATGGGAAAGGGGTCTGTCGAAGGTTTTATTCCTGATATGTCAACGGGAACAAACACAGACCCTGGATATACTCAAAGGAAATGAATGTATAATGATGATACAAAAGCAGAAAATAGTTTTACTGTGGCAGTTCCTCTTAAAGGTATATTTGGATTTTGTGATCATGATAAAGTTCTGTATGGTCTTAAAATTATATTTCATCTACAAAGGAATGATAATGAAAATAGATTGCTTTTTGGTTGTTGGTAGTGCTTTTGGTGAACAGAATAAATTTGTAATTGAGGAAATGAGTTGGTATATCAGTGAATATACTCCTAATCTTAAAACAGAAGAGATGTTGAATAGAAGACTTAACTCAAAGAAACCACTCAGTGTATCATACCTCAAAAGAAGATGTCAACACGTTAAACTCAACCAAATTACTTACACGTGGAATTTGGGTGTTCTGGAAGGAAAGCCACGATATCTGTGGATCATTTTTAAAAAGCCAGATGGTGATACTGCGACTGATAAGAATAATGCATTGAGTGATAATGCTAAGGTGAAACAACTTCGCGTTTCTCTTGATGGAACATTTTATCCACGAGATAGATTGGAAATTAATTGGGAAAAAAATGATTTTGCTGAAGCATACAAGTCTTACCAAAAGGTGTGTGAAAGTAATGGAAATAAAGAACCTATTTTGGATATGACAGCATTTAAAAGTCTGTATACAATCTATGCGTTTGACCTGAGCGCTCAAAAGGAAACTATAAAGTCTAATCGAGTGGATACTTCCCTATACATTGAAAGAGGAGAGAGTGAAGAAGTTGATACATATTGTTTGCTTTTGGAAGAAACAGAATTGCAGATTAATACAGATAATGGTGTGATGATTAGTCTCACATAATTTTTTGTTAAATAAATGAGTGGCAAAATACCAACTGGGGTATATGTTAATCAAATCAATCTTCATAAACTATCATCTTGTGTTCAAAATCAAAAGCATTGTACGATTAACGTTAATACAATTCAGAGAAAAGGAGCAGTAAGAATTGATGTTTTGCTCACAAGAGAACAGGTTAAAATCTTGAATGACACTGGCTCACTTAAAATTAAAATGACAAAACCAATGTTGAAAAAATATTCAATAAGAGAGACGAGTGGAGGATTTCTCCCATTTTTAATTCCTTTATTTGCTGGTTTAAGTGCGGTTGGAGCATTGACGGGTGGTATTTCAACAGCGGTGAAAACTGCCAACGAAAGGAAGGCTCAACTCCAGGCTCAAAAAGAATTGGAAAGACATAACAAAGAGTTGGAGAAACAAATTAGTGGAAGTGGTGTAATTGTAGATTTTGCTGAAAAACTTGAAGGTCTGCCTGATAAAGCGAGATTGTTAGTTGGAGATATGCTTTCTTATATAGCACAAGCAGGTGTAAAATTAACTAAAAGGGGTAATGGATTATATCTTTCTAATAAATAAATGAGCATTGATGAGTGGTTTAAAGAATTTGGAAAGAATACAACATCAAATTTACAACTTGTCAAATATTGTAAGAAATTAAAAACTCATCATGAGGTTATTTGTATGAGAGATGAATTAACAAATGTGCCGAAACATACAAAGAATATTATTATGAACTTAGAAGATAATAATGGGAATGGTTCTCATTGGGTTTGTATTTTTAATAGTCAAGACAAATATTATTTTGATAGATTTGGTCTTCCACCACCTGTTGAAGTCATAAAATTCTT
Organism: Eptatretus burgeri; assembly: GCF_056783735.1. NCBI lineage: Eukaryota > Metazoa > Chordata > Myxini > Myxiniformes > Myxinidae > Eptatretus > Eptatretus burgeri. The sequence goes on along the minus strand of NC_140964.1, from coordinate 54,682,662 downwards.
ACAGAATGGTGTTTATCAAACATTTCAAGTCCAAGAATTAAATTCCAAGTGTTGTGGTCAATTATGTCTATATGTGTTATTTCAACTCAACAAAAATAAAAAAATTTATGAAATTATTTTTAATCTAATATAAATGACTTATGTTGGTAAAGATGGTTCTATCTTTGGTGTATCTCAAGAACTGGATATTGATTTATCAAATTATTACACAAAGGCACAGGCTGAACGACATAAATATAATATAACCAAAAATATTAACATGAAAAATGCTTATAAATTAAAAAATTATCCAAGCCCGACTGACGCGAATGACTTGGTGAGATTAAGCGATTTATCACAATATATATCTTTAAATAAAATGGCCGTGTATTCCAAAGATACAGAAGTGTTGATATTATCTCCAGGTCATACAGAATTCACAGTTCGAATTAAAATAAATTTTTACAAAGAAGGGCGTATCGTTTGTATGAGAATAGAACAATGGGGGTATGATATGAATGATTTAGGGTATAATTGGTCATTTAAAATTAACCTCGAAGACCTGGAACAATTAAATCAGTCTCGTAAGGAAGAATATTATCCACTTGGTATCGAGAATGAGTTTTGTGGGGCCACGATTAGTAAACAACAAATAAAAGAATTTAATAAGGGTAAATATAATAATGGTTTTGCCCTTGTTTATATCATGAAAACAGAAAAAACAGGATTATATATAATAAGTAAGGAAATACAAAATGATTTAACTATGGGAAGATGGGGAGGTGTTTCGTGCCATAATATTATTCTAACATATATTTCTAATACATAAAGACAGCAAGAAGGCTTCAAGAAAATTATCATTTCTGTGTCCAAGCATACCTTCAAGAAAAGGGTATTCGGTATTTTAATAAATATGTTCTACAACATAAGAATGAGGTATTTTCAATAAAAGATTGGCATTATTCTGATGTTGATAAACCGACAACTTTAGATTTAATGAGAATGTTAAATAATGAAAAAATTATAAAGTTAAGAAAAGGTAAGGCTCTTTTAGAAATTCAAAATAAATTTTATTGGTTTCCTGTTGTAAAAAAAATTATTTTGGATACAGGAATAACAAGAAATCCTGATGAATATATGTATGATATTCAAGGATAATAAGGGATGAGGAAGGAGTTGAAGAAGAGAGGAAAGAGGAGAAAAAGGAGAAGAGAGAGAAGGAGGAGAGGGAGAAGAAAAAGAAGGAGAGGGAGAAGAAAGAGAAGGAGGAAAAGGAGAAGAGAGAGAAGGAGGAGAGGGAGAAGAAAGAGAAGGAGGAAAAAGAGAAGAGAGAGAAGGAGAGGGAGGAGAGAGAGAAGGAGAGGGAGGAAAGAGCGAGACAAAATAAATATCAAAATATGGAAACCAGTGAGATTAAAAAAAGATTGGAGGTATTACAGAAAATAACTCAACCCACCAAGGAGGAAAACAAAGAATTGACAAGTCTATTTGAAATATTTTCGACAAGACTATTGACATCGACAAGCTATTCATTTTAATTCAAGTTTTTCATTTTTTTTTCTTAAATAAATGGAGGAGAGAGTGAAGGCATTTCTAAGGATTCTTTATGTTTTAAAAATTAAGATTCAAATGTGCATGTTGGAAACTAAAAAGGTTTTTGCACTCTGCAGGAATTTTTCTCATAAATAAATGAGTTATTTTGTCAAATGTAAAAAGAAAACTAATACTAAAAATATTTCATATATTAAAAGTAAAAATAACAGGGTTATACAAAAAGGTATATGTTCGGTGTATGGTTCAAAAAAAAATCAATTTATCTCCAAACACAAACGAGGAGGAGATATACAAAAGTTTTTATCAGGAAGTAAATTTACAACTACTGGAATACCAGGGGAATTACATCTTCCAGGGTATTCTTTCTGTGGTCCAGGCACAAACTTGGATAAAAGATTAGATGAGGCAGACAATCCCAAATCATGGAGTCAACCCATCAATAGAGTTGATGAAGTGTGCATGAGACACGATATTGATTATGGGAATACCACAACGTTGGAGGAAAAGCATGAAGCCGATAGGGAAATGTTGTATTATTTGTCTCTGAAACAAAATCCAACCTTGAGAGAAAAAGTTGATCAGTTCATTGTGAAGAAGATGATCAGTGCAAAATTGAAACTTGGACTTGGAAATTCAAAAAGCTTATAGGCTCTAATGATGTCATTAAGACTGAAGAGCAATTAGCTGATGAATTACATAAACCAATATTCACAAAGTTTCAGAGAAGGAAAGTTTATTCAAAGGAAGTAGATTATATCTGGTCTGCTGATTTGATTGAACTCAATAATGATAAGGGGTACAAGTATGCTTTAACCGTTATTGATTTGAGGAGTAGATACGCATGGGTTGTACCATTAAAAAACAAAAGAGGTAATACTCTTATGTTAGCCTTTCAACAGATATTTAATAAAAGTAAGAGAAAACCTAAAAAATTGTGGACTGATGAGGGTAGAGAGTTTTATAACAAGACATTTATGGATTTTCTAAAAAATAACAGTATTACATTATACAGTACCTTTAATGAAGGGAAGGCAGTTGTTGTTGAACGTTTTAATCGTACCTTAAAAGAGAGATTATATAAAAAATTCACACAACTCGGTTCACAACAATGGTCATCTTTTATTCAGGATATTGTGGATAAGTATAATGACACGGTTCACACGTCAACAAATATGAAACCATCAGAAACATTTACAAAATTAAAATATGAAAAAGAGATTAATGTCAGAAAACCTAAGTTCAAAGTTGGTGATATTGTAAGAATATATAGGTGGAAATCTCATTTTGAAAAGGGTTTTACTAAACGATGGACGAACGAACTTTTTAAAATTGTTGATGTAATAGATACGGTTCCTTGGTCTTATAAGATATATGATTTGGAAGGGGAAGAGATTTTAGGTTCATTTTATTCACAGGAATTACAAAAGACAAAGATAAATTGAAATTTTTTGACTCCGCCCCTTTTTGACTCCGCCCACACAAAACCCACCCACATAAACCCCACCCACACAAGCTCCACACAAACCCCACCCCACACAAACCCCACACAAACCCCACCACATACAAACCCCCCACAAGCTCCACACAAGCTCCACACACACACAAACCCCACACAAGCTCCACCCATATTCATCATATTCACATAATTAGTGATTAGTTAATTAGTTCCCCACACACAACATGTTTATTTAATTTAAAAAATTATCCACCCATCCACACAAGCTCCACTCATCCACCCATCCACCCATCCATTTATCCACACAAACCTCATCCACATAAGCCTCATCCACATTCACCCCTCCCACATAAGCCCCACCGAAGCCCCACCCACATAAACCCTGTCCACATAAACCCCTCCCACACAAGCTCCACCAACATAAACCCTGCCCACACAAACTCCACCGAAGCCCACCCACATAAACCCCACCGAAGCGCCGCCCCCACAAACCCAACCCACATAAACGCCCTCACACAAGCCCCGCCCACAGACGCCCCGCCCACACAAGCCCCCACCGAAACCCCGCCCACATAAACCCCGCCCACACAAGCCCCGCCCACACACGCCCCGCCCACACACGCCCCGCCAACACAAGCCCCGCCCACACAAGCCCCGCCCACATAAACCCCCCCCACACAAGCCCCACCCCCCTCACCCCCCCTGTCCCCCCCCACCTTTGACCCACCACCTCCCTCATCCCACCCCCACCCTTCCCCACACACACACATGGGGAGGGGAGGGTGGGATGAGGGGGTGATGGGTCATTGGGGGTGCGCACCTACCCTCCCCCCCCCCCCCCCTCCCTCCCTCTCCTTCATGTCTTGGTCCTTTGTTTGAAATTCAAAATCAAGTAATTGTAAACAAAACAAATATAATTAATCAAAATTGAAAATATTAAATATTCATTTGCGAGAATGTATAATCTTTCCCAGCAATCTTCTTCAGATGTCTTGTGATTTCGAAACTCAGACACCATATTCTGTTTTGAAACAAAAAGTGGATAATAATTAGGTTTTATAAAGATCATTACATGGTAATATGAGTAAGCCTGGTGTTGGTTCTAAGTTCAAGCCTCGTTGACCACTGAATTAACACACCAGGAGGCCGACTCAGCCTGTCATCCTTCCAAGGCCAATAAAATGAATTCCAGTGTACTGACAAAACCGCGTCCAAACTAATGATGCAACCAACATAAGGCGACATTCCAAAGAGAAAAAAATAAAAATGACTGTTTTTACAGCCATTTTTCCCTGCTGTGCAGGGGTTTGGCTTTTTGTGAGGCAATGTTTTATGGCCGGATGCCCTTCCTGACGCCAACCCTGGTCGCCTCTTACGACACACAGGGATATGGTACACCTATTCTAACCGGGGCATACACCGGGCCCAGTACAACTGGTGCTCATTTCGCCGACCTCGGAAGGATGACAGGCTGAGTCAACCCCCTGGTGTTAATTCAGCAGCCAACGGGGCTTGAACTCAGGACACTGGGATCCCAAGCCGCCACCCTAACCACTAAGCCAACACCAGGCTTCCGACATTCCAAAGAGAGAGTGATATTAATAAAAGAATAAATAAACAAATAACTAAATAATAATTCAGAAACATTTACCTCCAGAAAATCATGTGTTGTACCAGATTGCTTCAACAGCTTATGTTGTGTGATCGAGCTGAAAAAAAAAATTAGTCAAGGGTATAGATGGAGAGACAGACAGAGAGAGATACAAAGAGACAGACAGGGAGAGATAGAGAGAGACAAACAGACAGGGAAAGAGACACACACACACACACGCACGCACGCACGCACACACGCACGCACGCACACAAACACGCACGCACGCACGCACGCACGCACGCACGCACGCACGCACACACGCACGCACGCACACACGCACGTGTCTCACCATTGGTTTAATTCATTCGAGATCAGAGGCTGTGATAAGACTTCGTACCAGTCATTATAAATGTTTTTCAATTCTCTTCTAAAATCATTGACCTCTTCAATAAGAGCATTCA
>NC_140964.1:54605118-54672618 GCF_056783735.1 Eptatretus burgeri | reverse complement strand
AAGACTGTTGCGTGAAATTTAGGGAGGAGGTGAGACAGGCGTTGGATGGTTGTAAAGATGGGTGGGATGATTGGGCAACGACAGCAGAAGTTGTGAGGGAGATAGCTAGGAAGGTACTTGGTGTGACATCTGGACAGAGGAAGGAAGATAAGGAGACTTGGTGGTGGAATGAGGAAGTACAGGAAAGTATAAGGAAGAAGGGGTTGGCGAAAAAGAAGTGGGATAGTCAGAGAGATGAAGAAAGTAGGCAGGAGTACAAGGAGTGGCGGCAAAAGGCAAAAAGAGAGGTGGCAAAGGCCAAGGAAAAGGCATCTGACGAGCTGTATGAGAAGTTGGATACAAATGAAGGGGAAAAGGATTTATACTGATTGGCAAGACAGAGGGACTGAGCTGGGAAGGATGTGCTGCAGGTTAGGGTGATAAAGGACGCAAATGGGAATGTTCTCACGACCGAGGAGAGTGTGTTGAGAAGGTGGATGGAGTACTTTGAGGAGCTGATGAATGGAGAAAATGAGAGAGAGAGAAGGTTGGAAGAGGTGGAGATAGTGAATCTGGAAGTGGGGTGGATCAGTAAGGATGAAGTGAGGACTGCTATGAAGAAGATGAAAAGTCGAAAGGCGGTTGGCCCAGATGGTATACCAGTGGAGGCATGGAAGTACTTAGGAGAAATGGCAGTGGGGTTGTTAACCAGATTGTTTAATAAAGTCTTGGAAAGTGAGAGGATGCCGGAGGAGTGGAGATTAAGTGTACTGGTTCCGATTTTCAAGAATAAGGGTGATGTGCAGAGCTGTGGAAATTACAGAGGGATAAAGTTGTTATATTAAGCCACACCATGAAGTTGTGGGAAAGAGTAGTGGAAGCGAGGTTGAGAGGAGAGGTGACGATTTGTGAGCAGCAATATGGGTTTATGCCAGGAAAGAGCACCACTGATGCGATGTTTGCTTTGAGAATGTTGATGGAGAAGTAAAGGGAAGGCCAGAAAGAGTTAAATTGTGTGTTTGTCGATTTAGAGAAAGCTTATGATAGGGTGCCAAGAGAGGAGTTGTGGTATTGTATGAGGAAGTCGGGAGTGGTGGAGAAGTATGTGAGGATCGTGCAGGATATGTACGAGGACAGTGTGACAGCGGTGAGGTGTGCGGTAGGAATGACGGACCGGTTTAAGGTAAAAGTGGGATTGCACCAAGGATCGACTCTGAGCCCTTTCCTGTTTGCAATGGTGATGGACAGGTTGAAGGACGAGATCAGACTGGAGTCCCCATGGACTATGATGTTCGCGGGTGACATCATGATCTGTAGGGAGAGTAGGGAGCAGGCTGAGGCGAGCCTCGAGTGGTGGAGGTATGCACTGGAGAGAAGGGGAATGATAGTCAGTCTGAGTAAGACGGAGTACATGTGCATAAATGAGAGGGAGGGTGGTGGTATGGTTCGGTTGCAAGGAGTTGAGGTGGGGAAGGTGGATTGATTTAAATACTTGGGATCAACTGTCCAAAGTAACGGAGAGTGTGGGAGAGAAGTGAAAAAGAGAGTGCAGGCAGGATGGTGTGGGTGGAGAATAGTTGCAGGAGTGATTTGTGACAAAAGGGTTGCTGCAAGAGTGAAGGGGAAAGTATATTAGACGGTAGTGAGACCAGCTATGTTGTATGGTTTGGAGGCGGTGGCGCTAACAAAAAGACAGGAAGCGGAGCTGGAGGTGGCAGAGTTAAAGATGCTGCGATTCTCGTTGGGAGTAACGAGGATGGATAGGATGAGAAATGAGTATATTAGAGGGACAGCGCAGGTAGGATGGTTTGGAGACAAAGTGAGAGAGGCGAGATTGAGATGGTTTGGACATGTGCACAGGAGGGAAGCAGAGTATATCGGGAGAAGGATGTTGAAGATGGAGCCGCCAGGCAGGAGGAGAAGAGGAAGGCCAAAGAAGAGGTTCATGGATACGGTGAGGGCGGACATGCGGGTGGTTGGAGTGTCAATGGAAGATGTGGAGGATAGAGCGAAATGGAGACGGTCGATCCGCTGTGGTGACCCCTAACGGGAGCAAGCCGAAAGAGGTAGAAGAAGAAGATACATGTGTATATATGTATATATATATATATATATATATATATATATATATATATATATATATATATATATATATATAGATATATAGATATATATAAATATATACATTTATATGTATATATATGTATTTAAATATATGTATATATATATATATATATATATATATATACATATATGTATATATATATATATATATATATATATATATATATGTATTTAAATATATGTAAGTATATATATATATATATATATATATATATATATATATATATATATATATATATATATAATATACATGTGTCTATATTTATATATATATATACATATATATATATATATATACATTTTTTTATATATATATATATATATATATATATATATATATATATATATATATATATATATATATATACTGAAGCGCAAAAGAAAGTTACCACCTTTTAAACCTTCAAATATCAACAATAACATTGCGTGTAGTAAATGTGTGAACTTATTTGTGGACAAAAGTGTCCTCACTGTCAGACAAAACGGTCACGGATGGTCAGTTGAACCTTCAATCCACTTAATAGCACAGCTGTTGAACAGCCGTTTTGACTGTCAGTGATTAGCCAAGGGGTACGGGATGATTTTAATAAGCTGCACGTGATGTCTTGATATTGGCTTTAAAAAGGCCAGTGCAAAACGTGCATTTCAATCAACATGCCACGATTGTCAAGGGATCAACGGCAGTGTGCCTTGGGCATACTACAAGGCGGATTGAGCTTCTGTGAGGTGGCACGTTGCCTTGGCTGTTCACACCAGATGATATCGGCCCTGGTGGACAGAGACACCCTCCACAACTCTGCAGAGGACACACCTCGATCAGGGAGGCCAAGAGTCACCACTGCAAGGCAGGACAGGCAGATGGTCCAAAGTCAGATGGCTTCAGACATTGAGGACTGAGTGGGACAGAATCCAGCAGCATTCCATCCAAAGACTGGTAGGCAGTATGCGCCGACGATGCACTGCCTGTATCCAAAACAATGGTGGCCACACACGATATTGAAAGGGGACTGACATTGCACCCTGTGCTGTTCTGTACTGTAGAACAAACTTATGAGATGGTGTATCTTGGTCAAAAACTTGACATGTCATCAATGAAATGCCAATGTTTCAATTAGCAATTGTTGGTTTGTTTTATTTTGAACTGTTGCAATTTTATTACATTTCAAACAAGTGTTAAGTTTATTTTGCGTTTCAGTATATATGTATATGTATATATATATATATATATATATATATATATACTGAACAAAAATATAAACGCACCAAGCGATTGTTACTATTTTACCTCGAACTCATTAATACTAAATCTTCACAACAATTTGGTTATAGAATCCATGACAATTAAGCATTAAATTTCAAAGAGTTCCTTGAGAATTCTGGTGACAGTCTTTGCGCTACAACAGCTGACACAACCGAGGTGTCACTGTCAGAGTTCACGCAGTCAGTAGCGGGTGTGTCCACCGTTGGCGTCGCGCAGAGCGGTGCATCTCCGGCGCATGGACATCACCAGATTATCGATGGTGGCCTGAGGGATGTTTTCCCATTCCTCCTGGAGAGTCACACGGAGCTGGCGGACGTTCTCTGGGACTGCGTAATGTTGTCGTACACGTCGATCAAGAACGTCCCAAAGGTGCTCGATGGGCGACATGTCGGGAGAATATGGAGGCCAGTCGAGGACATCAATATCCTCCTCACCGAGGAAGTCCATGCAGATCCTGGCAACATGGGGGCGAGCATTGTCGTGCTGAAACGTCACATGGTGAAGGCGCACAAACGGCACGACGATGGGTCTGAGTATCTCGTCCCTGTACCGCTGCCCGTTCAAGTTGCCTTCAATGAAATGAAGCCGAGTGCGCTCTCCATGGCATATGCCTGCCCACACCATAACACTGGCACCACCGAGTGACACCCGACGAAGGACATTGGCGTCAGTGTAGTGCTCCCCAGCCTGCCATCAGCCCGATACAGCTGGAACCGCGACTCATCGGTGAACAGCACTCTCCTCCATCATGCGAGGGTCCAGCGCAAGTGAACATTGGCCCAGTTCAGTCGGGTCTGACGCCGGACTGCAGTGAGGTCGAGTCCCCGGTGTGGTCGGCGGGCTCGGAGGTTGGCCTCCCTCAAGCGGTTACGCACCGTCTGGGCTGAAATGCGCCTGTTATGCAGCCCGACAGTCTCATCGGCAGTGGTCGTGGTCGGTCGGAGTCGATCCCGGAGATGTTGCAGCCTCATGTGACGATCCTGACCGGCGGTGGTCACACGTGGTCGCCGGGCATGTGGGCGGTCCACGGTGCTTCCAGTCTCTCTGAGGCGTGTTCTCAGGCGGCTAATGGTGGAGTGGTGGACATTGAAGTGTGCTGCAACGGCCCGTACTGACGTCCCAGCATTCAGCATGCCAATGGCGTGCTCCCTCAAGATTTGTGACATCTGTGGCATGTTGACATTTGGCACCAGTCCACATTTTGGGGAGGCCTTTTATAGGGCAAGCTATAGGGAGTGTTTGTGTCCTGGTCACGCTCACTGACCATCACTCTGTCAAGCCCCATCGTGCTCATGGGAAGGATTACTCAACGTGTGAGTCCACACACTCAGAGTGGTCAATTTCAATGGGAACATCTGTCTTGAGCAAAACTAAGGAACCATTGCTCAAACATATCATCGGTGTGACCATTTTCCCATAATGGCAATCTTGACTTAGATATTTAGGTTGGTGCGTTTATATTTTTGTTCAGTATATATATATATATATATATATATATATATATATATATATATATATATATTTATATATATATATATATATATATATATATATATATATATATTTATATATATATTTTTTTTAACATATATTTATATGTGTATATATATATATATATATATATATATATATATATATATATATATATATATATATATATGTATATATATATATGTATATATATATATATATGTATATATATATATGTATATATATATATATATATATATTTTTTTTTAACATATATTTATATGTATATGTGTGTGTAAATATATATATATATATATATATATATATATATATATATATATATATATATATATATATATATATATATATTGTTGCGGATTCCGCGCCCGCCGGCGTGCTGACGGCCACGTAACTCGAATCGCGGCACGTCGCCCACCGGACGGACAATCCAGTCGTGACCCTCTCGGACTAACGCCGGGAACCAGTCACGGGTGGACCTTTCGGTCTCACCGCGATCGAGCCAATCAGCCCCCGCGTGGGATAGGGTTGCTCGCCAAATTCGACCTACCTAAGTACCCACGCGGAGGGTAGACCGGGCGATCGCACCTCGCCGCAGGTCGACTTCGGACACGGGCCACTTAAGCGACCCGTTCCGTACTATCAGAATAACCGAGCGGTGTTATCGTCGACCTCGACGGTTCGATTAATTATCGGGCGTATTCAGCCCACTACCAACCCTTTACGTGAAGCAAGATGAGGATTCAATGGAGGAAAAGACGAAGCGAAGCGGGAGAACAGTTCAACAATAAAGCACATTTATTCGCGGCACACGGGAAGCACACAAATACAATTCCACCAAATGCACACAAAAAAAGAAAACACAATTCCATTTACACAAAAAGCAAATATAAAAGTGAGAACACAGTGCAGAGCTAATACCGACTACCGAGCACACGGCAACACTTATACAATTCTACTTCACAGACGGCGCCGACAACACATACCCAAAACCAAGGAAAGAATACCCTCAAGAATGAGGCGGGCCTGAGGCCGAGACCGGGTCGCGCCTACCCGTCTGGTGATGAGACGCGGAGCGGCGATGGCGCCTCACTCCGCGGGCCTCGCGGACAGTGCCTGGCAGGGGGTGGGAGAAGGGGCCCCGTGGTCGCACTATCTCAGCGCGGGGGGAAACAGGAGGGGGTTGCTGATGCTCGGGGTATAGAGGATCTTTATTATCCCTGGTGTGCGTCTCCACCTCGGCCAGGTCGCGCTGCCGGCCTTCCTCGGGCGTGCAGCTCCCGGCACCGTCGCGAGCACCCCCTCGTCTGCCTTCGCCGCTGCCGCCTCTCCGCCTCTGGACTCTTCTTTGGGCTCTCCTCGTTCGACTCTCTTCAGCTTCTCCAGCTACTGCAGGCTTCGGGCTCCAGACTTCCCCACCCTTCTCTCTCTGCTGACTGACGAACACCGTCCTTTTATCCCCCCGTAGCTTCGCCTTTGACCCCCTCCCTTTGACCTTTCACCTCGCTCCCCATTGGCCCGAGAAAAAGTGGGCGTGAAGGCTTTTTGATCCACAAATTTGCATATATCGATCGTTCTGGAGGCGGGGCCAAATCGCCCCTCGCTCACCGATTGGACGGCAAAAAGTGGGCGTGTGTCGTTTTTGATCCGTTTTTGAAGCACAAAATCCGTGATTTTGTACACGCTGTTCAACGTGCGCCCTGCACGAGTCCAACACCGGTACCCACAGCGGGGCAAGAACGGTGGCGATGCTACGGTTGCGAGGTGTGACGTGAAGGTCGTGGCGGTTGTGGTGAAGCGGTGTTGTGGTTGGTGGTTGATGTTGTGGTTGTGGTGGTAATCATGGCGGTTGGTCCAAAATAAAGATAGTAAAAGAAAAACGGCTATCCTGAAGAGTCGCAGCACGTATAAATGACATGTATTCCCACTAGACAACGGGTTCGGGCCTAACTACACATGTACTTACCGAGATACCTCACCTAAGGGACCTGAATGGTGGTTTGCGAATTTGGTAACCACAACACTACCCCCTCCCCTTTTTACAGACTCATCCCGAGTCGTCAAATTTTCGTGTGCCATCATGTGTAGTTTTCCCCTAGTACATTTTACCTACGGATCCCTGAGTGCGACATTCATGGTATTCGTGTCCCCAAAATAAATAACCTGAGGGCTGCGTAACTACCTAAACAAACTCACTTACACGGACGACTTAAATAAAATTGCCGGCGCTAGACAGACATGCCGGGGGTGCACTCATATTTACAGTACATCTTAACCTTAACTTACAAATTTTACACTAAACCATGGCCCAGGATCATTGAACTCTGCAAAAAGAAAGCAGTTAGCAGGGAGCCAGGCTGCCCACATGCAGTCTCTGGCTCAAAACAATGCAGGTGACAGGGAACGTGGCTGGCTGCTCACACGCAGTCCAAGGCCTTCCCTTTTGAACTGAACTCAGTGAACCACAACGGTGCTTGGGCTGCACAACGCAGTCTCCGTGCCAGCTCAAGTGGCACACGCAATGAGCACAACGAATGGATGCATGAACACAAACACGGTGCACGGGCCGCCACTGCAGGCCCGTGTTGTAGCTGCCAACAGGGCAGTTCTCGCAGCTTGCAAACTGTTGCCTTGATCCTGGCGCACATGGAAATGAACAGGGGGGGCAAAGCAAAAATTGAACGGGGCTGGTGAACGTGGGCAGTGGGCATGGCATGGCAAAGGTGAGCAGGCAAACACAGCCCGCAGAAGAAGGCCGCTGCAGGCAAACACAGCTGGCAGATGAACTGGCCGGCACAGGCCTTGAAGCAAAACACGGCCAGCCGATGAAGTTGGCCAGCCTTTGCCGTTCAGTGGAGGTTGGTGGAGGGAGTGCGGTGGTGCTGGCCACTTGGAAGGCGGGCTCGGACTTACCTACCTGTCTCCCTCCCAACCTATCGCCTTTGCCTGTCACTGTACATACCCACTCCCTTAATTTGTCAAACCCCAATTTAGCCCCCTTAATTTTTTTTTATTATTTTTTTTTTCTTTTACTTCCCCACTATAAATCGTCCCCTAACCCCCTTTATCGTCCTTGTTCGGCTAACCTATCCTGTCACCTAGCCTACTCCCAACCCCTACGTTCCCTTCCCGGAGGGGAATAAGGGAGAGCTAACGTCCTGTGTCGAGGCCCAACTCAAGCCTCAGAATGGCCTCCCCAGAGTTCGGCGATCTATAACCAAAGTGGGTCCAGCGGCCCACAACGACAGCGAGGGGATGGATGGTGCGGAGGGGTACATCTCCTAATCTACCCTAACCATTTAACTGTTAAACTACCCCGGGGCTTTCAACAAGCGCCTCTCGCTTAAACTATTGGTTCTATAAACCCAGATTCCCGTCGCCTGTGTTGGTGTCCTCACAATTTCGGGCCTCGCCCCCCAATTTTCTCTCCGTGCCCTCACACGGTCTCCTGGCTGGGACACGTGGCTCCCTTAGGCAGGCACGACCCTCTGCCGAATCTCCCACTATGGCACCCCCGGGCACTACACTGCCTCCGAGCCTACCAGCTCCCTAACACCGGGGAGTGCCCCCCATGGCACCTCCCCTGAAACGCACACGTGGCAGGCCGGCCTCCCAGGCCCCTTTCCGAGGGTCACCCGTGCCCACAACACTGCCCACGCGGCTAATGGCGCCCCGGGCCCCCGCACCAAGCAGGCGCACCCGTGCCCACTACTCTATCCCGGCCCCCCATGGGCCCATGGCCTACCGCGGCCGACTAGCCTGGTGCCCGGGGTACCCACTCAGCGATACTCACCTTTCGCAGCCACGCTCCCAAGCCCGTCAACAGGGCTCCTGCACCCCTCCAAACGGGTTTCGAGCCTACACACCCACCAACAACAAAACGACCTCCATTTTTCAATTTGACTAACCCAGCTAACTCACTTTACTCTGACCCTGGGGTCCCTTGGGCGGGAGTCACTCCTCCCCCCAATCACTCATCGCACCATGCATTCCCCATTCGCTCCACTCACACAGACCCGCTGGCCTCACTCACTCACCAAGCACATGCTTCCACTTCACTCACCAACTCTTCAACACACACACCACTGAACTCTGCCATCCTTCTAACTACATCCCCTAACTAACTCGTGCTCCCACGTCGTCCCTTACACTATAGCACGTTCCTTTTAACACTACGTAGCTAAGCTACGTCCCCTCTACACATCCAAAGTCTGTCACTGTCTTCTAAATAATCCCATTAATCAATTTCCCAACCTAAATCTGGCTACAATCCCTCTAACTAATCCATTCCACGGACTCCATGAGGACTTACCCCTGCCCCATGAAGTCGGTCTAACTAAGCTAACCCTTCCCCCTAACTAGTTTCCATCCTGTGCCAGGGTAAGGGGGTCTTTCACCCCTTGCCCAGGAATCCTGTACACCCGAAAGTGAGGCTTGCTTTTTTTTTTTTCCATGCGCAGCACCTGCGCGGCAACTCAGAGCTCGCGCACTTTGCACCTGCCCGTGACGTCATGCAGCTGCACGTGTTCCTCGTCCCTCCTTGGACGCTACCATCCGGCAGAGATACCCCTCCTGCCGGATTCCAACCACACGTGCAGCCATGACGTCACCGTGCGCAAAAAAAAACACAAGCCCCACGTCTCGAGGGGTTCCCCACGCGAACACATGTGCTTTGCCCGTTGGAGCTGAACACACACGATCGCGTGGAGAACCCGTCCGGTCCAAATCCGTTTACCTGCCTAAACTTTGTCCGTCCGCGGGATCGGCAAATCCACCGCGTGCGTTTCCGGACCGGGACTTCACTCTCGCAAGCGAGCACGTGGTGGTCTCGTGCGTTGCACAGCACGGACCGCGTGCTCACTGCTGGGTGAACCCGGCACGGTCCTCGAAACAGCTACAGCCGCTACTCGGCTTTCTTTACTCTGTCGCCTTCGTCGTCGCCATTCAACCCACGCACATCTGTGTGTTACGACGCACACAGTCCACTCCATCACATTCACACCGGGAGACGCGGCTGCGTGCTCCCGCATGCCAACCGACATCTCCCTTACATACCGCTCTCTCACACACACGGTCTCCCTTGCACACAGCGATCTTGCACACAGCCGTTCACTCACGCGTGCGGGGGCACTCACCCGCGGTGCCTCACTCGCACTCCGTTCCTCATCCACACACGCGGGGGCACTCACCCGCGGTGCCTCATCCACACACGCGGGGGCACTCAACCGCGGTGTCTCATCCATACTCCGTGCCTCACTCATACACGCGGGGGCACTCAACCGCGGTTCCTCATCCATACTCCGTGCCTCACTCACACACGCGGGGACACTCACCCGCGGTTCCTCATCCATACTCCGTGCCTCACTCACACACGCGGGGACACTCACCCGCGGTGCGTCATCCACACACGGCGTGCTGGGAAGCACACACTCCGGCACACTCGCCACCACACCACTCACACGTGGTGCCTCACTCATACTGACCGTTTCACTCACACACACGGCCTCACTCACACACGGTGCCTCACCCACACACGACGTGCTGGGAAGCACGTACTCCGGCACCATCGCCACCACACCACTCACACACGGGGTCGCTTCCACACACGGGGACGCACTCACACCTTGCACCACACACACAGGGACAACCACACTGGGGATTCGTGTCCCCACAAGGGTCTCCGGGGTCTCTATACCCCCCAAGCTCTCCGTGCACCTGTCCACAGCACTCGTCCCCTCAACCTCGCAAAGCACGACCGAACTCACCTGGTCGTGACTCGCCTCAAGGGGGCATACTCCCTCCCCTCGTTCCTGGAGGAGGCCATCCAGGTGCTCGCACCGGGTCTCTACCCAGTCCGCCAGCTCACCCCCATTGTCCTCCACTACCTCCGTGTGTGTGTGTGCGTCACTTACCCCGTCTTCATCGTGCAGTCTCTCCTCTATTTTTTCTGTCTCCCGTGTCTCTGCCAACTCTGTCACCTCTTCACCCTTTACCTCCCTTGTCTCAACTATTATTATTTCCTTTGTCACGGCCTTCATGCCCGCCTGCTGGCATCGGCCCATGTTCTGCGTCTCACCCCGCAGCTTTTTCGTTCTTTCCTTCATTTGCTGTGTACTCGCATCGATCTTTTCGTTCATTTGTTGTGTATTCGCATCCATCGTCGTTTTTACTTCGTCCATTTGCTTGTTCATGTTCGCAATCATCTTCGCTGTCGTTTCCGCATACATTTTTGCCAGCATGGTGAATAGCTGGGTCATGTCGGGTGCGCTTGGGTGAGCCGTTTCGGCAGGGGTCGGGGAAGGGTTTTGGTGGAGAGGGGGAGGGGAGGTGTCATACACTGCGGCCGCTGCCGCACCCATTTCGGGCTCTGGGTTCAGTTGGGCGAGTCCGTGTTCCTGCACAATCAACATTTCCTGCTCGGGGATTCCATCCTGGACCATGGATCCTACACATTCTACATCCATTTCTAATACCCCCGGCTCCCGCTCGCCTTGAGACGCCATCTTGCTTCTCTTAAAGGGTTAATTTCGCTCACTCGTAATTTGGAGGGAATCGGGGGTCGCTTCTCTCACCCCTGGACCGATTCCCGTGAATTTAGCCGGAGACAGGAGAGCCCGTTTTCCTGTTCTCCGATACCAGTGCCGCGAGGAGGGCGATGAATTTGTATCGCACGACCTGACACCAGTGTTGCGGATTCCGCGCCCGCCGGCGTGCTGACGGCCACGTAACTCGAATCGCGGCACGTCGCCCACCGGACGGACAATCCAGTCGTGACCCTCTCGGACTAACGCCGGGAACCAGTCACGGGTGGACCTTTCGGTCTCACCGCGATCGAGCCAATCAGCCCCCGCGTGGGATAGGGTTGCTCGCCAAATTCGACCTACCTAAGTACCCACGCGGAGGGTAGACCGGGCGATCGCACCTCGCCGCAGGTCGACTTCGGACACGGGCCACTTAAGCGACCCGTTCCGTACTATCAGAATAACCGAGCGGTGTTATCGTCGACCTCGACGGTTCGATTAATTATCGGGCGTATTCAGCCCACTACCAACCCTTTACGTGAAGCAAGATGAGGATTCAATGGAGGAAAAGACGAAGCGAAGCGGGAGAACAGTTCAACAATAAAGCACATTTATTCGCGGCACACGGGAAGCACACAAATACAATTCCACCAAATGCACACAAAAAAAGAAAACACAATTCCATTTACACAAAAAGCAAATATAAAAGTGAGAACACAGTGCAGAGCTAATACCGACTACCGAGCACACGGCAACACTTATACAATTCTACTTCACAGACGGCGCCGACAACACATACCCAAAACCAAGGAAAGAATACCCTCAAGAATGAGGCGGGCCTGAGGCCGAGACCGGGTCGCGCCTACCCGTCTGGTGATGAGACGCGGAGCGGCGATGGCGCCTCACTCCGCGGGCCTCGCGGACAGTGCCTGGCAGGGGGTGGGAAAGGGGCCCCCTTGGTCGCACTATCTCAGCGCGGGGGGAAACAGGAGGGGGTTGCTGATGCTCGGGGTATAGAGGATCTTTATTATCCCTGGTGTGCGTCTCCACCTCGGCCAGGTCGTGCTGCCGGCCTTCCTCGGGCGTGCAGCTCCCGGCACCGTCGCGAGCACCCCCTCGTCTGCCTTCGCCGCTGCCGCCTCTCCGCCTCTGGACTCTTCTTTGGGCTCTCCTCGTTCGACTCTCTTCAGCTTCTCCAGCTACTGCAGGCTTCGGGCTCCAGACTTCCACACCCTTCTCTCTCTGCTGACTGACGAACACCGTCCTTTTATCCCCCCGTAGCTTCGCCTTTGACCCCCTCCCTTTGACCTTTCACCTCGCTCCCCATTGGCCCGAGAAAAAGTGGGCGTGAAGGCTTTTTGATCCACAAATTTGCATATATCGATCGTTCTGGAGGCGGGGCCAAATCGCCCCTCGCTCACCGATTGGACGGCAAAAAGTGGGCGTGTGTCGTTTTTGATCCGTTTTTGAAGCACAAAATCCGTGATTTTGTACACGCTGTTCAACGTGCGCCCTGCACGAGTCCAACACCGGTACCCACAGCGGGGCAAGAACGGTGGCGATGCTACGGTTGCGAGGTGTGACGTGAAGGTCGTGGCGGTTGTGGTGAAGCGGTGTTGTGGTTGGTGGTTGATGTTGTGGTTGTGGTGGTAATCATGGCGGTTGGTCCAAAATAAAGATAGTAAAAGAAAAACGGCTATCCTGAAGAGTCGCAGCACGTATAAATGACATGTATTCCCACTAGACAACGGGTTCGGGCCTAACTACACATGTACTTACCGAGATACCTCACCTAAGGGACCTGAATGGTGGTTTGCGAATTTGGTAACCACAACAATATATATATATATATATATATATATATATATATATATATATATATATATATGTATATATATATGTATATATATATATATATATATATATATATATATATATATATATATATATATATATATATATATATATATATATATATATATATATATATATATATATATCAAGATATCTCAAAAAGTTGTGGACTAGTTATGACAAAATAAAGTGGATGAGTTGGTTCGGTGATAAGAACAAGCTGATTCGATTTTGGTTCAGATCCAGCCTATCAGTGGGATACAAAACGCAAACTGTTCTTTCTGGTGGAGGTATGCGCTCTACCGAGTGCTGTTCTTCTTTTCTCTGTTTTGCCAAGTGTTGCTCTATGAGCGATTTGTCATTAAGTGGCAAAAAAAATGTTTTCCCCAAGTATGTTGATCTGTTCCATTAGTTTGTTTGTCTCTGCTCACCTGCAGCCCAAACCACTCAGCTGATTGTTCTGAAACTTTCGCAGATTGTCGGCACTATCCCTGCAACAGATGCGCTACAAACGTTCACATGGTCAACAATCATAAGCCACAACTTACATGCAATTTCTAAGATCCTCAATTTTCATCCGACTGACTTGAAATTTGAAGAGAATTTGCATATCAGGTCATTAAATTCAACCACCAACTATTTTTGAGGACATCATTGACCCAAAGGTCAACATCGGCCAACATTTCTGAAATTGTCAATTTTCATCTGAAATTTGAACAACATTTGCATGTTGGGTTTTAAATTTGGTTCACCAAAAATCAGAAAAATCAATTTTGCCATTCTGACTTTTTACTGGTTTCCATGACAACAATTTCACCCCATTATAATCAAATGGGACCTTTTGTGACTTTATTATTATGACATCTCAGTAATTTTTCAAGATATCAAATTGAAACTTCCACAGCTTATTTGTACATATGTTTACTGCATGTGAGTAAAAAATTGGTCAAAATTAGTCAAAGGTCAAGGCCATCCAAAACATGCAAAACACCTATTAAGCTACAGTTAAATGTCGCAACCAAATTTGTTACGCATAACAATCAATCAGGTAAAACACTTGATGGGTCAAATTTTTGAAATTGCCAAATTGCTGTTTCCAAGCCAACTCTTGTTTATTTGGATTTTACAAGTATCATGCTATGCATGACATCTCTCAGGTTTATTTGTTTGGATATTTGTTGATTTCTTCATTTTGTTTCTTCACTTACTTTTTAATTTTATTTATTTGTTTATTTATATAATTATTGATTTTTTTCCTCCAATTAGCTTTGATTCCTCTGCCACCAAAGATGGAATGAGGTTATGTTTTCACTCCTGTCTGTCTGTTTGTTACTTACGAAAATGGAATATTTTTCAAGTATATTGGCTGGTCTCATGCTTTATTGGGTCGTCGAAATATGTGACACTTATTGTCAGTAATTCTGTCTGTTTGTTTGGATGCTTGTTTGGATGTCTGTTCGTTTGTCATCAGCATAATTGGTGGTAAACGTGGGCAGATTTTGACCAAACTCGGGTGGTAGGTACATCTTATGACCTAGTGCTTTGGAAATTGTGATGGTTGCTAGGGATGCTTTTGTTCCCTAGCAACAACCGAAAAACCTTCAAAATCGGTACCGTTCACGCGAAATCAATTCCGAAAGCCATTATCCCATGTAGGGTTATGAAATTTGGCAGACATGATCTACAGGTGATGCTCTATGAAATATATTCCGGTTTTTGTGATATATGGAATACTTTACCTGCAGCGCCCCCTACAATTAGGGTATGCGTGAAAATTGGAGAAAATTGAAGTCCCCCTAGCGACCAGGTGAGTGCATTGATACGAATGAAACTTTGCAGGTTCATGGTACTCAATGAGTACTACAACTTTGCCTCAGGACAGATTTACCGATTTCGCTTAGGTCAGGGGTCAAAGGTCAATTAGTGCAAAAATCGATAATATGCGAGAGCTGGAGGTGCCTTCGCGCAAAATGCTACTCCTCCTATGGTTATGGTCGGATGGTCATGAAAATTCACACTAATCGTCTGGAATACATTGTGCACAGACAATCAAGCCGGATTTTCGATTTAGATCTTTGTTCACCTACAGCACCCCCTCGAAATTTGGGGATTTCTGATTTCAAACCGCATTTTCGGTACTTTTCATTCAAATGGATACCGAGTAGTTATCAGTAGATGGAACTGGATGAAATTTGATATGCATAATCTTAAGGTGATTCCCTATCCGCTATATGACATCCATTTTGCTCTATATCTTATAGTTTCCAAATGGCAACCCTCTCAACTTGGGTGTCTGATGGCCATTGAGCATTCCTGCTGAAAGTTCAAAGTACACTAGCTCCAAGATGATTGAACCGAATCGAATGAAACTTTACATGCTTATAGACCATAATGGGTACTACAACTTTGCTCGTTTGCATAATGACCTATCTCGATTAGTTCAGGGGTCAAAGGTTAATAAGTGCATTTTTCGGTCAAAATGTCTATTCAAGTCCCCTACTGGCAAAATGGCTCAACCGATCCAAACAAATTTTTGCACGTGAATACTCCCCGATGAGTAGTACAACTTTTCTCATTTGCATAATGACCTATCTCCACTAGGTCAGCGGTCAAAGTGTCACAATACTAACAGTCTTGCTCGGCGACCCATCGCCGCCTACCGGCTTGTTCTCTTTGTTTGTTTGTATGTCAATCGCCTACAGGTCACAATTTTATACTGATCTTCACAAAACTTCACCACCTGGTAGAGTTTGTTGTAAGCAAGAAGCTTATTGTTTTTAAGGTCAAAAGGTCAACAACTTCGTCAAATTTCTAAAATCCTCAATTTTCTTCCGATTGACAAGAAATTTGAACATAATTTGCATATAAGGTCACTGAATTCAACGACAAGTATTTTGAGGTAAATATAGGCCAAAAAGTTGACGGGCTAGATTTCTAAAATTGTCAATTTTCATCCGATTGACTTGAAATTTGAAAATGATTTGCGTATTTGGTCATTGAATTGAACATACAATTATTTTTAAGGTCAAATTTGTTTTATGGATTTCATAAGTATCGTGCTATGCATGACATCTTTCTTGTTACTTGCAATATCGAAGATTTCTCAAGTATATTGGTCAGTTGATTTTGTTATTCTGCCTGTTTATCTGTTTGTCTGTCTGTCTGTCACCTACAGGGCATAATTTCAAACCAACCTTCACAAAACTTCACCACATGGTAGAGCTTGTCATAAGGAAGAAGCCTTTTTTTGAAGTCAAAAGTCAACATTGGCCAAAAGTCAACAACTTTGGTGAGATTTCTGAAATTCTCAATTTTCATCCGATTCACTTGAAATTTGAAGACGATTCATATTTCAGGTCACTGAATTCAACCAACCAATTATTTGGGAGGTCCACATTGTCCAAAGAGTCAACATAGGCCAAATTTCTAAAACTGTCAATTTTCATCCAATTCACTTGAAATTTGAAGAGGAGTTGCATATTTGGTCACTGAATTCAACCACCAATTATTTTGTAGGTCCATATTGGCCAAAAGGCCGAATTTCTAAAAATGTTAAGAGGAGTTGCATATTTGATCACCGAATTCAACCACAAATTATTTTGTAGGTCCATATTGGCCAAAGAGTCAACATAGGCCAAATTTCTAAAAGTCAATTTTCATCCAATTCACTAGAAATTTGAAGAGGAGTTGCACATTTGGTCATTGAATTTTTGGTCAACCACCAATTATTTTTGAGGACAAATTTGTTTTATGGATTTTGCAAGTATCGTGTTCTGCATGACGTCTTCTTCTTGTTTGTTTTTCTGTTTCTTTGTTTGCAGAATATCTCAAAAAGTTGTCGAAGGATCCGGATGAAATTTGGTGGGCAGGTTGGGTGTGTGGCAAGGACAAACTGATTAGATTTTGGTGAAGATATGGATCCAGATCCGGCTACTAAAATTTCTAAGTGATTCTTCACCATTGAGAGATGAGGCCAAAAACGATATATGGCATGATGATTCAAAAATGTATTTGGCCCTATATGTTCTTGTGGATCAGGCATTACATGGCAGAGGTAAGCACTCTACTGACTGCCCTTCTATTTTTGTTTATTTATTGCCTGATTAAGCCGCACTCGCGAAGCAAAAATCGGGGTTAAGCGATCTGTCCCATAAGTGTATGCATATGTGCATTTCTGCATTTTGTTATTCCCTTTTCTCTGGAATCGCTTGTTGGAGTGACGCAAAATTTTCAGCATAGATGTGGCTACTCATGTAGAATGTTTTCATGATAATTATGATGCTATAGACCACGTGGTGTGGCTGCTATGTTGGAAAAAGGAGAAACATTGGACCTTTATGTCTCTGAAACCGTCCATGGAAAAAATTGAAACTTGGCACCTGTCAAGTACTCCCCTTGAGGAATAAGTGATTTTTTTATGACAGCATAGGTGCCTTTGTTATGACGTCATAATTGTATATGTAGAACGCTACATCCGATCAGTATGAACACTTTTGAAGGTCATCTTGGGATAAACTGGTCAACATAAAAATCAGTATGACGTTATCGGTCAAGTTTTTTTGTTTGTTTGTTTGTTTGTTTTCAAAACCTTTGAAAAATATCCTTCTCAGAAACATCTGAACAGGTTGAGGCGAAAATTTACAGGTATGACCGCCTATCCATGAGGAACAAAAATTTCCACACTTATGACATCATTGGTCACATGGTTTTGGCAGACATATTGGATTTACCCTAAAACCTTTTAAAAATCTTCTTCTCCAGAACGGCTGGACAGATCAAGGGGAAGCTTCACACACATGTTCCCCAATCCTTGGGGATACCATTGTATTCATGAATAATTTATTGGTCACATGGTTTGGCAGCCATATTGGATGAAAATAAAATATTGTTTGAAATTCTCTCTCTTGAACCACTGCAGCAATCGACGTGAAATTTCAAAATTATGATCTAGTATTGATGGGGAATATATATTTTAAATTTCAACCTGATCAGACTCATGGTCTGGCAGCCAGAATTATTTAATTCTTTGAGTGCATTTGTTTGATTTTTTTTTTAATGGGGCTCACTTGGCTGTGTCTGGATGGGTTTGAGGGTCGAGTAGCAGCAGTTGAAACATGAATCCTATCCAGGTTTCTTCTGATGATTTCATCTTTGCTTTTTGCTTGTTTGGGTTCCTTCACTTTTTGCTTGTTCAAGGTTCCTTCTATTGACTCCAATGCAGTACCTATTTCATTTTGTCTTCTATTTTGTTTTAATTAAATTTTTTTAATTACAAATTTGCCGCCAGAAGAGTTAGCTCGCACAAAGTCCTTCTCAAGACTGTGCGGGGGTAAGTATTCTTTGAATACCATCTAGTTTCCTCATTTAATTTGTTTGTTTGTTAATTTATATATTCCATTTAATTTGTTTGTTTGCTTGCTTAGTTATTATTTTATTTATTTATGAAATTTATTCCTGTCGTTGTTTATTCATTTTATTTGTTTATTGCTTACTAGCAGGGGTACCCAGCATTTCCTGGTGGTATTCTAATCCCATTGGCATTTTGAAGAAATCAAAAAAAAAAAATTCTTTTTTTTGTGAGGGTCTAAACACTTCCCTAGACCCACTAATAAATTGGGTCGGGGATCATTTAATATTTATTACCTTTCATATAGCTAGAAAAGTTTAGACATTATATAGCGATTTTTTTTTTTAAAATCCAACTTCTTTTTTTTTCAATTTTTTTTTTTTGCCTAAGACACTCCCGAGCATTCACTGATGAACCTCAGAAAGTTTGATGAAGATCCATTTGGCCATAAATGAGAAAAATGGCGACACAGACAGACACAAATGGCTCTTATCGTGTAGATTTGTTCCTTTTTATTTGTTTGTTTGCTTATTTATTTACTCTTTTATGATTTGGGGTTCAAATCAAATTGCTCTTTAGAAGGGAGCCATAAATTTGTGTCAGCGACATATTTTTAGGGAAAGTTGCTTCACGTTACTCTGATTTAGACCAATTTTGTGGCATGGTTGGAAAAGCTTAATATGGTTTTGTTCATTTTAGGCGAGTTCAGCTCGATGGACTGCAGTCCCTGCACAGAGATGGTAAGATGGTAAAAACTGAAGGTAGGTCCCAGATACGTTGTGGCACTCGAAAGTGCATTGTCACGTGGGATTTATGAACATATAAGTAATCCTTAGCCTATTTGTAACACTATAACCACAGCATAACAATGCCCTCCTCTTGAGCATGCACTTGTGCCTTGTGGTGTCAATGAACACGACTACTAAATGTGAACCATGAACCACTGCAGACAAGTGAAATGTAATTTTTCTTTAAAGACCCTGCATTGATACTGTTCGACGTTTAATCTTGATTCTTCACTTTGTTTCATCATTTTGCATATTAGTTTCAGATCTTCAATGAAACCTGCCTTCTCTAGTTCTCCAGACTATGTGAAAAGTACTGTATGAATTTGTAAACCAATTAATGGCTGCTTTCCACATGGAGCACCTTATTCTATCACAGACACACACAAAAATATCAACTGTGTATCACAGGGAGACATCCAATTATGTCGAGTGGACTAAACCTGGAGTCATTTGAAATTAAGACTACAATAATTCTACATGATTTGCTGTTGTACATATAACCTTGGAGTACCACAACATTGGATCATTATACTTGCAGGTCTAATGTAGACCCCTTAGTTTTTCAAAATCCTGGATCCCCCTCAATATCAATGCAAAATCTCTGGAGCAAGCTGTGTGATGTGTCAGTCACAATTCAAACCATTCGGTCTGAGTCAGGACAAAAATAATTTGACAACATAATGGGAAGAGGTACCAGGAGGAAAACTCACCGATCGATAAACAATGCATTCGGCAAGCAGTGTAATCTATGCACTATCTCATCTTCAAAGGCACTGCCTGACAAGTCCACCTCTATAAGTGACCTAGAAGTCCTTCAGCACAAAGCAGATAAACCTACATGTTACTTAAAGTTGACTTTTCATCCCCCAAAGATGCACAAATTCAGCATTTTACATAGCTGTTTGACTGGCAGATATACACAAAGTAAATTCTACTTTGTAAAGGACTTTCACAGTTTGTAAAGGATGGGCTGGCAAGATAGGTTCATAGCGTGCACACTCGCCTTTGAGCTGTGTAGCCGAGGTTGGAATCCTGACCCATATTTAAACTGTCAACTTAATGTTTCACATGCAGGGTGAGGCATCGATGTGTGGGTGCTGTGCATTGGAAGTACGTTAAGATGGAGGATCCATCTGCGAGCACTGGTTGTTGATGGACGTTAAAGATTCCTTGGTAGCTTTCTTTAAGAGAAGGCGAGTTATTGCCAGCACCTAAACAAATTACAAATTCCTGCACAAACTTCCTCTCCAACCTGCACTTGGCAAGCATGATGAGTATGCCAACACTCCCCAAAGTGAGTTGAGGGAGGTCTTTGTCCTCCAGGGGATTGAAATTAGGCTCATGATGTTGATGATGGTTATTATTATTATTATTATTATTATTATTATTATTATTATCTGACAGTAACAAATAGCATCAAACGTTAAGCACGTGCAGTGTCAAATAAGTAATCGTTGGGTGGACACGAGGTCAAATCTTCCACCTGGACAATCACCAATTTAGCGATGTTTGGTCCTCAGAGACCATATGTCCTCCACTGCGGAAGCCAAACAGATCTTTTCTTGGGTTTCCGACATACAGAAATTCAAACAAGATCTGTCGCCTACAACTGGTTCATCCGTCTGAAAAGATGGGTGCTGAGAGATGTACCCAGGATGAACCGCTGTGGTTTTGAAACCACCTCATGAGGTTTGGTGCCAAATTTCCATGCTGTGGTTCTAATAATCCAATTCCACACCACACACCAAGTTGACACACCAGTGGTGAGAAAGCAACGAAAAGCAGGTTGGTCGGAAGTGAAAGCAGGTTTTATTTGTTTATTCCTGATATATGAAACACTCTGCAACCCATGCCTGCAGAAAACGGTTTTAGCTTGTATTCTATGAAGTCCAGATGTGCGATTAAAGCAATAACAATGTTTTATCCCCACTCCCTGGCAGCTCAACGGATCGGATTGTTTTGAAACTCGACATGATGATTCATGAAGTCGATGCACAAAAACTAATGGAGACATTTTTTAATTTACATCCAGGTGGCGACATAATTTGCGAATTAACTCAAAATGTAATATATGTTTGTATGTCCATCACATGTGGTGGGATTTTTTTTATCTCACGGGATTGTGAAAGCAATTTTAAAATAGAGGCAATACCCCTGGGCACTCACCTGGTAGAAAAATGATACTGAGGAGGACGTCAATGTGGGACAGAATCGGCAGAATGTAACAATGAACCAATGTTATTGCAAATACCTATTTTTACGGGTAACCTCCCTCCCCACCCCCAATCCCCAAAAAACCCCTTAGACCCTGATTTTTTAAATTGCGAAAACAAACATTGGTACATGACGGGTGATGAAGGTTGGGTCAAGATTCATTGAAATTGTGTGTGCTGTTTTGGAGAAGAAAGCAAATGCCTATTTTGGTGGCAAGCCCCCTCCCCCATAAGATCCCCTTCGACCCCGACTTTTTATATAGTGTGAACAAACATTGGTGCATTTCGGGTGATTAAGGTTGGGTCAAGATTCATCGAAATTGTGTGTTGTTTCGAAGAAGAAAACAAATACCTATTTTGGGGGCAACCCCCCCCTCTCCCATAGATCCCTTTCGACCCCAATTTTTTTTCAGGTGGTGGGAGGAAGTTCTCCCCTGGAAACCGTGGACCAAACAAACAAATGGAGATAACAACCAACATAAGAGAGAAGTTTTTCTGTCTGTGTCACCATTTTTCTCAGAGATGGCCATATGGATCTTAGTCAAACTTTCAGAGATTCATCAGTGAGTCTTTTAGTCTTTTAGTCTTTTAAAGTCTTTTAAAGTTGCCTGGAAAGTCTTTTAGGAAAACAATCTGAAAATTTTTGAAAAAAAGTTGATTTTTTTTTTAATCACTCTCTCCTTCCTAAGCATTTGTAGCTGTGTGAAAAGTCATATTAAATAATCCCCAATCCCATTCCTTAGTGGGTGAGCAGGGAGGTGCTTTCAGCCCACATAAAAAAATAGAAAAAAAACATTTGAATTCTTCAAAATGCCAAGATTAGAACACTACTGAGCAATGCTGGGTACCCCCACGAGTATACACTCGGAAAAAAAAAAACATTAAACAAAAAAAAGTATACACTATAAAAATAGAAAAACGTAGAGGGATGAAATCTCAAAAAAACTACCAAACAAGGTAGGAATGACACCACATTACAATACCACATTATGATGCCACAATACAACACCACAATCCTCATGGATTACCATCACGACATCTTTTGACATTTTACTTTAATTGTGCAATTGTAATAGAACAATGTCAAAAGATATTGTGATGCTAAACCAGAAGAGGATTGTTGTGTCATATTGTGGCATCATAATGTGGTGTCATTCTTCATTGTTATTCTTCTTCTTCATTCTCCATCCTACTTCTTCTTCATTCTTCATCCTACTTCTTCTTCTTCATTCTTCATCCTAATTCTTCTTCATCCATCACAATCCCACAACAAAATTAAAATGTCAAAAGATGTCGTGATGGTACTCCATAAGAGGATTGTCGTGTTGTATTGTGGAATCGTAATGTGGTATCGTTATTACATTGTTTGGTTGTTTTTTTTTAAGATTTCATCCCTCTATATTTTTACATTTTTCTTAAAATGTTTTTTTTCTAGTTTCTGTTTTGTTTTTGTTCAGGGGAATATATAAAAGAGCTGTTTCAGATATAGATCGGTAAGATAATATTGTTGCGGAAATGGCCTTTAGTATGCTATTAAATATAGGATTAGCCCAGATCCCCCATTATATGCATGTTTAGCCAGGCTGTTCGGTAAAATGGACGTTACATGTGTGTCGGGAGGTGTAAGAGGCTGTTTATTGTTCGTACGGTAGTGGTGTACCGAGAGCTTCTTCTTCCTTCCTTCCCCTCTCTGGACAAGGCCCCGCCCAGTCAGTTGAGAGGGAGTGGCCTAGAGAAGGAAGTGAAACTGAGGGGAGGAGCGAGTGGGGTTGGAAGCGAGCAAACGAACGAAGGAAAGGCAGTGTGGATCTGCGACTAGAGCGCTGAGGTCAAGTCTGCCATCGGCAGTAGGAAAAACTGCATGAGCGTTTTTGCGATGGGTTTTTCGTAAAGAGCGAGCTGAAAGAAAGGCAAGGAAGGGACTGAATGAGGTCTGTCTGCCATCGGATGGGAGAGGATCTGCCTGAGGTCGAGTGTGCGATTGGTAGTAGGAGGAACTGAACCTGAGGGTCGAATCTGCCGAGGGAGGAACTGAACCTGAGGGTTAGGCTGCAATCTGCTTCGAGAGGACCTGGCTGCTGTGTGAGTCTGGAGTCGGCTTCGAGAGGAGGTGATCGACAGGTTCAACCTGCGTCTAACGACGGAGCCTCTGACCGTCCCTACTCACCTCACGGCTCGACGGCGTCTTGGAATCCCATGGACCCAGCCTGCCGGAGCCCAACACCCCGATTTGGCCTTGTCTGGTGAACAGGCCAGGCCTGGACTTGTATGATGGACCTTGTGAAAAGCCAGCTGGAGCATACCACCATGGATCTTTCGCTCTGGTGCAGTCAACCTCGTGGGGTCTGAACGCGCGAGAGTGCGTGCGTGAGGTCTGCGACAAATGGACGACGCCTCCATTTTGCCACGCGGCGTGCTCGAGCTTAGGGCTCAAATCCATGGACATCGGCTTGTCACGAGCCACATTCGTGCTTTTGACACTTTCCTCTCGTCCATGAAACATCAAGTACTCTGTCTTGGCTGCATGCTGTCCATGTCAGGTCTGCATGTCGTTTAAGGCTTATCTCGTTTGAGTCCCCTTCGAAACCCATAATCCGTAGCTCCCTAGTTAAGAACGGGTTATAGATTAATTATAACATTGTCGTGAATGCTTTGCTTGTGTCGTGTTCCCCGATGTCCCCAATAAATCTGGCTGATCCGAATGAAGTTGCCGCTTTGAATTAATTTGAGCCGCGTCGAGGAAGGATCCGCTCTATTTGGATATAAAAACGAAAATGGTTACAGACTGGTAGACTCCGCTCGGTCTCTGACAAAACCAGTCTGTAACCGGGGTGTATTCCCCCAGCTGTCAAGGTACAGGTGTATTTTGGTATCGTGGTTCGAGACGCGTAACCCGAGAATTGTGCCGAACCAGCCGGCGTTATAACCCCGGAGACGGCGGTGGTGAGGGTGGTGCCGAATCTGTAACATTTGGCTGTCGAGAGTGGGTTGCGAAAACCCAAAGTGGTTACTGACAGTGATTGACACGCTCATCCGAGCCCCCCCCCCCCCACCCCCGGATCCGCAACTATATACAGACATCAGTGCATATCACCCACTTAGTTGTATGTGTAACTGGAGCAAACCTGCAGCACACACTTCCAGGGCCAAGCAGCTGCCATGTTGGAATACCCTTTCCTTGCTGGAATGTGATAGGCACAGGTATCACTGAATGTGATAAGCGCTGGACTTCGTCGGGTTCTGTTGACAGATTGGTTCACATTTGCTTTCACATTTACGCTTTTGTTTCTTTTCCTTTGGAGCCTTGTAGTCGAGCTACGAAGGTGACTGACAAAACTGAGAATCTGATTTTAGTAAGTCAGAATGCCAAGTAGAGTTGGTTTCGGTGTAAGAGTAATTTAATTTCAGATCCTCAAATTTTTTTAATGAAAGTGGTGGTGTGGAGGGGGGGGGGAGTTGTTTAATTAGAGGTCACGTGGCTTCCTAAACGGGGAGCGCACCCTCGGTAAAGCACCAATCTTATCTTGATTATATCTTAATTAGGGTGGCTGAGTGTTTACCGCTAGTGCGTGCCGACTATGACAGGTCAATTAGTTTGGTAATTACCTCCCAGTCTATCTAGGTTCGGCCAATGCTGGATCAATGGAAGGAAAAGACAAGCACGGACAGGTTGAAATGTTAACAAGGAATTTATTAATGAGGAAAAAATAAATAAACAGAAGCAGTTTTTAATTTTCTTGTGGTGAAAATAAGTAAATTCAAATCAATCAAATAATCTCAAACAAACATATAATTAAACAGGCATTGATAGAAAAACAGACAAAGAGCAGATGCTTATCACTATGCCTTACTTAACAATTAAAGACGAGACAATGGTACCCAGCAGATCATTCAGGGGGACAGAGAAATCTGGTCTTGGCTTACCAAGTAGAAGTCGTCGTGCATCAAATAAAATGTCCCAAAATGTGTGAGCGTGCCTTTTGTCCGCTGCCAGCTCCCTGCCTCTCCGTGCACCCACCTGCAAACAGGCTCGAACACCAATTGACGTCATGTCGTCACCCCCCAGGAACCAGGGATGTCAAGAGTAGGTCCCGAGCAGAACCAGCAGGAATGGTCCAACCGTCACCCACTTTCAGGAGCCACCAGGAGCCGCAACCAACGGACAGCTGTTCGGAGCTGCAATAAGCTGTAAGGCGTGAGGCACTGTAAAAGCTGCAAGGTGCTGAGGAACTGTGAGGCACTGTAAAAGCTGCAAGGGGCTGAGGTTCTGTGACGCACTGTGGCGCTGTAAGGCAGTCACCAGAGATCAGAGCTGCAAGGCTGCAAGGCCGTCACCAACTGTCACAAACTAAACTGTCGCCAGCTCACCAACCGTCTGACTGGAACTGACTGGAGTTGAAAATAGCTGTCATACAGCTGTCACAAACTCTCACAAAACTCTCAGAGCTGTAAGAAGCTGCAACCAGCCATCACCAGCTGTCACAAACTGTCGCCCCATCCCTTTTATAGGCGGCCAGTGTGGGAGGAGCCTCAAGCAGACTTCAGCCAAATCCACCGTGCCTATTGGCGCATCGTTGAACGTGACAAAACCGCCAATCTCACGATCATCCCTTCCTCACCAGAGCGAGATGCAATCCCAAATCAGCAGGCATGGCTTACAATGCCATGTTTGTGGTGCTGGATGAACGGCAGAAAGCAGTCATTTGCCAGAATTACCAAGCGAAGACGTGAAGTGCTCACAAAACGTCAACGTGCAATTATCACCTTAATGTTCAGCCCAATACAAAAAAAGAGCCAGTTCGTGTCCATAGATCTGCTGAATGGGGTGTCAAACATCGATGGAAAAAGATGGGCGTCAACGTCGGTGTAAGAGGTGGGTGTCGAACATCGATGGAAAATAGGTGGGTGAGGTAAATGATCCACAGCCGTATTTAACCGTCAGAATAACTGGTCAGGAAAAGCTTGCGGTGTGTTTAATCAAATGTCCTGTAAGTCCACGGTGTAAATAAATTGTCCACCCTCATGCCAATGTGTCCTGATGGAAAGG
The DNA here is from genome assembly GCF_056783735.1 of Eptatretus burgeri. Classification (NCBI taxonomy): domain Eukaryota; kingdom Metazoa; phylum Chordata; class Myxini; order Myxiniformes; family Myxinidae; genus Eptatretus; species Eptatretus burgeri. Next base: position 54,645,996 of record NC_140964.1, on the reverse strand, counting down.
GGGTAGAGGAGCCTCCATTGGGCTAACGGCTATCTCACATGCATGAATGTGTCTGTCGTAAAGACAAAAAGGCCATCCCGTAAGAAAGGGAATCTATTCTATACCCTTCTCAATGCATCAAAGTTAGAATCCCACCAGACATGGGGATGGGTCTATCCTGAACATGCATTTTAGGAAATAACTGTCTGAGGACCTAAATGTTTGAATGCATTCGTCGGATCCGATTCTGCAATCCATAACAATATATATCGCCAGCTTCCTCATCCTCTGAAAGATTAACTCTCATTCACTGTCAGTGTAAATGACACAAGTTTACTCCAAAGAGGAGATGCCTTCAGACTTGCTTGAATTTCATCTGCTCTAGTTCCTCTTAGTATTATCAGGGGAATTTGATAGAAATCCCCAGAGAGAATCACTGGAATTCCTCCCATTACATGACTGCTTTCCTTTAAGTCTTGGATTGTATTATCTCACGCTTGAATACGTTTTTTCTGTCATAGTGCACTCATCCCAGATGATAACTCGTGCATCTCCCAAGACATTGCCCTTTGCAGAGCCTTTCTCAATATTGCATGTTGGTGTCTCCTCATTTTGAACATTAAGTGGGAGTTTGAAAGTGGAGTGAACTGTCCCTATTAGTTAGGGAATTTTAGCAAATTGTATTGACCATCTGTGAAAAAATTGCTTACCAAAAATTTCTTCACTAACGTATTCATCTCGGTGTCTACTAACACCTATCAATTAGTGCAAACCCAAATCATTGTGGAAAATTCTGGGGAGTCAATCAAAGTTCGGGTGCTCAGAGGGCCTGCACGAAAAAAATCGGAAAAATTAACTTTTGCCAATATTGACTTGTGGGATGTCTAACTCTGGGTTTTTGGGGGTGCTGAATTGATTCCAACCATTAGATTTGAGGAAAAATGAATCCCTGGCCATAAAATATTGACATGATACATTTTTAGATATCTCAGACTGTGTTTTGCGGTAATTTGGCTCAATTGATTCAGATTGTTCAAATTGTGCTGAAACCAGCATAGAACATTTTTGAAACCACTGCTATATTGTTGGTTATACTTGTGCTCATGCTCAGTAGAATTCTCTGTGTTAGCTGACGCTAGCTAAGAGCTTTAAGCAAAAAATTATTGTGTACCGGACTCGATAGAAGTTGAATATATTCAACGTAGAGTGGACCTATTAATTCGTGCTGAGAGGTGTCTTCAGTGAGCAGGAGTACGAAGACATGGAGGACTTCATCAGGACTGCAGAAGATGAGAAAACAGGGAATCAAAATTCCTCTAATCAAACATGTGCACTAAGGATAGTCACTGTCTTTGAGGAGAGGATGGCAGAGAGATTGAAGATCTTAGCTGAAGGAAGAACGACACCAGCACTCTGGGTCTGGTACTATGGCAGAATCGACCTCATCAATGTATTCATCAGGAGTGAGCGTGTCTCAGACCTCACAGGTCATCTCAGCTGCATCATTGGAATGCTCAATACCTTCGCAGCAGTATGCCACCATCAGTACGCAAAGCGAGCAAGGCTGTATGTACAGCTGATGCATCAGCGACAGGAGAGTCCCATGTTCCAGGAAACTCTATCCAAGTTCACTTTGTACGGCAACCATGTAGTCAGGTTCTCAGACCACGAATGGTCCGGCACATGGATTGACATCACGATAGAAACCACACTAATGCGTGAGGCAAAATCCTCCGGTGGTCGAAACAGAGGCCGCTTTCGGAATGAGTCTTCTCATAAGTCTTGGGTTCAGACTCTGAACCACTTCTCGTTCATTCACCAAGAGCTGGAAAGAAGCATGGTCAAATGTGGGGTACCTGTCCACACTGACGTTAAAAGAGCCCAAATGAAGAGAGATAACGATGCTGTCAACACCATAGTTGGGTGGTTGGAGGAAGTCAACCCTTTGAAGAAGACTCTGGTGTCCTTCTCAACTGGGTTCAGCAGCACTCCCGAAGACCAAGTCAATGCTGATCAAGCAGAAGAAGTTGGCAGAGCCATACAGGCTAAGATGGATGGGAAAACTGTTGTGGATGCAATGGTAACCAAACACAAGGTCAAATGACTTGCAAGCCTCAGATCTGGGCCCAAAGTCAATGGCGAGAAGCTGGTCATTGACTCACTGAAGCTATTCAACCGCCTCATTGTCATCAGTGAGCATGAAGTCAAGACCAAAGAAGCTCTGCGCTTTGAGTTGACGCCAAAACCGATGTCTCTGTTTGACAAAAATCAAAAGTTGCGAAAGCCAGACAAGGCTGCCCGAGCAAGGTCCCTGAAGGCATGTGTGGCACCTGTCGAACAACCCCCCTGCACAAGCCTTGTGGTTGATGGCGGGTGGCTCCTGCACAATGTCAAGTGGGAGGCTAACCTTACTTGGAAGGATGTTGCCGAGAGCCACGTGTGGTTTGTGAAGTCCATGGGAGCCATCGCCTCCGGATAACGGTGGTCTTTGATGGATATGGCAGCTCCACCAAGGACCATGACCACTTGTGAAAAACAAAGAATGCATGCTGTGACATTCAGATTCGTCTGGATCTCAAAATCATCATTGCAAGAGAAAAGTTCCTCGATAACAAGAACAACAAAGCCCAGCTCGTTCTGCTCCTTGCTGAGACATTTAGTAGAAATGGAATCAGTGTACAGCAATGCTCCGATGATGCCGACTCCTCCATCGTCCGCGCAGCTCTAGATGAGGCAAGAGAGTCCCCTTAGAGGTGAGGGCTGAGGACACAGATGTCCTGGTTATGCTGATTCATCATGTTGCAGACCATCCGATCTTCCTCTCGACAGCCAAAGAAACATCTTACGATGTCGGAAAGATCTGGGAGGCCCTCCCAGAGATATACCGGAGGTATCTCATCTTCTTGCACAGCTTCTCTGGCTGCGATACAGTGTCTGCAATTTTTGGGTTTAGCAAACCAACTTTGCTAAGCAAGCTCTGCAAGACTGATGAAGCAGAGAGGGCAATGGACGTGTTTATGGACATCCAACCTGAGAAAGGTGATATCATTAAAGCAGGCTGTGATCTTTTCACTGAAATACTTTTCACTGAAAATTTCACTGAAATAATTAATTTATTATTATTAAATAAAATGCAATGCAATCGGAACTCGTTTACATGAAAACCAACCAAATTTAAATAAAAGGTGACGATGGAGTCCAAAGACATTCTCACAATAGCTGATCAAACAATCAGCCAAATATCCTCTGTTTAACATGATTAAAAAAAACCTTCTCAGCACGTTCCACAAAATCATCCTTTACTGAACAAATTCTTGCAAATCTAAGTTGATGAGATGAAAAGACATTGTAACCCATTTTAATTGGTACATTGCCACCTGGAAAGGTGTACAAGACTACAGGGAAACTGAAATCATCAACTTTTTGATATACACTTGTACTAAAACCATTCTGTCCAACTCTAACCAACACATCCAGATTAGACCAACTATGCAATCATTACCACTCCTGTTTGCAATCAGACTATCTGGATAAATCTTGTGAACCTGCCTTTCAAAAAATTATAGTTAACCACACAAATATCATCTAAATAATGACATGTATGAGATAATATTTTAGCTAATCCTAATTTTTTGTCCTTCATCAGTTTCTGTGTGAATGAAAATAAGAAAAATCTCCACTAGAAGGGGGCTGCAATCCCCACCCATGGGAATACCCAAACCTGTTGAAACATGATCCCACAAAAAGACAAAAATATAAAATTAAATTAACAGCATCCTTCAACTTCTGCTTATCAAAACAATGAAGCCTTGAGTATTTATTTTTAGAAAAGAATGCTCCATCAAACTTGACACATAAAAAAATTATTAAACGAGTTAAAAACCTTGTCAATTACTTTTAAGATTGAATCCCTCACTGGGACTAAATCCAAATTTGTACATGAAGTTGAAAAATCAAAAGCTTCAACTGACTTGATATTGAGTCAGTTCTAATTCTATCTCAGAACTTTGAGGAAGAATTAATGCTCCAGAAAGTGTTCATACCAGAATTCTTCTCAATTACTAAACAATATTTCCTGAACTGTCCCCTAACAACTTGTAAGCTTGAGTTAACGATAACCGATAACTGTCTGGTGGAACACTGCCTAGCACCCACAATAAACCCACAATACTTGTACGGGTTCTTATGATGCCCAGGGATCCACAAAAGCCGAGGAATACAAAGATTTTCCTCTTTCCATTTAATACTGAAATTATTAATTAAAACTTCCTGATGCTCAGAGATAATATCTTGGAGTGACTTATGATAAGGAACATATGTGTTAATTCCTATACTAGTGAATATATAAAAGCAGTCCTCCTTCATTACCATCAATAACTTCCATGATTTTCCTATATATGGCTGCTTGACTGTCCAAAAGCTTTCTCTCATTCGACTGAACAAACTGTGCAAGTCCTTCTTTGTCATAATCAATCTCCCTTAACAGTTCTCTTGTTAATGTACATGGTGTTCTGTTAGGTTTTTGAAGATCATAATGACTCAGATCATGTCCTCTGAAATCCATAACTTTGTCTTCAATCATCATAAGAGCTTCATTGAAAATTTCATTACTATAAATAATTTCTAAATCATGAGATTCTCTTTGAATTCTGGGTAAGATATCCTCAGATAGGCTCTCTTTGTGATAATTCCAGAGTTGTTGCGGTTCAGTGAGGGCACACTGTGTTATGAGAATGGCAAATAAATGTCTCAGTCTTCTAGGAGAGCAACTAATAGCAGCTTCTTCTCGGGTTTATTTCCAGTGCAGGTCAAACACTGTGTTATGAGAATGGCAAATAAATGTCTCAGTCTTCCAGGAGAGCAACTAATAGCAGCTTCTTCTCGGGTTTGTTTCCAGTTTAGGTCATCTTCCAATAAGCCATGTAGTAAACAGGCCTCCTTGAAGGTATTTCAAATCCTACATATGTCTTCAAATCCTAAAAAGACTTTGGACTATGAACAGTGTGACGTAACAGCATCACATAGAAGACTTCACCCATATTTGGATGTATTGAGTACACTCTTCCAAGGGCATCTTTCGACGTTGCTCCTGGATAACCTTCCACAGCATTTCCTTGAACTCTCCTTTTCCATTTTTCTGACACTATTAGCCCAGGTGAAATGTTTTGGAACCTCATTGCAAAGAAGTGTCTGAGCAAAATTATATTCTCTACAAAGCTGGGAAAAGCTGCAAGAGTTGTTAGGGGCCTCTTTGGGCTTTTTGTGCTGCAGTGCTGCAGTGCTGGGGTTATAATAAATCGTCTGACCATTTTCTAGATGAACTTGAAGTTTCTGAATGGTTGGATGATGGTCATAGATGGGGAAGCCAAAGATTCTCTCGAGTGCTTTATTGGTGCTTACATATCGAGCGATCTGATATGCATGTCTCATCATAGTGATCCTGTCCATCTTTGCCTCATAAAAATACAGCCATATCTTGACCTTTATTCACATATTTACAGACATACTTGATCGATTTAACAGAATTACAAAATTCTACATTGACGTGGGCATTGCACATTCTGGAGTGGTATGGATTGTATTGAATAATCCACCGATTGTCTATAACATGTTTAGCCATTCGGACATCGATGCCACCATCGGCAACTTTTCTCCTCCGGTACAAAGGATATCCATCTCGAGCCAGTTGAGTCTCCAAGTGAAAATTTTTCGGGTAGTTCTTGGTGCATTTTCCATCTCTCATGCAAGGCAACTTTATATTAAAATGTCCACATGGTCCATGAACCATTTTGATTAATATAATTTTATGGAGTAACAGATCTTCATCTTTACTGGGAAACGCCGCACAAATTACAGCATCTATCTCATTGGGCATTATCTTGTTCTGTAGCCAAATCAATATATGGGTATGTGGCAATCCTCTCTTCTGCCATTGAAATGTTGTCATGTGGCATCTTACTTTTCCAAATACGTGTTTTTTTCTTGAGTAAATCCGTAAAAGCAATGATTTTTTTTTTTCTGAAAAATCTTGCTATTACATCATGACGCTCATCAGGCTTTTTATTTACCATAAGTTCCCTTTTATTCTCTGGCCACTGAAAATTGCAAGTATATGTCATGAATAAATCAGTTTTTCCATAATTCCTCATCTAACATATTCCATCTTGTCTTTTCTCATTCATGTACCTTGGTCCACCAACAAAGTTAGAGGGAAGAATCACTAATTTTCCGATTGTTGTCGAATCTCTGTCATTTCTAAATGCGTCACTTAGATTTTGGTAATCAGTTGCTCATAACTGAGTTTGATTGGTCCGAATATATCATAAGCTTTCGGATTTAATCTTAGCCCACGTATCAACTGCGAATTGGTAGAAAAGAGACATGGATATTCGTATTGTGTTGAATCAATGTTCTCTTTCCTTTAATCTATATGAATTAAAATTCAAAGCCAAAACCTTCTGTGAAGTATGATTTCCAGTTTGTGGGTTTACCTGGAAATACTGAAAGTGGTAGCCATCTTCACCATTCAAAAACAACAAATGATATTGAACTGAAACATAGGCTCTTTGTGTTTTGTTAATTATTTTCAGTTGGCCGTCCCTTTGCTCGATTACAATATCTCTTGTGCTATGATCCTGGCCAACCAATAATATTGTGAGTTCATCTGTAATAGGAGCATTATATCTTCTTTCATGTTCTCCAGCTGGAGTTTTATCAGCATGTATGATGATTTTATAGTCATATGAAGTCATCTTTTCCATTGCCGACTTGATACTCGATACATAAGGATTATATTGATGAAGCTTATCTTGAAGATCATGAGCAATGTGTGAATCAAGATTAGGAATTTGTAAATTTGTTCTTTGTTGTGCCTCTTCTTTATTATCCATTAATTAAATCTGCAGAAATTTAGCAGGTTCACCTCGTAATGGTAAAAGGGAACCAATTATATGATGTATCTGGCCTTGAATTCGAAAAGTGGGCATATAACCATCCTCTTTGATTTTATTTACTCAGAAAAATGTCATCTGAAAACAGCTGTTATACTTTTTTGTTTTTCAAGAACATTTTAGAATCTGCAGTTCTTCCCATGAGAAGTGCATTCAGTGGTTCCAGCAGCTCCCTCAAGAGTGGTAATTGAACTTTACCATTTGAGCAACGCATGAAGGTGGCTCTCTTTTCCATTTTTTTTTGCATGACAATACTCACATACTTCCGATCTCCTCCCAATATCGTAATCAGGGTTTGATTCATAGTCATTGTTGGGATCATAGTTGAAAGCATTTCAGAATAATATTGGTCTCCTACTTGTTGCAGCTGTTCTCCAAACAATCTGTTCTCGTTCAAATTGTTGCTTTCTTATTTGACCCTCTTCATCTTCTCTTGCCCTCATTGCAGCTTGTCTCTGTTGTTGCTGTGTTGGCCTTCTTAGTGCAGCATCTTCCTCTTCTCTTGGCCTCATTGCAGCTCCTCTCTGTTGTTGCTGTGTTAGCTTTCTTGTTGTAGCATCTTCATTTTCTCTTGCCCTCATTGCTGTGTTAGCCTTCTTGTTGCAGCCTCTTCATCTTCTCTTGCGCATTTATATCATTTGAAAACGAATCCTCATTTATTTTGGCACGTTTTGATTTGGTTGAAAATGAAGACTTTTTGCTCTTCTTGGTGTGCTGAGAAAGGGAAGGAATTTCCAAAAAAATGTGCAAATTTTGCATTACATAGGCCTAAATAATGAATATAAAGGTGTCCGAGCATATATGTGAAATCTTAATGAATATTATCGTCCAAAAATCAAACAATTTTTTTTTCCTATTTATATTTTGTTTTGTTGTTTCCAGAATATCCATGACGTGATTGGGAATAAACAGTTTGAGGGTATTCACAAATCACGCAGCGCTATTTTTGCTAAAATCTGTAATAGGAGCTTGTAATATATATATATATATATATATATATATATATATATATATATATATATATATATATATATATGTAATATACAAGCATGTTAAAATCTGTAATATATATATATATATATATATATATATATATATATATATATATATATATATATATATATATATATATATATATATATATATATATATATATATACACACACACACACACACACACACACACACACACACACACACACACACACACACACACACACACACACACACACACACTGAATATATGTATATATATACACACACACTGTATATATGTATAATGTATATATATATATATATATATATATATATATATATATATAGATATATACACACACACACACACTGTATATATGTAAGGTGCATATATATAATCTTCACCTCCTTTGAAAATGTTTTCCTTTTGTTGTCTTCGTCTGGAATTAAATTTCATTAAACCAGACTTTTTCCACTTTTATTTACATATCGTTACTCACAACTCTCAAATGAAAAAGAAATTATACAAATTGCAGAGAATTAATTAAAAATACAAAACCAGAATATCTTGGTTGGATAGGTGTGGCTGCAAAAGTATTCCCCATTCTAAGAATGCCAAATTTATTATGACTAACACAATACCCACCCTCTGGACGATCTTGTTCCAAGTATGCAACACCAGTGTGACCACTCCTTGGCTTTTCACAAGATCTGGGCTATTCGTTGTTCACCTTGGCGTCTTGGTTTTCCATAGGTTTTCTTGGCGTATAGGTTTCCTATTATCATCGCTTTTCCGAAACCTTGTGAATTCTTGGCTTTTTTCATTGGCTCACCTTGGCATTTATGAATATGATGAGTGGTCACACTGTGCAACACGTTCTTCTGATGCAAACCTTTATTTGGGTGGTGTTTTGGCAACTGACACCTCTGTATAGGCCAAAAAAAACAACAACCTGGGTTATGTGGATGAAGCAAAAATATCCCTTCTGCTTATAATTCAAAACACCTCAATCCACTGTAAAAAGTGGGGACAGGAATACTGTGCTGTAAATGGTGAAGACGTGTAATACCCTCCCCCACCTGGAGGCGGCGCTACACAATACACATTTACCTATCTGTGAACACACACACACACACACACACACACACACACACACACACACACACACACACACACACACACACACACACACACACACACACACACACACACACACATTTAGAGTAGAAGACTTACGACATGAGATTTTAGTAGTTGGAGGTCAGAGCGTGACCTCGGTTAAGAAAGTCTGAGTTTCATGCCAAATGCGTGAGAGTTGACTGGTGAGTGATTATCGTGGGGCAACTTAGCTAAATATAGCATAACAATTGTGCATTTTGTGAGGAAAGCACTAAATTTGGCACACTAGTAGCCTATCATATTATGAACACATTTGGATATTGGGTCATCTCAAATTCAGCCGCTGATGGCTGTGGCAGCCATTTTCCACTGCCATCAAAAATTTTGAGATGGCCCAATATCCAAATCTGTTGATAATATGATAGGCTACTAGTGTGCCAAATTTGGTGCTTTCCTCACAAAATGCACAATTGTTATGCTAAGTTGCCCCACTATTATGAAACCTGCAGCCTGTAGTTTACATCATGGTTCGTGTGTCCTCTCTACATCTGGGAAGTCGGTCGTTCAATCCCCGGCCGAATCATACCAAAGACTTTTAAAACATGTCCTAACCCAAAACGCATATTCCCATGGTCCGTGTGCTTCTTCCTTGCTTTGAAAAAAAGATATCGCACTGGCAAACAACGCTAGGAAGGCAACGGCAAACCACCCAGGATAACCCCAAATGCCACTTATTGAACCTGCTTCGGCATCAGCAGCGCTCTGTAAAGAATACGGTACATCAAAATCAAAAAAGGACTTTCAATGACAAATGGTTACGTGGTTGGAAACTTGTCTCAGCAAGTTATAATAAGCGTTGATGGGTAAAAATCGAAGATCACTCATGACACTGAAAGTGGATAAGTGTAGGATTGTTATTAATGCTCGTGTTCTTGAATACAAGGTGAGTTGAATATTTCTGTAATTATTAACATCCATTTGTCTCCAATGTCTCAACTTCCAAAGGATTGCCATTTTATTTACACCTTTTGTTCCCTACATGTCGGCCATGTCGTGATAGTTCGCGCTAGTACCCCCGAACTTTTTTCTTTCTTTCTTTGACGCACGTTTAATTGCGTCCTACCAACCTGCATTTTATCCTCTTTATATTTTCCTTAGATGAAGTATTTGTGGCCAAATTACTTGAAGTTAGGAAAGATCACATATGACGCTTTACCATTTAACCTCTGACTCGGAAAATTAGAACCGGCGTCATGGCGGAAAGAGACAAGGCATTGCAAGATTATCGCAAGAAGCTACTGGAGCACAAGGAAGTGGACGGCCGGCTCAAGGAGTGTACGTGCTGCTTGTGCCTCACCTGAGGCTGTCCGTGTTCGACGTTGCGTGTCCTTCGGACTTGCTTCGTGTGGTTGTGGATCTCACGAGTGGCCGATGCTGTGTCATTCTCTCTCGGCGGACACTTTAAATCCCCATTCGGACATGCGGGAGGGCGGTTCTTCATTGAAATGTTTTTGTCGTTCATCCTTTGCCTTCTTTGCCTGATGTTCTGTTGACTTTTGCTTTGTCGGTCATGTTAAATGGAAGCGGTGTAGTGTAGCTTTACTTGGTAGACTTGTAGGCCTTACCGCCATTCAGTTTATGTGGCGTCAGGTTTTCATTCATCATCGGGTTTCATGAACTTTAACAGTTTATCTCAAGACAGGAATTGTTGTGCAGGATTAGATGATTGGCAGACGTGACCATGACCATAGTTTTAGTTCTTTCTTCATTACTCGATGGACCCTTCTATTCTGTCGTGCTCCTGCTCTTGCTCTCCCTCCTTGCTCTTGCTCTCCCTCCTGCTGTTGCTCTCCCTCCTGCTCTTGCTCTCCCTCCTGCTGTTGCTCTCCCTCCTGCTGTTGCTCTCCCTCCTGCTGTTGCTCTCCCTCCTGCTGTTGCTCTCCCTCCTGCTGTTGCTCTCCCTCCTGCTGTTGCTCTCCCTCCTGCTGTTGCTCTCCCTCCTGCTGTTGCTCTCCCTCCTGCTGTTGCTCTCCCTCCTGCTGTTGCTCTCCCTCCTGCTGTTGCTCTCCCTCCTGCTGTTGCTCTCCCTCCTGCTGTTGCTCTCCCTCCTGCTGTTGCTCTCCCTCCTGCTGTTGCTCTCCCTCCTGCTGTTGCTCTCCCTCCTGCTGTTGCTCTCCCTCCTGCTGTTGCTCTCCCTCCTGCTGTTGCTCTCCCTCCTGCTGTTGCTCTCCCTCCTGCTGTTGCTCTCCCTCCTGCTGTTGCTCTCCCTCCTGCTGTTGCTCTCCCTCCTGCTGTTGCTCTCCCTCCTGCTGTTGCTCTCCCTCCTGCTGTTGCTCTCCCTCCTGCTGTTGCTCTCCCTCCTGCTGTTGCTCTCCCTCCTGCTGTTGCTCTCCCTCCTGCTGTTGCTCTCCCTCCTGCTGTTGCTCTCCCTCCTGCTGTTGCTCTCCCTCCTGCTGTTGCTCTCCCTCCTGCTGTTGCTCTCCCTCCTGCTGTTGCTCTCCCTCCTGCTGTTGCTCTCCCTCCTGCTGTTGCTCTCCCTCCTGCTGTTGCTCTCCCTCCTGCTGTTGCTCTCCCTCCTGCTGTTGCTCTCCCTCCTGCTGTTGCTCTCCCTCCTGCTCTTGCTCTCCCTCCTGCTCTTGCTCTCCCTCCTGCTCTTGCTCTCCCTCCTGCTGTTGCTCTCCCTCCTGCTGTTGCTCTCCCTCCTGCTGTTGCTCTCCCTCCTGCTGTTGCTCTCCCTCCTGCTCTTGCTCTCCCTCCTGCTCTTGCTCTCCCTCCTGCTCTTGCTCTCCCTCCTGCTCTTGCTCTCCCTCCTGCTCTTGCTCTCCCTCCTGCTCTTGCTCTCCCTCCTGCTCTTGCTCTCCCTCCACTTCCAACACTGGACTTTTCTTATTCAAAGTTTTATTATTTAAATAATCTGATTGATAGCAGATTATTGTCCATAAACACTGTGATGAAGCGCCGGCTGTCCCATCATTAGCCCTGCTACGATGTTGTGGAACAGAATGGACTCTTCTCACCCTCTTCCTCCTCTGGCTCCATTAGCATGTTTGTGTGTCCTTGTGTTTGCATTTCAAATTGCTCAGATGCAAATTGAATCGCATTTCATTGATATGTATATATAATTACACACACACACACACACACACACACACACACACACACACACACACACACACACACACACACACACACACACACACACACACACAACGACGGTATGCTAACACATTGTAAGCAATAGCGAACCATGCTTCCTCATTGTCTCGGGTTGCTCACTTGCATTTGATTTTTCATTTATTTATATTTTTATTTATGGATGCTTTCAGATGTTTCTTTGTTTGTTCCTGCTAATGCTGAGTGGCAGACAGACGGTTGTTCTTTGTGGATTATGCAGTTTTTTTTTCCATTTGAGACATCTGCGGCGATGCTCACCATAACAGTCAATAGGTGCATCTGATGTTTGAACAACGAATGTGTGGTCATCATTGGTTCGATATTTATCGGTATGCCGTCCTGATGAGGGCAAACCAGCCCAAAATTCGGAGAGGCGGCTCCGTTTGATGTTTAGCTGATGTTGACCATGTGTCTTTGTCTGTTTGACAGAGTCGCTGGGTCGAGGCCTCTGGATTGGAGGTGATGCTTTGGTGTAGGAATATGTCCAATGGAGATCTGGGGAGTGCTCGTCACTGTTTTGATTTACCCGCCAATCGCATCACCTGCCTTCTGGATGAATGGTTTGCATTAGTGGGATCAATCGTCTGGGTGACAGATGGACAGTGGTTGTTTGCGGATTATGCGGTTTTACAGTGAGAGACACAATCCACGGAGATGCTCACCATAACAGTCAGGAGGTGCGTGATGTATGTATGTGTGTATGTATATATGTGTAATGTATATATGTGGTTCAAGTGATGGGCTTGGGATCTGAGGGTCCTGAGTTCAAATCCCGCTTGGCTGTTGAATTGATACCAGGTGGGGTTGACTCAACCTGTCATCCTTCTGAGGTTGGCAAAATGAATACCAGCTTGCTGGTATCTGGTGTTGGAGTGGTAACCCGTCCAGGATTGTGCCCAATAGCCCAGGAGACTGCTGAGGCAGCACCAATGCTCTACACAGAGTATGGTCCCAATGGATGGATGGACAGATAGATGGATATCTCTCCTTTAACTCAGGCTTACAAGCATACTTGTACATGTGTTACATCCAGGACAAGGGAAGTCGGCCACAATACATGAGTGATTTGAGCATGTGGTCCCTCTGCAAACTGCCAATGAACTACACCAATTGTTTCATCTCATCTTGGTGTTATCTGTTCATTATGTACTAAATATGGTGGAATCTTGATTTCACCCCCACCCCAACATGTTCCACCCCTCTTCCCTTTTCCAGACAAAATATACATTATATTATACCTACATCTTATTCGTCACACTGGTGGAGTCTCATAGATTCCAAATCTTAAGTATTAGTTAGCTATTTCTCTTGATGATGGTTTAGTCTGCACTATTTAATTGTCAGTCTCTTGTTCTTGATTTGGAATATCGGTCCTGCGAACCTGGGAATGCTGTTTTTATGCTTTTTTGTTTTTGTTGTTCTCTCGGTATGACGCTGCCATGACAAATCGTCATTTCTCATTTTTAGTACGTGAACAGTTGAAAGACCTTACAAAACAGTATGACAAGTCCGAGAATGATCTGAAAGCACTGCAGAGCGTCGGACAGGTGAGCTACAATAGTAAGATATAACTACTCATTCTTATTGATAGCTGTTCTATTTTATTGATCGTTGTAATGATTATTCATTCTGTGTTTTAGATTGTTGGTGAAGTTTTGAAGCAGTTAACAGAGGACAAGTGTAAGTTTTATTTTGTTGATTTATTGACATTGCAAAGTTGGTAATATCAGAAGCTCTTTTTATCATTTTTTTTCTTTGTACTGTTCAATACGGGACTTTCGAAAAGGCACATGAATGCTAAACATGGCCTTTTCCGCATGTGCTGCGTATGTGTTTTCAGTCAACCGGTTCTGTTTGCTGGGCACTTTTAACCTGCCGATGCCAGCATGAAATCTGCAATTGAAATCTTCTTTTAGACATAACGCATTTACACAAAAGAGTGACAATTTCAAAATGGTTAACCATAACTGTTCTGTTCCTGAATGCATATTGAACTCACAGAAATGTAGGAAATACGAGAAATATTTTTGGATGAAACTGAGGTGTTGATTTCCTATCGTTTCCTTTTAATACAATTAGCGGCTGCAGTGAACGCACACACACACACACACACACACACACACACACACACACACACACACACACACACACACACACACACACACACACACACACACACACACACACACACACACACACACACACACACACACACACACACACCTCTTCTCCTTTTAGCTGTTTAGCAATATATGAAAAAGTCTTGTATAATTTCTCTTGTAGCCCTGGGACCAAACAAACAATATATTTATAACAGCCCTCCTAGCTCCTGCAGCTCCCAACCACCACCTCCCCCCCCCCACTCCTCCAGCCATCATGATTTATAGAATAATTATCATCGCTTTAAACTTGCTCTGTACATTCATAAGTCTCAGATATGTCCTTCCCATTGGTGTTCAGAAGAGCCTACAACAGATACAGTCCATTCACTGGTAGCCTTCTGTTGGGGATGTGTATAACGCACATCAGTCCACTTGGGCCTTGCACCGACCCACATGGTCACCATTTAGCAGTACTCACAAGTGCTTTTTCGCTAGCTGAGAAAGTTCTCCAAGTCTTTCATTGTGCAGAGTCATAACCCTTTCTCGCAGGTACTCTTCCAAGTATTTTCAGCTTCTTTTAGAAGCTTTTGTGAGCCATTTTAAGTAATAATCCATATCTACCACACTATCTATTTTATAAATGCAGGCATTTCTTGGGGATTCTGCACATGCATTCTGAGGCAGAATACACTACCGGTCAAGTTTTAGAACACCTCCATTTTTCAGTTCTTACTGAAATTTAATCAGTTCAAGTCCAGTGAATAACCTGAAATGGTACAAAGCTAAGTGGTAAACTGCCATAGCTTGAAAAGAAAAGTTTAGGTTACCAAAAATTGAAAAATAATGTAAATTTCAAAGTTGTTAAAGGCCCTTTTCAGGGAACAAGTAATGGGTTAGCAACTGCAGCAATGAAAGTAAATTAAGCCTTGAAAGTTGATTCAAACAATTCCTGCAGGTGTACAAACTTTTGTGGAATAGTTACAAACCCTCTGTCTGTACAAAAGCAGTGTTGGAACAGTGTGTTGTTACACCCTCTGAAGCATTATTTGGACAACATTGCACTGCAGGAAGTAGTATATTGCTAATCATAATGGTGAGAAAAAGAATTAACAAAGGAAGACAGACAGACCATTATAACCCTTAAAAGTGTAGGTTTTTCCTTGAGAGGAATTGCAAAGGAAGCCAAGGTGTCAGTGAGTGCAGTTTCCCACACCATCAAAAGGCACTTGCAAACTGGAGGAAAGTCTGACAGGAAGAGTTCTAGCAGACACAAGCCACAACACAATCAGAAGACAAGTTTCTGAGTCAACAGCTTGTGTGATAGGCCGCTCACAGGACAGCAGCTTCAAGCACAGCTTAACACTGGTCAAAGTAAGGAAGTCTCAGTTTCTACTGTGAAGAGAAGACTTCGAGCTGGAGGTTTGACAGATCAAGTGGCAGTACGAAAGCCATTGCGAAGATGGCAAAATAAGAAAAAGAGGCTTGCCTGGGCCATGAAGCACCACCAGTGGACTATTGAAAACTGGACAAAGGTCTTGTGGACCCATGAATCAAAATTTGAAATCTTCGGTTCATCACGCAGGGTTTTTGTACGCCGTTGAATCAGCGAAAGGATAGTTCCTCAGTGTGTGACACCAACTGTCAAACATGGAGGAGGAAGCGTGATGATCTGGGGCTCTTTTGCTGGATCCAGAGTCAGCGACTTGCACAGTGTGACTGGCACCCTGAACCAAAAGGGCGACCACAGCATTTTGCAGCGGCATGCAATACCCTCTGGTCTACACCTAGTTGGTCAGGGGTTCATCCTACAGCTAGATAATGACCCAAAACGTGTCCAGGCTATGTCAGAACTACCTTCGAAGAAAAGAACAAGACACTGGACTTCAAATCATGGAATGGCCAGCACAGTCTCCAGACTTAAACCCCATCGAGCTGGTTTGGGATGAACTGGAAAGAAGGGTGAAAGCAAAGCAACCTACAAGTGCAACACATTTGTGGGAACTTCTGCAACAATGTTGGGAAGAACTTTCCGAACAATATTTGATTTCCATTGTAGAAAGAATGCCATGAATATGTTCGGCTGTTCTAGCTGCAAAAGGTGGCTACTTTGATGAGTCAAAAATTTCGATTAAATTTTGTTCAACAAAACGATTCCATGATTTTTTTTTTATCTGCAATTGTTTATTTGTTCTTTGCTTTAATTTCAGACTACATTGAAACATTAAACTGCTTTTAAATTTCAGTAAAAACTGGAAAAATGGGGGTGTTCTAAAACTTCTGACCAGTAGTTTACATCATTTTGAAAGTCCCATATTCCACAGAAGTAGCGTGTTCCTTCCTGTCAGTTGATGATTGGTGAGGTTTGTACTTTGTTTGTGGTTATCATCTATTCAGAAATCTGATTTTCATTTTGTGTCCACAGTTATTGTGAAGGCAACAAATGGACCCCGCTATGTGGTTGGGTGCAGGAGACAGGTAAAACATCATGCAACACTTCAAGAATATTAGGCAGTGGAATTTTAAAGTTCCTTTTTGATGTTTGTATTTTTAAAAATATATATATATTTTTTTCTGTGCAGTTGGATAAGCATTTCGGTCATTGTTGAGGATTGATTTTTTTTTTGTTTGACTTGCAGAAATAAATCGCTTGTAAATGAGCCTGAATGAAGTACATAAAATATTTAGGAAATTGGGGGGGGGGGGAAAAAACTATAATAGAAAGTGCCTTTTACAAAACAGCTTGATGAACTGCTGCCATTACAAAATAATGCAATGGACTTTGTCTCCCTTATGGGCGATGCGAGATCCCCAGAGACAAACTCCAAAGATGCCAAGCGGAGGCGTTTATTTAAGTTGCAAAGTACCAATGACAGCTCGGGGAAAATGTTAAGATCTTCACTTTGCTTGCACATGCCCAGAACCTAACTCATGTGTGCCAATTGGCAATTTACTCACTCGCAGAGAAAGTGAACCCAGGAAACCCAGGACCTAACGGGAATAATATGTAATTCGGTTTAATAACAACAGGAATAAAGACACCAGAGAAGGGAGCAAATAAAGTGTTGCAGAAAAAAAACAATGCGAAGAAGGAGAGGAGCATGTCCTGATTAGGAAAACAAATTACGTTTATAATTCTGAAAATGTCGGGCTAATTTACTTACCTATCCTTGTTGATAACAGCGTCTCTCAAGAAGGTGTTGAACACTAAGCAGGCAAAAAGAGGGTTGGAAGATGCAAGGAGGATAAAATAAACATGAGTGAGAATCACTTTTTCAAAATGTGTCTGCCACCAGTTGCAATGAAGAAGAACAAGAAGAAACCCTCTAATCCACCATATTTGGGTCTTATAGACAAAATATAAGAAAAAACAATTTTAATTTACTGATATATTTTGTAGACTAGAAACCAATAAAGACAGAGGATCACAAACCAGTGATAAAAATTGGGTTCCTTTCACACATGTTCCAGCTGACACGGAACAAAAATGAAGAAGAAGAACCTCTTTAATTCACCTTGTTTGTTTGTTTCTTGGCTTTGCTTATTTCATAATATGGAATAGGCAAAGCCTAGAAGCGAACGTAGAATTCTTCTTACATTTGCTTCTGACTTTACCTATAACGTGTTCACAACTGTATACTTGCCAACTATACCGTGGTACGTGTAAGCGCCGCACAGCTGATGATTTTGACGCAATTTCCGGTTACTTCAGCCTGGATTCGGGATCAGTGATCAAATAATGTAAATGGCGATTAAAAATTATTTTTTGATGATGCGGGAGATATCTTTATTACAATTAACTTTGGGAAAAATAATTGAATAAATATACAATCACTTCTGGTCAAGAATAAAAGAAAATATAAGTTCCGGTAATGTTAAATACAAAATAAACACTTCCTGTCATGAAAAAAATCACTTTCAGAAGAATAAAATTAACTTTGGGAAAAAACATTATTGAATAAATAAACACTTCCGGTCATGATCTCCCGGCATGCATCATTCCCCATGACAAAAAACAGAAACAAAACAAAAATGGAAGCAAAAGGGTCATAGCCAACGACACGGATTCACAATTGGCAGGGTATTGTGTTGTTTTTGTTGTTTCCTATTCTCTCATGTGCACGCGTTAAGTAATATTCACAAGATAGAAATAAAACCCAATCGTGTTTATACAACGCACAGCGATTAACAACAACCAGAAGCAAAAGGTGATAGCTAACGACACGGATTCCAAATAGCCAGGGGTATTGTGTTGTTGTTGTTGTTTCCTATTCTCTCACGTGTACGCGTTAAGTATGAAGCTCACTGCGTTCGCTATTAAAAATAACCCCATGTACATACATGAAGCAAGCGTGGTTGTATACCTGGGATCATTGCAATGACACTGTGCTGTGGATTAACACCCAGGCCAAAGGCCTGAGTCCTGCCCATCTGTGCTGCTTCATGCAATGGTGGCGCATGATCTTATTGGGATGGAGTCAGGCCAGCTGTCCAACTAATGGGTGTAAAGTAGTGGGGTGGATTGTAATATGTGAAGCAGTTAAACACTGACCCACGTATAATATGTGATGTTTACTGACTGACCCATGTAACTAAACACTGACCCATGTAACTATAAAAAGGGCATAACTCTGAAAAATTGATAAAACACCCTGAAACTCAGTCTTTAAACAACAACAAAAAAACGCAAGTGGGATGGATGGACAAATGGAGAGCAAACCTATTGTCCCCTCCAGTGAAACCGGTAGGGGACTAATAGGCTTGGTTCAGGCTTGGTAGAGCCGCATGAGGTGACTTTGTCTCGTTGGAGAAACGGGCTGAAAATTACCCAACACATGATGAGCCACGCAGTGGGTTTCTGGTCAACCCAGATGAATTCTGTTTGTGGCCCCAGATTTCCAGAACCGATTTCTCCTAACTCGGTGGGGGGTTCAGATCCAAAGAATTACAGTGACGCTCTTGCAATGAGTTCTGTTGGGGGAAGACAGTTCACGCTCCTCCTCCTCCCGCTTCTCAACTAGGACCTGCCAAAGACCTCATCCGAGAGCAATCAACTGAAGATTCTCCTCAGAACCCCGGTTCAAACCGCATGTGACGTCATTAGACGCTCTCATTGGTTCACCAGCTTGTACGTACACCATCGGGCACGTCCATTCAAGAGAGAACCATGGGTACCAGTGAGAAAAAAGGAAAAACGTTATTAATCAAATAAATATATAAACATTTGATTAGTACAACAAAATTTATACATGCATTTCAATAAAATGGACATTATCAAAGCTTTTCGACTTGCACGCCTCAAGATAAAGCCACAAGCAGATGAAGAAGAAGCACCAAGCTCTGTTTAAAACCTTGCAATGTAATATCCTCAATGTTGATTGGTTGAGAGAAAGAAAGGACAGGATTACCTGATTGGTGGGACCATAGAGCATCATGAATAATGATTAGGCGGAGATGAATCACCAAAGTAGTGGCGGAAACATAATGCTAATTTGCTGAAGGCTAGTTGGGGGAAGGGGGAGGGGTTGGTTCTCATGACGACTCAATGTTGACTGTGGTGGAGTTGTCAGTCAAGCCATCTTCGTCAGCATAGATATAAAGTTCGGACAAATTCTTTCTGTCTACAAATAATGGGATTGGTTGACCTGATGAATGTGGCCTCCATTGCACAAGGGTGAGCTAAACTGCGTCCTCCACTCGGGATTTTAAACCACCGGATATGATATTGCTCTGCGCACTGAGGATTATTCAGTAAATGGTAACCAATTGCAGAGTCACAGGGAATAGTTGTCTTACTATGTACAATGTACATTCTTGCAAGCCCGAGTTGGTTTTCTCTGTTCGGATGACTGACCCCGTCTGATCCCCAAAGGGACGTGTTGTTCAATGCAATCCTTCAATCTCAAAGATGTGTGGCCCACTCAACCACAGTCAACAGGAAGTCATCATGAAAACCATCACCCCCCCCCCCCACCAACTCGCTCTCAGCGAATTAGCATTATGTTTCCACCGGTACTTTGGTGATTCATCTCCGCCTTATCATTATTCATGATGGTTAATTTCTGCCTACTCATTATTCGTGATGGTCTCTGGTTCCACCAATTGGGTAATCCTATCCTTTCTTTCTCTCAACCAATCAACGTTGAGAACATTACATTGTAACTTTATAAACGAGAGTTTGGTGGTGCTTCTTCATCTGCTTGCAGTTTTATCCTGATGAGCGCAAGTCGAAAAGCTTTGATAATGTCTATTTTATTGAAATGTACAAATAAATATATGAGAAATAAATTGAATTTTACAGAGAACAATACAAAGGGATGGAGGTGAAGCAAGGCCTTGCTAAACACTATCCCAGCAGACTTAATTGTGTTTTACAACATGCCTATTTTATACATGCAATTATGATATAGCTAATCGGTTAACTAACCCTTTAATAACCTCAGAGTCAATTTTCATTACAATATAATTATATAAACAAACAATCCATTCCATTCTTGGACATGCTCTTTCAAGAGCTTTGGCACTGCTGAAGTAGTCAGTCAGCAGAGATACGCTGGGTGGGTGATTTGCAATTGCTGTTTCCAGATGTTGCCAAGGAAGCCATTTGAGATTTGGCCTACTCTTTGAAATGAACCGTGGGACATTTGACGTCTATCAAATGTGAGCAATGGATATGGCTTGATGTCCCTCAAAGGCTGCACTCATGCAACACCTGGCCTGCAAACGAGGGCTGATAGTTTGTACTTGAGTCGAGAATCAAGCGAAGATTTGATAATGTACTTCTGAGCTGTCGTGACATCCGATGGAAGACGATAAAGGCATGCATAGACAGGAAAAAGCAGGAGGAGAAGCAGAACCAGAGTAAATAGGATTTGGCAGCAGTAACCACTCGGCATGCACAATGTTGTGGAGAAAAGTTTGTACGTCATGGTGATCAAGCACTCCAATTGGTATTGAGAAATGGGTGAATTTGATCATTTTCCCCACCACGAAGAACAATTTTTTTTTTAATTATTATTATTATTATTATTATTATTATTGTTATTATTATTATTATTTTAAACTAAAGGATCATTGCAAATTTATTTTTACAGCTGTAGATTTTGAGCTATATGTTTTTTTGTTTGTTTTTTGGGGGGGGAAGGGGGGGGTTAACCACAGGGTTCAATTACGATGTGCATGGATGCACTAATGTATTTTCATGCAAATAATCCGTGGGCTATACATTAAATTGGTTCCAAAAATTCTCACTGTGGGGTTGTGCGGTCTCACCATACAGCATGTGACGTAACCACAGGGGCCAAGTTAAATTATCAAGGAGATACAAAAAGAGGCATTTTATTTTATTTTATTTCATTTCATTTCATTTTGCAAGTTTAATTGCAATATCTTTAATTACATTTCTTTCACATATATAAATATAATTCCAAAGCTTTTTAAAGTACCGATAAGTTATTCTAGGTAAAGCCCACAAAGTCCTCGTCTTCTATGTCCCTGTTGACACAGTAAACTTTAATTATTACAACTACCCTAAAGATATTCATTTTATTGTCGATTGGTTATTTACCGCAGTTGTATTTGAAAAGAGATGTTCGTTGGCCCTTGATAACAAAACCGTGCCAGCTGCTAGAAATATGGAGATTACCTATCTCCCGGTCATGTGGAGAGGAAAGCAAGGGTGTGTTCAGTTGCCAAGTCGCTAGCTACTAGACCTTGACAACACAGACATTCGTTATCAACTGTTTCAAATGGAGTGCTTGCTTGAGTGCTTAAGCCTTTTGGTGAGAACTCTACAGCAAACTTGGTTACTGAACACACTCCTGGCTTGCGGGGTATATTCGTGTCCGGGTTATACGTGACAAAATTTTCCGAGATTGCTTTTTTTCTCCCGGGTGTGGGATATACCGGGGGTAGATTATTTGTGTGAAAATACGATACGCTTACTGATTTTGGCCAAAGTTTGTGGCCTGGATGCACCCAGCACATCTCAGAAAGATTGGTGAACTAATTAATGTATTGAGCAGGATAATTTGAGAAAATTGGTGGGTGTGTGGGGGGATATCAAAGGAAAAAAAAAGTTTTTAGCCACGTATTTTTCCGTACGTCCTGTTTTCGCCTGTTGGGTATCACCAAGCGCCACAAAAAATAATCTCAGCTCACCCTGCTCTGCACCACCACAATCTTCTCCAGTCGCAAGCCCACCACAAACCCAGCTGGGAATAAGTGAGATCGCATGACAATGGGACCTGACCTGTCGAGTGATCCATTGATTCTGACACAAACGTTTTACGGAGCATTTCCTCTGAGACTGAATAGTCATCAGCACTGGCTTACTGTTCTGTCACCCTATCGGCTGCAATCAAATTAAAACTGATTGGAGATCCCCAAGTCCATGAACTGATGAGAGTTTGTCTCCAGCATCAGTCGTTGACTTCAGCCCTAACAGGGCAATCCAAGCAGCATACAATGGAGATGAGTGGTAGTTTAAAGAGGAGGAAGCCTAGTGCTGTATCGTATTTATCATGAGGGCACAGCGACTCATTAGACAGTGATTCTGATTTCTGACAAAAGGTTTGATCTGAAATAGAATGTGGGGGAGAGTGCATCATGTTTTTGGTAGCATGGGGTACCTGGTGCATCCAACCAAAAAAGCTGTTTGTTTTTTGAGCCCTCTGTCAGAATAAAAATTATTATATGTATTTTATTTTGTGCGCTTTGAAGTCATGTGTGCAGTTTAGTCACTACATTCACTCTGCTGTCTTTCTGCCCCCCCCCCCCCCCCCGTAGCTTGATAAAAGCAAGTTGAAAGCCGGCACAAGAGTGGCGCTCGACATGACCACTCTTACCATTATGAGGTAAATCCCAACATGCCATATCAATTTGATTAACAAGTTTGTGTAATTATATTTGTATTATTGTGATGTGATGCAGGGATCTCAGGTACAGATTCACATCCCATGTATCATTGATTTGTCCTTTGGCCGCTAATGTCTTTGTAATTAATGTGAATGCAATTGTTTCCTTATTTTCTTGCTCTGAATGTGATGATATAATGTGCAGGCTATTTCTAAGGACAAAATACACCTAAGGCATTATAGTGGGGATGTCAGATAGCCCTATTATTGTCTTTCTTACTTGGTCAATAGGGTGAGCAAGCTGCTGCAGGGCGACTTATCATTTGTTATTCCTTGATACCAGTGCAGATATCAAGATATCTGCATAATTTGCCATCGCCAATAAATACAATACCAGACTCGGTGGTATTGTGGTTGGAGTGTCTGCTCTGAGTCTGGTTGTTTGATTCTGACCCTGACTGGATCGTACCAAACACTTTATAAATGGTGCATGCTACTTGCTCGCTTGATGCTCATAATTTGGAGGATAAGAGCACAGATAAATTTTGTGGGTTGGAATCGCATGGGAGGTGGGGAGAGTTTTCTCATTAAAAACGCTTTCCTTACTCTGGAGAGAAAAGCTTCTCCGTGGGATTGTGGCGCCAGCACCCAGTTTGTGTTGAGTCCCAAGGTCAACAGCTTTGTTTGAAGTCCAGTAATGTGTTGTCTGGTGTCTCTGTCTGCATGTGAGAGATGGCACGTCCATGAACCTTACAACATGTAAGAAAAAAATGGCATGATCTCACTCTAATTTCTCAGCCCTCCAAGCCTCCCTAACATCTCCAGGGTGTACTTGTTCTTCCAGTAACCCCCTCCCTGTGAAACTACATAAGTTCAAGCTGTTACTTTGTTGCTTCCTTCACTCGTATGTGGAACTGCCTTGCAGAGGCCTTGATATCCCACTTTTCCCTCCAGGTCTTCAACCAGACAGTGCACCGCCATCTTATGTCACCCTCCATCCTTGCCTTTTCTCCCATTTGGCATTGACCTTTTCTAACCCAACCATCTTGTTTGCAGATTGTAATGTGCTCTCTCTCACTCTCTCTCTCTCCTCTTTTCCTGTTCATTTCCTTTCCTACTGCATACAAGAGTTTTTAGCAGCAGTTCATATCCTCCACCTTCTTGCTTTTCCATGAGCCTCGATTGGCGAACCCAACAATTTGATTGTGCGATCACCGAGAACAGATTCTTTGCACACCTCTGTTGTTTGACTTGCCAGACCTCTGTCATTTGGCAAATTTACACTTTTTTTCAAATTGGTTGATATTTCAATAAAATAAATACAATCTTGCTTCTTTTTTTAAAAAAAAAATTTATTTTATTTTTTCTTCGTCCATAATGTTTTGTTTTTGGCTTCGTATGAATCTCAAATTCATGTGCACTTCTAAAGACTCTCTGTATGAGCTGTAAGCATTTTGTTGATTGATTTATTTTGTTACCTTCAGATTATCATTAGTCGTTTGATATTGTTTTACCACAATGCCCTTCTTGTTTTTTTTTTTTTTTCTTGTTTTTTTTTTCATAATTTTCTTGTACAGTACTTGTCATAAATGGTAAGTCGAGGGAATTAATAGGGTAAGCTCAATTAAGACCAAAGATAATCGAGCGTGGTACAAGATAGCCGACTCGACCATGACGAGTGCATTGTACAAATGCGATCCCTCTTCCACAATTTTAGTAGGCGAAAAGTATGTGCTTCGAGTAGATTGTGAGTAAGAATCGAACATCAGACCATGTTTCATGACCGATTCTCAATTGCTTATCAGGAAGGCTCACAAACTCATCAAGGCACACTTTGAGCTGAACAGTTTTTCAAAGATGAGGATGAATAAAGCTGCACAAGTTTGGAGTTGCTCTGTTGCAGCAGTTGTGCAGAAAATACCTATGCAGCAAATCTTCCAACAGAAGTTGTTCACACATCAGAGCTTATTGAGACAGTTGATAGTTTGTTTGACGCATTTAACAGCAGCTTTTTTTTTTTTTATAGACAACAAGAAGATGTTCCTTGTCACGTAATTATAACCATTTCTCTTTCTTCGACACTTGTCATCCTATTCTCAAACTTGGAAGTAATTGGAGCTAAAAACGTCCTCTTAATCAAGGGATAGTGTCTTGCCATGTCATCCAAGCTATGGCAACATCATGAAACAACTACTGACATCAAGTACCTGTTCACCTCGCGTTTAAAGCAAAACATTGTGGAGAACCTGTTTTCAACCATTAGAAGGAAAATGAGGTTTTTGAGATGATCCATCGTCAAAGCAATTTTGATGCAACTTAAGAACGGTGATTGTGGCAAATCTACTCATAAATCAAACCAGCGAGTGGAGCCAACTACTCACCAGACTCTGACAAATTCATGCTCATACTGCAGTCTCTAACCAACAAGAAAGGAACAAATCAATATCGGCATGCCTATCCAACACATGAGGAGGAACGTTGTGTTTATCAATGTTCAGCTTAACTTTCGTCAATATAACATGCTTTCATACATCGCTGGGTATCTGTGTCATAGAATTATCACTGGACATGAATTGCTCTCACCATGCCACACTTGCAGGGAAGTCCACATGACCATCGGTGATCAATTAGATGGCCATGCACATCTCGTCATCCACAACACGGCATATGATACATGAAAGTCAGACTTTGGATCTCTAATGGACGCCATTTGCATTTTGCCTTCTTCATCCCAACCCCATTTAGAATCTCGTGTCGGCCCGGGCAACTTGTGAGTCTTGTAAAAGAGCTGACACAAGCATGTTGTCATTGAACATGAAACCTCGAGTTTGTTTTCTTGTTGTACTCCGCTCCTTCCAAATTCCATATTCAGAGGATGCGTAACGTCATCATCGAGCGCCGAAGGAAGGGAGTACTCAGCTTTCATTCCGTTTTCTTGTTTGTTTGTTTTCTTCTTTTCTTCTTTCCTTGTTTGTTTGTTTGTCTGGGCGATATCTCAGCCATCCTTTGAGCCAGGAAGCTGAAATGTGGGGACAAAAGTGAAGCTGTGATTTGGCAAAAAACGGTATTTTTTTTGATTAATTGATTAGTTGCGTAATTATTATCAATTTATTAATTACTTTATTTTATTTCACATCCTGGCAAAATCTCAGGCACTTTTTGAGCTAGGAAGCTGATATTTGGACATGACAGTGACCAAGTGATTTGACTAAAAAGAGTATTTTTGATTTATTGATTAATCAATTAATCGGTTATTCATTCTTCGATTAATTACTTAATTTTCAAAAAGTTACAGATTTGGATAAAACGAGGGTTTGGGTATGCAATTCGGCAATTGATTGGGAAATTAATTATTGAACGATTATTTATATATTTTGTTTATGCAATTAATCAATTATTGTCCACCACTCCCAATTTCAACTCCATGTGCTGCATGGTGGCATCACCAGGTGCCGAAGGCACCCCGGCGATGTTGCGTGCTGGAGGATTTGTTATTATCCCCCGCCGCGTGGTGAAGGGGGGATATTGTTGTCGTCCGTCCGTCCGGCTGGCTGGGCTTCAACATTTATAGCTGTGAGTGCGATAACTCATAAACTGTTCGCTATATCGATTTGAAATTTGGGTCACATGTACCACCTGAAAAGGAAGAACCCTATTGATTTTGGGCGTGGCCGTTTTTTTTTTTCCCAACATGGTTTCGGCCCGCTCGGACATCCAATATGGCCGCCAGGCACCCATGTTGGAAAAAAACGACGTTATTGCGATTATAGGCTCTAATTTTTTTAGCAGCGTCTCACGTAGCGACCGCTGCTCATAGAGAGCTCGGCGTTGTTGTTGTTGTTGTTCGTCTTCTTCTTCTTGTCTTCTTCTTCTTCTTCTTGTTCTTGTGAAGACAAAACCTTTATATTAGGACTCTGCTCCTTTATATACACGATCCGGGTATCCTTAAATACTAAGCACTTGTACACATCCTCGCATTAGGGGTGCCTTTTGAGAGCGTCTATCATGAACTTTTAAATATATTTGGACATTTGCTCTAAAGTTTCGAAAAGTTCACGTTACTATATAAAGATTATTCCATTTAATATATTATAATTTCGTGAATACATTATTTATTTCGTAAATACGTAAATACAGTATGACGGGTCTCGCTATTGGCTTAATCAAGGCACGTGACGAAATATCGGAAGTTGTTGTTTTTTTTTTTTGTTGTTTTTTTTTTTTTTTTTAGCCGACAAAACCTTTAGGACGTTGCTCTTGGACACTTTTGTCCTTGTTTCTTAATGGTGTCTTGTTTCCAATTCACCTCCCTCATTATCTGGAATATGTATGACCTATTTCAGTGCCGGCGGATTCCCCATCTCTGATGGGTATGTTTTTATCCCCTGCCGCGTGGCGGAAGGGGGATATTGTTGTCACCCGGGTCGTCCGTCCGGCTGTCCGTCCGTCCGTCCGGCTGGCTGGGCGTCAACATTTATAGCTGTGAGAGCGATAACTCAAACTATTCGCCATATCGATTTGAAATTTGGGTCACACATGTACCACCTGAAAAGGAAGAACCCTATTGATTTTGGGCGTGGCCGGATCTAAGATGGCAGACGGTGGTGGCCATCTTGAAAAAAAAATGTTGTAATAAATGGAAAACCGCTTATCTGATTTCAATTATTTTTGGTTACTACGTTCCTCACCCATAGGGAGCTTTTTCCAACATGGTTATGGCCGCCAGGCAGCCATGTTGAAAAAAACAACGTTATCGCAATATAGGCTCTAATTTTTTTCTTAATGGTGTCTTGTTTCCAATTCACCTCCCTCATTATCTGGAATATGTATGACCTTTTTCAATGGCGGGGGATTCCCCATATCTGATGGGTATGTTTTATTTATTTGGCATGGTGGTGCTGTACTTTGAATGTACCGCTACTTGTACACCGCTCCTTCTCAATGCCACATCCAGGTGATGCATGACGTCATCACTGGGTGCTGAAGGAAGGGAGTGCAGTCAACCTTCGCCATCCACGATTTCGCGTATCTGCGCTTCCCTTAAAGACACCCTTTCTCTCCGTCTATGCCGATACTCCTGCGTATCCATGGAAAAAATGATCTCCCACCTCAAACTCCTAAGTTTTCATGTTTTTATTTTTATTTTTATTTTATTTCTTTTTTGACACTTTCAATGCTTGGATAACTATTTTCAAACATAACTGCACTGTATCACCAGAAAATAAAAAAAATTTGCCTTCTGCATCTTCCAGGAACATCCTCCCACCGCAGACAAAATAAGCCCTGCCCACCCTGAATTTGTTTGTATTTCACAAGTTTTTTTTTTAACACTTTCATTATCTCGATAACAATATGTTCCTTCATTTAACATTACCTGTTCAATTATTATTGTACCTTATCGCTGGAAAATATAACAATTTGAAAATTTACATTCTGCATCTTCCAGCATGTGCCACACTGCCACAACATCATCTTCTGGCTGCTTGGCGGTTGGTGAGGTGTGGTATTTTATTGTGATAAAACTTTGTATCCTGTTTGTTTAATCATGGGTCCAAAACATCCATTAAGTGGTGCATCTGCTGAAAAGCACAATAATAAAGTGATGACAGTGGAAAAAGTGAAAATATTAGATTGACTTGAGAGTGGTGCATGTGTTACTGTGTTGGCGAAAGACTACAACGTCAATGAGTCCACAATTCGTTACATTCATAAATGTATCGATAATATTAGGGCTAGATCAAAATAATATATCTCCACAAAGTCAAGAGCATCATAAGTTAAACATCATAATAGATGAGGGATACGTGAGTCTCTCCTGGGAGAACGATCGACTACCTATATGGCCTATGCCATGGACATGCCATGGCTATGTTCAAGCAGAACTGACCAGGGATACCCACCAACAGGGATGAAGCCTTCTTATTGATGGTAAATGTTACTTATTTTACTCAATTCTTATTTTTCAATTAAATGTCTTCTTTAAAAAAAAAAATTATTTATGATTTTTGGACTTGTGTTGGGAGGCTGGAATGTTATAAACTGTTTGCCGTTCACAGAAGTTTAGAGGAACGTAACCCCAGCAGACAGCGAGGGTTTACTGTACTGGGTTTTAACTCCATTTGTTTTCTTGTTTGTTTGTTTTCTTGCTTGTTTGTTAATTGCCGGAATCCTTCGGATTTCGGCAATAATGCTGGTCGGTTGTGTATGTCATTCTGTGTCTGTCTCTGTCTGTCTGTCTTGTCTGTCTGTTTGTGTGTTTGTTTACCCTGTAGTAGCCACACCATTTCAGCGATCATGACCAAACTGGGTACAGACATCGGCCATGGTCCAACTTAGACACTTGTCGTTTTTGGTGAATCAAGGTCAAAGGTCAAGGTCACCGGAAAACCGAAATTCTTATTTTCGCAATAACGTCTGCTAAAATGGTCGTATCGACTTCAAACCAAATCCAAAATGTGCATCTTCCAATTCTGCATCCAACCACATATCTCATTGGGGTGTCACACCAACACCCTTCTTAGCGGTTGGGGGTCGAATGTCAGCGTGGTCGGGAAAAAAAAAACTTTCAAATTGCGATTAAAAATGCCATTTCAAGTCCGATTAACTTCAAAGTTATGATCATGACCAAACTAAGTGCTATAACTCATTAAACAGTAGCACTACCGACTTATAAGAACCAAATTGATTTCCAGGTTTTTGTTTTTTCAGAGATCATGGAGATATGACAGTTTTGTTTTTTTTGGTATACCTTGTCGAGGCTCGTGTGAGAGCTAACACACAACGCACATCACGGGGGACATGAGACGAGAGGAGGGAGCGGGAAGGACAAAACAGTGGGGAACAGAGACATTAGGAGATCTGTGGAAGGGAGAGGGATGGGACGGGGAACATGGGGAATAGAATATGGACATTACAGGGACTCCTAGGAAGGAAAGCAGGGAATTTGAAGGAGGTGGGCTTGGGTGGATTATCGGGGGTAGAAAAGATCGAGGATTTGGATGGGGGGTGATAAGAGGTGGTGGTAAACAGCTGTTTTGAAAGCCTGGAGGGAAGAATGTGAATGAATAGAGTGAGGGAGTTTATTCCAAAGGCGGGAAAAAAGAGGAATGAAAGAGTGAAGGTGAGTAGTGATTCGTGATTTTGGTAGTTTTACTTAAAGGGGGTTGTTGGCGGACCTTGAGCGCCCTGCGGAAATGTGGTGGGGACAAATCATAGAGAGAGCTGGGGGGGGGCGAGCTCAGGTGGGCCGAGGAAGGACTTTGCACGACGGAGGATTCCCAGTCGGCGACTGGCTTTGGAGGCGAGGTTTGAAATGTGGCTTTCCCAGGAAAGGTCATGGCAGATAGTGAGACCCAGAAGCTTGAAAGAAAGGACTTCTTCCAGAGGATTGTTGAGAAAGTGGATGGGGGGATTTTCTAAACGGTCCTTTCGAAGAGACAGTGAGTGTGAGATTTGTCCGGATTGAAAGACATGTTCCATGTGTTGGACCAGTTTGTGATTTTATCCAGATCTGCAGTGAGCGAAGAAGCTGCTGCTTGCCGGTCTGAGGGATGACCGATGGTACGGCAGAGGGTGGAGTCATCAGCAAACAGATATAGAGGCTTTTCCAGACAGTCGGAGAGATCATTGATGAAAACCAGAAAAAGAACAGGGCCCAGAATGCTACCTTGAGGAACTCCAGCCTGGACAGGAAGAGGGGATTAAAGAACTCCATTTAGGGCCACACGGTGACTGCGACAGGAGAGGAAGTCTGCGAGCCATGAGTGGAGATGGCCTTGGATACCATAGGAAGAGAGTTTGGTGAGCAGAGCATGGTGCCAGACTGTCAAAAGCATGTGATATGTCCTGGGATACGGCTCGGATTTCCTGTCTGGCATTGAGGACTTCCATCCATTGTTGGGAGAGCAGAAGCAGCACATCCAGGGTGGAGTGACCTGGTCTGAAACCAAATTTATGATCAGAAATCAAGCCATTGGAGAAGAGGAAGGATTTGATGTCTGAAGCGATGATGGATTCCATTACCTTGCTGATGATTGGGAGAAGGCTGATTGGTCTGTAGTTGCAGGGATCTGTTTTTGCACCTTTTTTGTGCAGGGTAGTGATGTTTGCTGATTTCCAAGCAGATGGCAGATGACCTTGAGCAAATGAGAGGGTGAATAGAACAGAGAGAGGGTGAGAAAGAGCAGAAGAGCAGGCTTTGAGGACACGTGGGCTGATGCCGTCTGGACCGGTTGCAGAATCTGAGTCGAGGTTTGACAGCAAGCTCTCCACCTTGTCGTAGTTATTCCGGCGTAGTTATTGTCGTAACGTAGTTATTCTGGCAATTCCTTGCTCAATGAACAATTTCATTTGTTTGTTTGTTTTCTTGTTTGTTTGTTTTCTTCTTTGTTTGTTTTCTTATTTGTCAGGGCTATATCTCAGCCATCCTTTTGAGCGAGGAAGCTGAAATTTGGGGACAAAAGTGAATATGTGCTTTGGCAAACACTCGATTTTTATTTTTCATTAATTAGTTGGTTGATTGCTTAATTATTATCGATTTATTAATTCCTTATTTATTTTCTTTCTCATCTGGGCAATATCTTGGGCACCCTTTGAGCGTGGAAACTGATATTTGGACACGATAGTGAACAAGTGATTTGGCAATAAAGGTATTTTTGATTTCTTGAAAAATGAATTAATTCATGAATTGCTTATTTTATTTCTCATCCTGGCAATATCTTTGGCACCTTTTGAGCTTGGAAGCTGATATATGGACATGACAGTGATCAAGTGATTTGGCTATAAAGAGTATTTTTGATTTATTGATTAATCGATTAATTATTTTCTTGCTTTCCGGGCGATATCTCGGCCATCCTTTGAGTAAGGAAGATGAAATTTGGGGACAAAAGTGAAGATGATCTTTGGCAAAATGGTTATGTTTTATATTTTGATTAATCAATTAATTCATGAATTACTAAATGAATATCATTTATTTATTTATCATCCTGGCAATCTCAGGCATATTTTGAGAGAGGAAGCCGATACTTGGACATGACAGTGACCAATGATTTGGCTGTAAAGGGTATTTTTGATTTATTGATGAATCAATTAATAGATTAATTATTTTCTTCTTTGTCCAGGTGATATCTCAGCCATCCTTTGAGCTAGGAAGCTGAAATTTGGGGACAAAAGTGAAGATGTGCTTTGGTGAAAAAACTTTTTTAATTGTTCAAAAAATAACAAAATTTATTGATGGCTATTGATTGTGGCTATTGATGATAATCAATTAATTGATTAATTACTTATTGATTTATTAATTACTGATTTATTTTATTTCTCATCCTGGCAATATCTCAAGCATTTTTTGAGCGAGGAAACTGATATTTGGATGTGACTATGAACAAGTGATTTGGTTATAAAGGATATTTTGATTTATTGATTAATCGGGTAATTATTTAATTTTTACATTAATTACTTAATTTTCAAAATGTTAGATTTGGATGAAACAGTGGTGGTTTACTTATGCTATTTGCCAATTGATTAAGAAATCAATTATTTTACCATTATTATCTATTTATTTCAATTGTGCAATTAATAAATTATTGAACCTCGCTCCCTCCCAATTCCGACTCCATGTGCTGCAAGGCGGCATCACTGGGCGCCGTAGGTGCCCCGGCGATGTCACATGCTGGAGGATTTGTTATTACCTCACCGAAGGAGAGGGTATTGTGTTTGGGTCCGTTTGTCTGTCTGTGTTTGTCCGAACAGAACTTTCGTGTTTTTCTCCACAACTGCTTGTCAAATTGAGACAATTTTCACCACCGGTGCGACTACTCTTGTAGAATGTTTAAATCATAATTTTGATGTCATAGGTCACGTGGTGTGGCAGCCATGTTGGAAAAATGAAAAAATCTTGGACATCTGTATCTCTGAAACCGCACCAAGGAAAATAATTGCAATTTGGCACATGGCAAGTACTCATGAGGAAGAAGTGATTTTTTTGATGACGTCATAGGTTCTTGGTCATGATGTCATAATTGCATACATAAAACGCGAAATCTGATCACTGAAAATTTTTGAGGGTCATCGAAGAATAAAATGGTCAACAGAAAAAAAAATATATTGATGATGTCATTGGTCACGTGATTCGGCAGCATTATTGTTTTGGAAAAAAAAACCTTCAAAAATCATTTCTGAAGTGGCTGAACATATCGAGGCAAAACTTTACACATGGGACCGCTTATCCATAAGGAAAAAAGGTTCACACATATGTCGTAGGTCACGGTTTGGCAGCCATATTGGATTGTAGAAAAATATTAAATAATGTTTTCTCTGAAACTGCTTAATCGGTCGACGTGACACTTCACATTTATGATCTAGTGGTGATGGGGAATACATGTTTTAAATTTCAACTTGATCGGACACATGGTCTGGCAGCCAGAATTATAAAAAATTTTGGATGTGGGTTTTTTTTTTTTTTTTTTTTTTTTAATAATGCTCATTTGGATGAGCCTAGTCATAGCGTAATAATAAGGCTATGCCTGGATGTTTACTTGTTTGGATTCCTTCTGATTACTCCAATGCAGGACTGTACCTATTTGGTCTTCCATTTGAATTAAATTTGTTTTAATCCCATTCAAAGTTCAATTTAATAATCAATAATAATAAATGTCATGGGTCAGAGTCAGGTGGCCGATCAAAGCAGAACATCTTGGTACACGGTCATCACTGCCAGCAGTTAGAAAGTGGCAGTTCTAATTATATCATTTTTTTTTACCTTAGAACACACCAGTACACAAACTCCACACAAAATCTCTGGCGAGGGTCTGCAATCTCTGATTGCTCTTTTTCCTGTTTATTTATTTGGCATGGGGGCAGTGTACTTTGAATGTACCGCTACTTGTTCTTCATTAGTTTCATATCTGAATATTTAGGATTCATGATCACTATTTGAACCATATTGCGAAAGCTAGCAACCGAAGCAGCTTCCATCATAAAGACTTGTTATCAGCTATGTTGATGTGGGTAATTCTTAGCAATTTTCACACGTCCTACAGATTCGGCATTCGTATGCTACCTCCCAAATGTGCCATGACCATAAGTAAAGTAAATTGACTTTAATGTCACTCAGGTGAAATGTAAATCTTGCAGTTACCAATGCTTTTATCTTAAGAAATGCAATATGTTTAAAACGGTGGCTACAAGAAATTATACTGTTTCATAATGCTAGTCTTGTGTGTTTCAACTCATATCTATGAAGTATTGATGAAAAGACATTTCTAAGCAAGATTTCTATGGAATTGCATTTACATGTAGGGCAAGTCCAAGAGAACGTCCTCTCAGATGGCAAAATTTCATATTCATGCCACAGCTCTAATTTCATTGAGACTAGCATAACCCGTGCTCTGCGCAACATGTTGGGGTGGGTGTGTTTGAGAAAGGAACTGATGCAGAGTATCAGTAGTAATTTTACTTTTATGCAGTAAGTGGAATACGATTTCACTGTTTCAGAACTATTTTATTTACTTTTTTGTACCATGCACCTCATATGGTCTTTGAGATAATGTAAGCCGAATATCACGTTACTCGAGCGCAGAACAAAGTCAAAGATAGCGCGACACGAAACCACAAACTCGGAAATAATATACAAGATTTTCACGTCTGAATGTGAAATGTTATTAATCTTTGTAAGAAAATGGCAAAGTCATAGGTTTAAAGTATGAAATCGCTAAACTAATTTACATATATGCATATTAGGTGTTATGTATGGGACAATTTGAAATGGTGACGTAGTAAATTGAATCAAACTTTACAACAATTTTTTTACATGGACATGAATACTCCACCATGTCCTTTTAATACACAAGAAAAAAAAATGCTCACTGTTAATTATGCAAATTAGGCCTGTTCTTAATAAGCAATGTCCCATACATAATTTTACATGGATATTTTAGGATGACACTGAAGGTTCCGAAATTTTTTTAATGCCATTTTCAGAAGCTCTAATCCATCATGTATTGGTCATATATCCTGTATTTCTAGCTTGAAATATAAGTAGGTAATTGGTTCACAAGTAATTTTAAAATATTACGTATGGGACATTGCTTGCAAAGTCTGTGGGAAAGTTTACTTCAGCATCGCCAACATTTGACTTCTGCTTTGGCCAGTAGACATTTTGAGCTTTCATGTGTTCACGAGACCTGTCCTCCACACATGGCCCAATATAAGGCACACTAAACAATATGGCATCATTCTATTTGTAATAAGGGGTGTAACCTCCTTTTGAACAAGATATGAGTTTTTGTTTATCATTATTTCAGACGCCTCTAAGTTTCTGTTTTTTCTATGAAACATACCGGAATATGTATTTCTGTTTTACACAAAATTAATACCTTCTTCTATTCCGTTGTGCATGTGGAATTAGTCCATTATAACTACGTTGTTGGATTTGATATTTTCAGTCAGGTTCATAAATGTTTATATCTACATATAATTACTTCTATTGAATGTACAAAAGCCCTGAGGTCCTGAGACAAATCAAAACAAAAATCTAGATGAGTATTAAAAAAAAAAATAATTACCAACAAATTACTCGATGCAAATTCTTTTATTTTCATTCCTTGTACACACACTAAAACAGATCCTATGTGTCCTGTCCGGGTTTAATCATTATATATCGTATTTTTTTTTTGTGTATGTCCGCAATAAGGTTGTGCATTTTATTTTCTTCGGAAGTACTTGCAAACCATAGTTGATATGATTCTAATTTTAAATCATTTTTTAAAATCATTTTGCATTCTTAATACCTAATAATCAGATGATGACTTTGTTTCATGTTCGACTACA
Source organism: Eptatretus burgeri (assembly GCF_056783735.1). Lineage (NCBI taxonomy): Eukaryota > Metazoa > Chordata > Myxini > Myxiniformes > Myxinidae > Eptatretus > Eptatretus burgeri. Next base: position 54,610,019 of record NC_140964.1, on the reverse strand, counting down.
GGACAAGTTCAAGAATTCAAGCTCACGTTATGTATGGGACATTCAGAAAGTTTAACCCTCTGAAAAGCAATGAAGATCATCATTTATTTCAGTGATTTTTTTTTTGTCCTCATGTTGGGGATCTGCAAGGAGAATACCCACAATAATTTTATATGTCATTATTCCTTGGGATGATTATGTAATTAAAGAAAACATGGTGCGTTACGTGTGGGAGCACAAAAAACATGATTTTTCAAAGAACTATGTTCAAGTTCAAAGTTCTCTGAAAGTATTTTATCATTCACCAGAATTTTCAGTGTGGAGAGAGTTGAAACACTTGCGTAACTCATCACCAATTCTCTTACAGAAAAAATACACAGTAGTCAAGAGAGAATTAATTTGTTTTAATGGAGGACACGCTATGTATGGGACAAAATTCTCCTTCGGCTTAACATGCGATATATACCTTGTTGGTGTAAATTGCCTTTCATAACACAATCAACAGGCTTGAGCATATTTTGACACATTCAACATTTCACGATTCGAAACTCAGCCATTCATGTGGTAGGACATGAAACGGTGATCATCTGATTATTACCAATGCTTTTACCAACGAGAGGCCGACCCTTGCCACCGTCCGGCTGTTTGAACCAGGAACCGCTGCGAAGCGATAATGTTATCCCCCTTATCTCCATTGTACTAATGACAAGACACTCGTGGATTTTACCCCGACACTATTGGATATTTCGCAGGTCGGGAAATCCCCTGAATCTATCCCCCTCCCTGCACCCCCCCCCCCATTTCCCATTCAAACAATGCCCCCACATTCATGGGGTTTTCCTGGAACGTATCCTGGTGTGAATATATATATATATATATATATATATATATATATATATATATATATATATATATATATATATATATTATTATTCAATGAAAGAAGCATGCTGACTGACTAATGTGACAATGACATCATGTATATAAATTTTACCAACACATCACCTCCAAACTAGGAGGCATCCCTATGGTTACAAATAGACCAAAGCAGAGATGTCGCTCTAGATTTTGCCCTTGTTGACTCATCAAAACAACAAACTGCTCGTCGTTTGTTTGTGACCATATTAGGCTGACTACTGCAAGGAGGGCAATGGCAAACCAGTATAACCCTTGCCAAGAAACTTCTTTGGCAGAACCGACCCTCTAATGGAGTATGGTGCATCTGAATTGGAATATTGCCATTAGATGTACCAGTCTCCTGTTAGTTTATGGATGTATCCTTTTTATTTGCCTCCATATTGGTCAAATAAAAATTTGCTTCCTGTCATTTTGATATTGATGGCTTTTCAAGTTATGTTTCATATGAATTGTTTAAAAAAAATGTAATAAAAAAGGAATACTGTATGTCGGCCCCATTGATGTAGATTTTTTTTTCCGATATCGATATACTGGTGGGGTCATACATGCATAATACAGAATGCAACCATTGTGCTGGAAACTGCAAGACCAATATGTCCCATGGAGCAAATCCGTGAACTGGGACCAACGTGAGGCCAATCTACCGGTGTATCAATATATACACATACATATATATATATATATACACATTTTTTTTTTTTTTTTGAGCCTGGTGTTGGCGCAGTGGTTAGGGCAGCGGCTTGGGATCCAAAAGGTCCTGAGTTCAAGCCCTGTTGGGCCACTGAATTAATACACCAGGGGGTTGACTCAGCCTGTCATCCTTCCGAGGTCGGCGAAGTGAGTACCAGTGTACTGGGCCGGTGTATACCCCGGTTAAAATAGGTGTACCATATCCCTGTGTCGTAAGAGGCGACCAGGGTTGCGTCAGGAAGGGCATCCGGCGTAAAACATGTGCCAAATCACTATGCGGATCATACGGATGATCCGCTGTGGCGACCCCTAACGGGAGCAGCCGAAAGAAGAAGATATACATATATTTTTTTTTTTACACAGATTCCAAAAATACCCAATGGTCCATTATGTATTCATATATATGATATTCACATAATTGACACAGTAATTTTTCAAAGTATTCCCACATGGGGCTTCCCCTCCCCCTCCCCCAAGATAACCACAGTTATTTTACTTCCAACTTTAACTTGTATTAAAGAATGATTTTGTGTCAAAGCGAGATCAGTATTAATCGAGACAGGTCGGAATCCATCGCCAACGTGTACTGGTATCACTTTCCGACCGGTATCACAGATCACTAACTTAGCACAGGCTTTCTAAAGCATACCCGATTCATATAAAATGATAACCAATTGGCAATTTCTTTAAAACCACCACAAGGGCAAAGAAAAACACGATTGCTTGTACGGGTCTCGGATGCTGAGGGTTAAAAGCTAAGAACGTGCTGCAATTACTTCCTGTTACGTCTTGACATCATTCGTTTCACTGTTCTTGTTCCATGTTTAGCCGAGATGTGGAGTGCATCACAGCTTTTAAAATCATGTATGGCATTTAAGGATTGCAAACACCATTCTTCGATTTGTTGGTTCTATACTTTTTTGTTTTTTCCCAGTATACCGGTATATTCAGTATATTCCAATACCGGTATATCAATATATAGCCGGACCATAACTGTATGCTTCATTCTCCAGGTACTTACCTCGAGAGGTGGACCCGTTGGTGTACAATATGTCCCACGAAGATCCTGGGAATGTAGCTTACTCGGAGATTGGCGGTCTTTCGGAGCAAATCCGTGAGCTGCGCGAAGCAAGTTTATTTATTTTTATTTTTTTTATTTTTTTACTGGTTTGATGTCCATGCCAATAACTATGAATGTTGCTGAAATGTCTGTCTTGTGCGATATTACAAGTTGTACTTGTTTTGTCGGTGCTTCCACAGGTAATTGAACTACCATTGATAAACCCAGAGCTTTTCCAACGTGTGGGGATCACTCCGCCTAAAGGGTGCTTGTTATATGGACCACCAGGTAAGTGTTTACCTTTATTTTGACATCTTATTGTTTACAACAGTTCCCCTGCTATAAATATCAAATTTTAGATGGTAAACAGCCACAGCTCAATAACGTCCAGTTTTCTTCACTTCACACATAATTACATTGGAAGATGTGTATTTGAGTGATAATGCTAACACAACAGGCTGTAATTTTCACCTTTTTGCAGGTGGAAAGAAGCCCGACACTGTTTTGATTGTTTTTTCAGAAGTAGTGCTCCTGTTTGGATCATTCTTTTGTTCATTGTGGTATACTTGCCTATTTCAGGAACAGGCAAGACCTTGCTGGCCAGAGCAGTGGCGAGTCAGCTGGACTGCAATTTCCTCAAGGTAGTTATTGCTACTTGTCCTCTGGTGCTCCAAAAAAGTTGAATGGATTTGTTTATCTGTTGATATTGTTGTGGTTGTACAAATGCTCTGGGGTGTCGCACTCAGCACATAAGGGATCCCGAGTTTAGATAATTCCATAGCATTCTGTTTCGTAAGGTTGTGTGCGTGCGTGCATGCGTGCGTGCATGCGTGCATGCGCGCGCGTCAGGTTCGATCCACCCTACTTCTCCTTTGTAATTCTCTTTTTTTCTAAAATCCCTTGTAATCCTCCCCATCCCTCTTAACCCTCTCCTTCCCTGCACTTTCCTACATCGTAACATGCACACCTTGCATTACATTACAAAATTCACACAATCAAAGCCAGTTCAGCACTGCCATCACTGCCTCGCCAGGCAATTCCTGTGTTACGTACGTAATCCATGGTGCGTAATACACAAGACCAAACCTCTGAGTAGCTATGGGCTGCATGTGCCAATGAGAAAGTGGCATGTGGGGGGTCAGAGGGTAGTGTGATGAGCTTTGCTCCCAGGAGCAATAAGACAATGGAACGGAAGGAGGAGCTGCTTGTGTCTGAGGAACAGAACGAGAACTGCCTTGGTCTAAGAAACAGAATGGGATGAGCTAGCTGCATCTGGGTGAATCTCTGTGAGGGCGAGCAGGATGGGCCCACAATTGAACGGGCAGCACAAGTTCCTTGGACGCAGTGGCCATAAATACTGATTTACACAATCTTTCCTTGCTATCCCTATTTTCTAATTTGTCAACTTGAGACTCACAAAAGAGCTATCAAAGAGTCATCAATGTTGACCCTCTTGACCTGTCTGGGCAAGGGCACTGACACGCATATCACACCTTCCTCTCGCGTAGTTGTTCTCAACTGGTGGTTCTCAACATGGTCACTTTTTCGGTGGTCCACAGGAACATTCTCCAGTCACATGGTGTGAGTATGCGTTGCCGTCTGGCTGTTTTAAGGCGTGTTCACAAGCATGTGGCACATCCATCATGTTGCCATTTGCCAGTAACTTCCGTCTGAGAGGGTTGTGCTGCATACCATAATTCCACAATGTTATTTGTTTCAAAGTCTTGGGGAATGACTGAAGCCGGCGAAGCTGAAACTTCATCTTCGAAAGTGTCACCCCAACTTGTTGCAAAAGAGTGAAGATTATTTTGAGCGACGGTGATGATCTCTGAAGCGCCAGCACCTTGACTCAACAGGCGTATTCTACGAAAAGACAAGCAATGCCATGCGTGCTTCTTACATTGTTGCATACAAAGTTGCACAGGCCAAGAAGCTTCATACCATTGTTGAGCAACTTGTGCTCCCCTGTGCTAAAGAGATGGTGTGGCTTGTTTTTGGTGAGGAAGCAGCAAGGAAGCTGAATGATATATCTGTCTCTTACAATGCAGTATTGAGATGTATAAGTGAGGTTCACTGATGTTCTGTGAACAAGTTGTGGATGAAATGAAGAAGTCTCCATTGTTTGCCATACAATTGGATGAATTGACTGACGTCGCATTGTGCTCTCAGCTCTTGTTGTTTGCACGATACATGGTTAAGGGTGATTTCAAAGATGAGTTTCTTTTTTTGTATGACTTTTGATACCACCACAAAA
>NC_140964.1:54601913-54604618 GCF_056783735.1 Eptatretus burgeri | reverse complement strand
GGCAAAGCAAAAAATTGGAGACGGGGCTGGTGAACGTGGGCAGTGGGCATGGCATGCCAAAGGCAGCAGGCAAACACAGCCCGCAGAAGAAGGCCGCTGCAGAGCAAACACAGCCGGCAGACGGCCGAACTGGCTTGGCACAGGCCTCGAAAGAAAAACAGCCAGCAGATGAACTGGCCGGCTGGGCCTTGCAGCACACAGCTGCCGATGAGATTGGCCGGCCTCCGCCTTGAAGCAAAACACGGCCAGCCGATGAAGTTGGCAGCTTTTGCCGTTCAGTGGAGGTTGGTGGAGGGGTGCGGTGGTGCTGGCCACTTGGAAGGCGGGCTCGGACCTACCTACCTGTCTCCCCTCCCAACCTATCGCCTTTGCTATCACTGTACCGCACCCACTCCCTTAATTTGTCAAACCCCAATTTAGCCCCAACTTATTTTTGTTGTTGTTTTTATTTTTACTTCCCCTCTATAAATCGTCCCTAACCCCCTTTATCGTCTTTGTTAGGCTAACCTATCCTGTCACCTAGCCTACTCCCAACCCCTACGTTCCCCTTCCCGGAGGAGAGCAAGGAGAGCTAACGTCCTGTGTTGCCCAACTCAAGCCTCAGGATGGCCTCCCCAAGAGTTCGGTCTCTAACTTTTTGACAAAGTGGGTCCAGCGGCCCAGAACGAGAGCGAGGGGATGGATGGTGCGGAGAGTACATCTCACAATCTACCCTAACCATTTAACTGTTAAACTACCCCAGGGCTTTCAAGCAAAGCGCCTCTCGCAAGCTATTGGTTTCTAACAACCCAGATTCCCGTCGCCTGTGTTGGTGTCCTCTCACAATTTCGGGCCTCGCCCCCAATTTTCTCTCCGTGCCCTCACACCGGTCTCATAGCTGGGACACGTGGCTCCCTTTGGCAGGCACGACCCTCTGCCAGATCTCCCGCTATGGCACCCCCGGGCACTACACTGCCTCCGAGGCCTGGCTCCCTAACACCGGGAAGTGCCCCCACTAAACACCTCCCCTGAAACGCACACGTGGCAGGCCGGCCCCTCAGAGGGCACCTTTCCCGGGTCACCCGTACTGCCCACAGCACTGCCCACGCGGCTAATAGCGCCCGGGCCCCCGCACCAAGCAGGCGCACCCGTGCCCACGGCCTATCCCGGCCCCCATGGGCCCTTGGCCTACCCGCGGCCGACGTAGCCTGGTGCCCGGGGTACCCACTCAGCGATACTCACCTTTCGCAGCCACGCTCCCAAGCCCCGTCAACAGGGCTCCTGCACCCCTCCGTGGGTCTCGAGCCTACTTTCCCACCAACAACAAAACGACCTCCATTTTCAATTTGACTAACCCCTAACTCACTTTATACTGACCCCGGGCTCCTTGAGCGGGGAGTCACTCCTCCCCCAATCACTCATCGCACCATACGGCATTCCCCATTCACTCACTCACACAGACCCGCTGGCCTCACTCTGCTCAACAAGTACTCACCTCACAACTCTATACCAACACACACACACACCGCTGAACTCTGCCATCCTCCTAACTACCTCCCTAACTAACTCGTGCTCCTCATCGTCCCTTAAACTACAGCACGTTCCTTTTTAACCTACGTTGCTAGCTACGTCCCCTCTACACATTCACAAGTCTGTCCATGTCTCCAAATAATTCATTTTATTTCCAACCTAAATCTGGCTGCAATCCCTCTAACTAATCCATTCCACGGACTCCACCGAGAGACTTACCCCTGCCCCATGGAGTCGGTCTAACTAAGCTAACCCTTCCCCCTAACCCCAGTTTCCATCCTGTGCCCAGGGTTCAAGGGGTCTTCCACCCCACTTGCCCAGGAATCCTGTGCACCCGAAAGTAGAGGCTTGTTGTTTTTTGTTTGTTTTTGTTTTTCATGCGCAGCACCTGCGCGGCAACTCAAGAAACTCGCGCGCACACTTGCCCGTGACGTCATGCAGCTGCACGTGTTCCTCGTCCCTCCTTGGACGGTACCATCCAGCCAGAATACCCCTCCTGCCGGATTCCAACTCCTACGTGCAGCCATGACGTCACCGTGCGCAAAAAAAAAAACACAAGCCCCCACGTCTCGAGGGTTTCCCCCGCGAACACATGTGCTTTGCCCGTTGGAGCTTAACACACACAATCGCGTGGAGAACCCGTCTGGTCCAAATCCCGTTTACCTGCCTAAACTTTGTCCGTCCGCGGGATCGGCAAATCCACCGCGTGCGTTTCCGGGACCGGGACTTCACTCTCGCAAGCGAGCACGTGGCCGTGGTCTCGTGCGTTGCACAACACGAACCTCGTGCTCACTGCTGGAGTAGACCCGGCACGGTCCCAGAAACAACTTCACAGCCGCTACTCGGCTTTCTCTCCTCTGTCGCCGTCTCCGTCTCCATTCCACACACGCATACCTGCGTGTTCTGACGGCTACCCACAGTCCACACCATTAAACTCACACCGGGAGACGCGGCTGCGTGCTCCCGCATGCCAACCGACATCTCCCTCTCATACCGCTCTCTCACACACACGGTCTCCCTTGCCCACAGCGACCTTGCACACGGCCGTTCACTCACGCGTGCGGGGCACTCACCCGCGGTGCCTCACTCGCACTCCGTGCCTCATCCACACATGGCGTGCTGGGAAGCACGTACTCTGGCACCATCGCCACCACACCACTCACACACGGGGTCGCTTCCACACACGGGGACGCACT
>NC_140964.1:54561913-54586913 GCF_056783735.1 Eptatretus burgeri | reverse complement strand
CGCAGAGCAGTTCAGGGATGCATAGAAATCAAATAAACAAATGCAAAAACAAATAGACACTGCTTTAATTATAGTATGATGATGTCACCTTACAATTTTTGGAATATTCCAGTTCATCACAATAGATTTTCTTATGCTTATTAATAAAAATTTGAATTTTATAAATGTAGACGTGTGGACGATCATGGCTAAACTGTGAAAACATTTCAATGATCCTGCTCTTGTGCAAACATCGGGGATGTTTCAATCAACATTAACAGAACTGGGGAATATTGAGTGGAATAAAAGCTTCTGCCTGACTGCGAACAGGCCAGGACCATGTAGTCGTTGAACATCAAGGCTATGGTGCCAACTAGTGGGTCCTGAAGGTTCAGTCATATCTCCACCAGATGGTCTTCAGGCACCAGACCCATCTTGCGACCACTCAGTACATTCATAAATCCTTGAACCTCCGCTCCTCTCTCAACACAAATCTGTGGATTAAAACAAGGAAAAGGGAATTATGATCCAAGTCAAATGGGGGGTGGAGACGATTTTATTGAGTGTGCTTTGTGTTTTTTGTATCATATACTATCTGTGTGATGTTCACATAAGCACAAATCTCATGATTGGATCTGAGGTTCAAATCTCATGTATGGTGTTAGTTTGTCCAATGTCTATTATTGTGCTTGTACTTGATGTGAATGTACACTGAATTCTCCAAATATCCTTGTTCTGCAAGTTATGATATTCACATACTAATCCCCCCAGCTTGAGATCATGGTAATCTACAAAAAAAAATATGTCAGTGTGTCGTTGGTTGTCATCTCCATATGTGGGATTCAGAAGGTGGAATATAATCTTCCCAGGTCTCAGTTTCCACCTCTGGCTCAGTAAGGGATCATGACTCATGGACCAATTCGTGAAGTTTTCTTTTCTCAAAGTTTTGTTCTGAAGGCTCTTTTGAGGATCGTCGCTGAGCCCAAGACAGCATCCAACTACAGTTTGCTTGTGGTAATATTCTCAGTGATGTTTTTCTTTAGTTGTCTGCATAGTTCTTTTTTTTATATTTCTCATCACTCCAATTATCACTGTTACAATTCCCGTCAGCTTCCAGGATCTTTTCACCTCATTTTTGGAATCTTGGTAAATTGGTCATTTTATTGATTTCTGCGTTGTTTCGGCCAAAATCGCTGGGTACTGACATCTCAATGAGCTCTGCCTTCTTTTCTTTTTTGTACCTCAGTACTATATCTGGTTGCAATGCTTTGTTTTCTATGTTTATACGCGATGGGATCATTAGGTCATATGTGAGCGTTACTTCCTCTTTTTCAGTGATTGCTTTTGGTTCATGTTTCCATGAGTTTTCTGGAACTGGGATATTGAGACTTTTGCAGATGTGTCAGTGGATTATTCCACATACCTTGTTGTGCCTTTGGATGTACAGCTGCTCTGACATGAGTTTTTTTGTTTTGTGTTGTTTTTTTTACATCCTGATAGGAGGTAGCTCGTACTTTCTGTTTCTACCTTGCAGAATCTTCAATTGTCCGATTGATTCAGTCCTGCCATTTTCTTAAATCCATTGGTTTAGTGTCCTTGGTCTTGGGCATTTATGATTCATTCTCCATCCCAGTTGAGCTGATCTCTTAGCCATTCCAAAGAGCCTTCTTTGTATATTCCCAATCTGTCCAATTCTTTTTTTTATATGTATATTCGCCTGCTGTTTTTTCATTCTTCTAGTGTCATTATGTATCTGTTGGTATTTTGTCTTATATTGTTCTTTTGTCTTTTTTGCAATTGTTTTGGCTGTATTCATTGTTGTTTCAGTTTCTTGCATGACATCTTCCATTTCCAAATGACTTTGGAAAAAAAATTGTAAGGAAGGTTAGAGATACCTGGTTTGCTGTTTTTGTGTTTGTTTACAATTCGGATGTTAGTCTGTTGCACCTTTCACATATTCAGCCAATTCTACAGTTGTCATTCTGTGCACTTGGTTGATCTCCATCAGGCCACTACCTCCTTGTTTCGACAGGTACATTCTCAGGATGTGTTGGTTTTTGTAAAACGTTTTGTGGATGGTGAAGAGTTTCCTTGTTTTGATATCCAGTTTATTGATTTCTGATTGTGGCCACTTTATTATTTTGCAGCTGTACTGGAATATTACTATTGCAACATGTGTTTTTCATCAAATAGTGTGTTTTTTTTGCTATTTCTAAGCAAAAGAAAACAATTCACACAAGAAAACTCATTCATGCAAAAACAGCAGAATTTGCCTGACAAGAATTTTTAACAATACACGAGCTTGTTCTGACCCGTTTTTTTGTTCGAAATCACTATTGTAATGAAGAAACACGTGTTTTTCATCAAATGGTGTGTATTTTAACTTGCTTTGAGCAAAACAACACATTTACCGAAGAAACCATACCAACGCAAAAATAGTCATATTTTCCTAAAACAAGCATTCCAAAGAAAAAATAGCTTGACCTCAACCTCCTTTTGTTCTAAATCACTATTATAATGCAGAAATACATGCTTTTCATCAAATAGTGCGTATTTTAGCTTGTTATAAGCAAAACAAAATATTTCACACAAGAAGCCGAATTCATGCAAAAACTGTCTGATTTGCCTGAAGCAAGCGTTTTTCACAACGCGAAGGGTTCTGCTAACCCTGTTTTTGTTCCAAATACGATTCTTATGCAGAAACACATGTTTTTCATTAAATAATGTGTATTTTAGATTGCATTAAGTAAGAGAAAACATTTCAGACAAGAAAACTTATTCATGCAAAAACGGTCGAATTTGCACGATGCAACACACTAACTTGTTCTAGCTCCTTTTTTGTTCTAAATCACTATTGTAATGTAGAAACGCATGTTTTTCAAGAAAGAGTGTGTGTTTTAGCTTGTTCTGAGCAAAATAACACATTTTACACAAGAAACATTATTCGTGCAAAAATGGTCTTATTTGCCAAAAACAAGTGATGTTAACAACACATTAGCTTGTTCTGATCCCGTTTTCTTTTTTTCAAATCACTACTGCAATGCAGAAATACATGTTTTTCATGAATTGATGTGTAATTTAGCTTGTTATGAGCAAAACAACACATTTCACCCAAGAAACCTTACCCATGCAAAAACAGTCGTATTTGCCGAAAAGAAGCGTCCTTAAGACAACATTAGCTTGTTCTGATCCATTTTTTTTTATTCGTAATCACTACTCTATTGCAGAAACGCGTGTTTTTCATCAAATAGTGTATATCTTAGCTTTTTCTATGCAAACAAAATATTTCACGTAAGAAACCTAATTCATGTAAAAATGGTCTTGCTTGCTTAAAACAAGCGTTTTTCACAACACATTAAGTGATTGCGACTCCGTTTTTTTATTCCAACTCACTATTCTAATGCAGATTGATATGTTTTTCATGAAATGGTGTGTATTTTAGCTTGTTCTGAGCCAAGCAACACATTTTACCCAAGAAACCTTATCCATGCAAAGACAGTCGTATTTTCCTAAAACAAGCGTTCTTAAGAAGAAAAAAAAATAGCTTGTTCTCACCCTCTTTTCATGTTCTAATTCACTAATGTAATGCAGAAATTCGTGTTTTTCATCAAATAGTGTGTATTTTAGCTTAGACTAAGCAAAACAACATATTTTGCAGAAGAAACCTAAATCGTGCAAAAACGGTCTTATTTGCCTGAAAGAACAATTTTAACAACACATTAGCTTTCCTCACTGTGTTGTTTGTTCTAAATCACTCCTCTAATGCAGAATCACGTGTTTTTCATCAAATGGTGTGTATCTCAGCTTGTTCTAAAGAAAACAAAATATTTCACACAAGAACCCTAATTCATGTAAAAATTGTCTTATTTGCTTAAAACAAGCGTTTTTTAACAACATATTGGGTTGTTCTGACACCGTTCTTTTCTCTAAATACTATTCCAATGCAGAAACGTATGTTTTTCATCAAATAGTGTGCATTTTCGCTTGTTCTGAGCAAAACAAAGCATTTTATCCAAGAAACCTTATCTAGGCAAAAACAGTAGTATTTGCCTAAAACAAATGTTCTTAACATATTAGATTGATCTCAACCCGGTTTTTGTTCTAAATCACTATTATAATGCAGCATATGTGTTTTTCATCAAATAATGTATATTTTAGCTTGTACTAAGCAAAACAACAAATTTACACAAGAAACTTGAATCGTGCAAAAGTGGTTCCCAAACCCAGTCATGACCAAAATAAGGGTTACGAGGGTGTTTCTAAGGGTCGCGGGACGGTCTCAAAAAAGAAATTTTACAGTGTTAAAAATGGATGACGTCACTGGTACAATATGAAGGATTCCTGTTAGATTTTTTAATTTAAATTAAAAAATTTTATTAGCTTCTCTGCCGAAATTTATTTTGTATTCTGAGTCATGTTCAAGTTTTTATAATATTTTTTCTGCATGTGTTTTATAATATTTGTTTTATTCATAAAAATGTTCTAATACATTTATAACTCTTTTCATTCCAGGTCTGCCCTTTAACTGGAAAAATGGCCCAATGCAAAACACAATTGCAGTACAAGCCTGACTTTTTGAAATATGGCTTCACCGAGATGAGAGAACAATCTGGGAATATCTGACCTCAGTGTGTTCAGTGTCTGCAAGTCCTCGCCACCAAATCTATAAAGGAAAACAAATTGAAACGTCATTTGCATTCAGTTCATCCAAAGTTTGTCGAAAAGCCATTGAGTTACTGGAAGGACAAAGAAGAGCAAGTAAAATGAAGTTGGATTAATGCTCCATTGAGTTCAGCCTTTTCTCTGGCGAAAGCTTCCTTGGGGTCCTTTGAAATGGCGTGGTATATTGCAAGATGCAAAAAGCCTCACAACATTTGAGAAGAGCTGGTGAAGCTAGCAGCAGTGGCAATGGTGAAAATGGTTTGCGGAGCAGATGTTGCCAAGAATATTGAATCGGTAGTACTTTCTGACAATTGCATCAAACGTCGAATTGATCTCGTTTCAGATAATATTTTCAATCAACTGATTGTGGCACTGAAAAAAGTAGGAAAATTTTCGTTTCAGATGGATGAATCGGTGGATATTGCAGGTGACCCTCAACTCATGGTTTTTGTAAAGTACAGAGGAGAAGACGACATTCTGGAATAATTTCTTTTTTGCAATGCCCTGTCAAGTACCACCACTGGAGAAGACATCTTTCATATGATTAACAACTTTTTCAAGAAACATGATCAACACTGGTTGAATTGTTTGGCTGGGTGCACTGATTTTCTGCACCTGATTTTCTTGGTTCCTCTTGGTTATATAAATTCCTCTTGAAATTCCATCTATGATGGGAAGTCGTGGGGGTTTTGTTGCTCATGTTAAAGCAGAAATCTCTGATGTTATAATAATTCACTGTTTCTTACATTGGGAAAAACGCGCCTCTCAACGATTGCAACCGGACCTTCATGTAGTTCTCAATGCTGCTATCCAAATTGTGAATTTCATCAAGGCCAGGGCTTTCAACTCATGTATTTTCCATAGCAAGTGTGAAGAGATGGGATCACAACACCAGGTCTTGCTGTTCTACACTGATGTTCGTTGGCTCTCTTGAGGCAAGATTCTCACAATAATTATTGAACGAAAGATAGAAATTTAAAAAAAATTCCTTGAGAAGAAACACTGCTTTAAAGATTCTGCTTGGTTGGCAAAGCTTGCTTATTTGTGTGACATCTTCAGGCACCTGAATGAGCTGAATTCAGACATGCAGGGTCGAAATCATACCATGGTGGACATCGGTGAAAAAATTGCCTCGTTCAAGAAAAAAACTTGCTCTTTGGAGAGAAAAACTGGGTTAAGAGAAAACGGCTATTTTTCCAGAACTGAGTGCTGTGCTGGAAGATATGTCAGATATATCCCTTGTTGACATCAAAAGTATTTTGAAAGATCATCTGAATAACCTTCAGGAAGAAATGAACAGATATTTTCCAGAAAACGTCAATCTCAAGAAGTATAATTGGATCAGGGATGTGTTCAATGTGAACGTCAGTGAAGTTGGAGAAGATATGGCAGGATTTCAAGAGGAACTTATCGAACTCCAGGAAAATCAAGTGCAGAAGCAACACTTTGAAAACTTTCTGTATTCAAAACTTTAGACCCAACTTCAGGATAATCCCATTTTGACCTGAGAGGCTGAAATAGCTCTTCTCCCTTTTCCAACAATTTATCTCTGTGAACAAGGATTTTCAGGTCTTGTTGCAATTAAGACTAAAGCAAGGAGATGCGTGGATCCTCAGCATGACTTGCGTTGTGTTCTGTCCATCAATATAAAACCAAACTTTGAGGAGCTTCCCCACAAAATGAAGCTGCATCATGGCTGTCACTGAGAAAATCTTTGATTGTGTTATAAAGTATCATCTTCATGTAACTTTGTTTTTCATTTAGTCCAATTAAAAATTCTTTGAAATTTATTATGTGTTAGTAATTAATTCAATAAAATATATGAATAAACACAACGTATCAAAATGAATGGTCATAAACACTGTACGTACCAGCATTTAGGATTGCCAAGCCAGGACAAGATTGGATTCAGGGTCATCACCAAAAAACTTTGGGAAACATTGCCTTAAACCTTTTAGACAATTTTATACCCCTTTAAATACGTTGGGCATTTTCAGACCATTTAGACTGCTTAGACTCCTGAAGACAATTACATCCTTTGACCTTTCGACCCATTAGACCCCTTTAAAGCCTAACTACTATTGGAAAATACCCTTTAGACCTTCACACCCCTTCAGACACCTTCCACCTGTAGGCCCATTAGACCTTTATACCCCTTAGACTTTAAACCCTTTAGGCCCCTTTGGACGTATCCCACAAAAACATCTATACAGTCTTCTTTCAATGTCCAGACTACTTTTTTTCAGCCAATAATGCGTTATCTCCATCCACCCAGAGGTTGGGTACTCCAAAATCCTGACCTGTGAGTATGATACAAAATGTAAACTGTTCAGCCTGGCAGAGGTGTGTGCTCCACCAAGTGCCGTTCTAGTTGTCATTGTGTGAGGCTTATAGTTAATCAGCAAGGCTCCCTTGGCATCTTGAAAAACAGACCATATTCTTGCCTGCTGAGGGCTGGGTGTAAAATTTATTGGGTGATGTCAAGGTATTATGTTTTCATTGCATGGATTCCAATTTGGTTTCAGGATCACAGTGGTGAAGCCACACTTCGTCATCTGTTACCAAATGTGTGATAAAATCGCCTGGATCTGCATTGAATGGTTTAGAAGCATATGATACCAGCCATCTCTGAGCAATGTTGTTAAGGGTGACCCATCTTGCTGAGCCCACATAAATGGCTAATTTCAAGATCTGTGCATAATTTTCCGATGTCAACAGGGCAACTCTCAGTGTTTATTGACCCAACAAGGGCCACGGTTTGTAGGTCAGTCACATCTGCTGGCTATCTTCACCAGGGGTCATCTTCAAGTGATTTACATCCATGGTTAAAGTATGACAAGAATAAGAGGGAACACCTTCATTATACCCAGCCACTGTGCATTCAGGGATTTGTCCATTGATGGGCTGTCCTCCATTGCATAGAAAATTTAAAACTCCTTCATGCTCAAATTAAGTAAGATTTATAATTATGTGATGTATAAATCTTCGAGATTATCCCCTATAAAAACAGTCCAATTAATGACACCAATGACATGTAACAAGCATTACTGCAAGTTTATATGAGTAATTAGGAAAAAAGAAACCATGGCTCAGTCTCAGCGAAACACATGTTCCGAAAACATTTTGAATGCCCCTCAAAAACTGTCAAAGTATGATACGAAGTTAATTTGCATTCGAACTGCACAACAAGGCACCATTCCACAGACATGGATTGAATAATTCAGGAATCTACAATGTAAATGTTTCCCTGCAGCGCAATTCTAAATTCTACATATAATCATTCACGAACACACACGAAAGGTTAAAATCGAACTTACAAGGTAGAAATAAAAGAATGGATTCAGGCTTCTTGGGTGCCCCCAAATGACATTGACAATGTGTGCAGAGTTAGAAAATCTGTCGTCATATTATGAATCTATTCGTGATTCTCAGCAGTGCACCAACCCATAAACACAATACACATGCAGCCTAAGTAAAGTGTAAGCACAAGGATCACCTTAGCCAAATACCCAATGACAGTCAGGCATAAACCAGCCAGTCCACCACCTTCTACAGGCAAGACCACCAGTGATCCAAGAGAGCACCAATACAATGCAGGACAATACTCGAGTGAAGCTGAAGCTCTGTGATGAATTTTTCTCGCAGCGACCCACACACCAACAGTGCCCCAATTTTCCTGTTTGCAACTCCCTCAGGTAACCAGTGCAATGCTCAATCAGCTACCCGAGAGTTCTCTTTGTGCTTTATGATGTCTTTTTAAAAATGCTCTCAATCAGAGGTAATGCCAGTTAGTTCAACAGAACATAAAAATCAATCAGTCACATTGTTCACCTGCACAGCAATGACCTGGACATGATTTTTACTTCATACAGTCATCGAGCCTCTTTCTATGCCCCTGAGACAAGTCTTATATTATCAACCCCATTGCTCCAACATGCAACGCTCCAGTGCCTCGGTGACACAAGTCCAAGCCTGAGAAGCCGCCCACTCGTTCACACCTCAGATCACCCAAAGGTGCCTTTCAGCAGTGGCCAGAAGATTTATGATGAATGATTATTTCCGACTTCACTATTATTTAGTCGGAATAATTATTTATTCAATTATATTCAATGCTAATCTGGTGAGTTGGCCAGAAAGCTCAGATGGCAAAGCACTGTTGTTGTTCACCAAAAAAAACCTGTGTTTAATTCCTGGTCTGGGTACATCATTTTTCCACATATACTGATAATTACCCTGCGCTCGCAAAGCGAAAAGCAGGATTCGGCATTCGGTGGCGTGCGTGCATATCTGCATTTTAAAAATTCATTTTCTCGGCAACCATTGGCCCGATTGACACAAATTTTTACCATTGGAGTGCCTCCGCTTGTATAATTTTTTATCCATAATTATGACATCATAGGTCACGTGGTACGGACGCCATGTTGGAAAAACATTACACCTCTATCTCCCAAACTGATCAATGGAAATAATTGAAACATGGCTGGCTCATTGTGAAGTACTCCCAATGGGGAATAAGATATGTCGATGATGATGTCATCAGTGCGTTCATTATGATGTCATAATTTGACAAGTACACCGCTTGATCTGATCAGGATAAAAAAAAAATAATTTCACTGCAACTGTTAGTCTCATGGACACAAAATTTTCAGAATATGAGCGGCTCCTCCTGTAGAATCTTTTTAATGATAATTATGATGTCATAGGTCATGTGATACAGGCGCCATCTTGGAAAAACTGAAAATCATTGCACCTCTTCATCTCCAAAACCGTTGACTGCGCAGGGTAAGTATTCTATGAATACCATCTTGTTATTTATTCGTTCATTTATGAAGAACCGGTGTGCAGAAGACTGAGGGGTTTAAATTGCCTTCACCTCTGAGGCACCATAAAGTCTGCATTTAAATAAATAATCTGAAACTCCTCACAGGTTGGTTCACCACTGGGGAGTGGGAATTTCAATATTCCATGTCCCAAATTATTAATGGGTCAGTAGCTCAACAGAGGATGTTAGATTCGCCCAATTTTTCCACTTCCCAGCTGGCCCGGCCAAACATTTGTATGTCCACATTGGAATGTAGATGAAAGTTTGCTTCACCAATTCATCTACAAAATGGCACGTTTCCATTCTCAAGTGGTTGGAGAGGAAAGAAGTGCAAAAAGACAGAAATATTACATTTCAGCAGTGAAAGCCGACTGTTATTTTTTTATTCCAATTATTTTTTTATGTGTGTAATTAAGGCTATATAGTTAGTAGTTAAGGCGAGTGGAATAGCTAGTACACTGAACAGATCAAGCCTTATCAGGACAAAAGGAACAGGAGAGAGAGAGAGAGGGGGACAAACAACAGCAGTGGAGTTTAAGGACAAGATAGAGGGAGATTTGGACAAACAATGGGTGTGGGGAGAAATTGGGGGGGGTGGGGTGGCAGGAAAGGATGCATGGAGTGGACAAGATGGATACAGAAGGAAACTCTCAGGAAGAGGGAGATTTGGACAAACAATGGGTGTGGGGAGAAATTGGGGCGTGGGGGGGGTGGCAGGAAAGGATGCATGGAGTGGACAAGATGGATACAGAAGGAAATTCTCAGGAAGAGGGAGATTTGGACAAACAATGGGTGTGGGGAGAAATGGGGGGCAGGAAAGGATGCATGGAGTGGACAATATGGATACAGAAGGAAACTCTCAGGAAGAAAAAAACTTAAATCTTGGTGTGGGGTGGAATGGGGGGTTAAAGAGGATAAAAATATCATGGTTTTGGATTGGGGATAATCTGAGAAGGTGGTGAAGAGCTGTCTTGAAGACCTGGTGGGAGGAATGAGATTGAAGAGAATGTGGAAGTTGATTCAACAGATGGGAAAAAAGAGAAATCAATTAGTGGAAGTGAGCAGTCATTCTTGGTTTTGGGAGTTTCACCAAAAGGAGGTTGATGGTGGACCTCATGCGCCCTGCAGAAGCCTGTGGGGCGGGAGGGACAAAGCATGGAAAAAGCAGAGGGTGCAAGACCTGAAAGGGGGCTCTAAAGAAGACAAAGAGACTATGGACCTGTTTGAGATGGCAAAGTGATTGGCCCATAGGCTCAGATTCATTGTGAAAGATTCCAATGATCTTGAAGGCTTTGGTTTCTACAGCGCATCAAGCTGAATAACGTATATGGCAGGGGCACCAGCCCAGAGGGGACAGCAGTATTCTATCAAGATGTGGATGAAGTCCTTGGAGTTGGATAACAGTTCAGGTGTGCCAGGGAAGGAATTGGCATGATGGAGGACACCCAGTCAGCAGCTGGCTTTGGAAGCCAACTTTGAGATGTGGTCTTCCCAAGATAGATCATTGCTGATAGTGAGACCCAATCGTTTGAGTGACTGAATTTCCTCAAGAGAGTTGTAAATAAAGTATATGGGGGATATGCCAGACAACACTTTCAGGGAGAGAAAGAGAGTCAGTGTGTGGGATTTGTCAGGATTGAAAGATATATTCCAAGTGTTTGACCATCTTATGATTTTGTCAAGGTCTGAAGAGATGGAAGAGGCTGCAGCCTGGCCTATCTGAAGAAGAAAGGATGTTTTGCAGAAGGTGGAGTCATCAGCAAATAGATGAAGAGGATTTTCTAGAGAGTGAGAGAGAGAGAGAGTCCCTTGGATGAACGTTAAACTGGGTGCCACATCTGTTGGCATTAGTTGGTGGATGTTAAAGCCCCCATGGTGTCCTTCGTGAAGGGTAGACAAGTTATCCACAGGTCCCTGAACAAATTACAAATTACTGCCTGAATTAAACGTCCCAAGGGATCTGATATTTGTGGGGGTTCCTTGACACCACAATGGAGTGTGGTTGCTGTCTGGGCAGCAGCTTCTGCACTGTAAACAAAGTAACCAAATGGTTCACGCGTTTGATGCGAGTGGGCCTTCTTCGGATACAAAGGGTAACCAACAGCAACCATTCAGGTGTGTGGATTTTTTTTTCAACAAAAATTGTGGGGCAAACAGTAAGACATTATTTTGTAAAAAAAAACTTGAAATGCTTTCATGCAGTATAACTGGATTTAACGCAATGTTAATTTCTTTACACAAGTGCGGGCCCATAGGTGCGTGCCCGTAGGTGCGTAAACGACGACTGAATTGGGGCATTTTTTCACCCCACCTCTCACCCCCTCCCCTCTCTCGCCCCCTCCTCTCTCCCCCTCTCTCGTGCCAGTACCCTTCTCGTGGGTGAGGCGTGCCAGTATGTGCAGCTTCGTTCCTTCGCTCTCATAAACGACGACTGGATTGGGGCGTTTTTCAATTAGATCGGACCAACCGTATCATAAATGGCCATAACTTGGGAAACACCTGGGAAACATACTCAGGTCCCCAGCGTCAATTGTGAAGTCATATCAAACGAAGAAGTAGAATTGTGACGCCCCCTCTCTCTCGCTCCCCCATAGTCTTGTCCCTCCTCTCTCCCCCTCCTCTCTCGCTCCTCTCTCTCGTCCCCACTCTCACCTCCCCTCTCTCGCCCCTCCTCTCTCGAATTGTGACGCCCCCCTCTCTCTCACCCCCACTCTCACCCCCTCTCTCGCCCATCTCTCTCGCCCCACTCTCACCCCCTTCTCTTGCCCCCTCCTCTCTCCCCTCTCTTGAATTGTGATGCCCTCTCTCTCACCCTCTCTCTCCCTCCCCTCTCTCACCCCCTCTCTCACCCTCCTCTCTCCCCTCCTCTTTCCCCCCTCCTCTCTCACCCCTCTCTCTGTAAATGTACTCACAAATGTATTCACAAAAAAACAAATAAATAGATAAACATTAATTGTTACGTCATTCGTGATGTCATAGCAACCGTGACCTGTCATTGGTTTGGTATATAAATGGCCATAACTTTGGCACCGCTTGTCCGATTAATATAAAACCTTGAAAAGGCACATACTCAGGTCCCCAGAGTCGATTGTGACGCCATACCAAATGAAGAAGAAGAATTGTGACGTCAATCGTGGAAAAATAAATAAATTAACATTAATTGTGACGTCATTCGTAATGTCATAGCACCGTGTCTTGTCATTGGTCGACAGATAAATGGCCGTAACTTGGGAACCGCTCGTCCGATTGACATCAAACCTCGAAAAGGCACATCCGCGGGTCCCCAGCAATATTCCTGGCAAGTTTCCATCAGATCGGACTGGCGGTCGTCGAGAAACGGCGGTCGCATACAGACAGACAGACAAGCCGGTAGGCGACGAGGGATTCGCTAGGATCGAAGCGCTGGATACTATGCTTTTCATTCTGACTGATCCACCGACGAAGATTCATTGCCAAGACGTATTGGTTCACATACAATTGTTCCTCTGCCTGGCAAAATTTTTCCTATTGCGTATTTTGCCAACTGGGACTCCCCATAAAAAATGACGGTAAATAGACACCCTATTTTTGAAGGACTACCATTTGAAAAATAATCGGTTTGCTTGTTTGTGCTGTGGAGCCTCGCGTTGCAGACACACACACACACACACACACACACACACACACACACACACACACACACACACACACACACACACACACACACACACACACACACAACCCAATAAACTTCTCTCAATGCTCTTGTTTGACCACACCTCCTGAGCCACACAATATTTTTCATAAGCCACACCCACTTTCCACAAGCCACGCCCACTTTCCTATGCCACTCCCACTTTCCTACACCACTCCCACTTTTCATCAACCACATCTACTTTCCCTAAGCTCCGCCCACTTTCCTAAGCCCCTCATAAAAATGACGGCAAATAGACACCCAATTTTTGAAGGACTACCATCTGAAAAATAAAACCTCAATCAAAAATCAGCTGAAATAAAATTTTCTAAATATCTCGAAGTGTTTAATTCCGAAGTCTCATTTCTCTACATTCAAAACTGAAGGACAAGTATTGAAAATACTGTACGCGGTTTTTCGGCCACTGCACAGCAACGGGTGGTTGCTCGGCAACAAAATTCAAACGTGCACATTCCCAGTATATATTCCACATGTTGGCAAAGTTTCATCGAAATTGGTTCGCTGGTTCGTGCTGTGGAGCCTCGCGTTGCTTGCGCACGCGCGCACGCACGCACGCACGCACGCACACGCGCACGCGCGCACGTGCGCAAACACGCACACACACACACACGCACACACGCACACGCACACGCACGCACACACACACACACACACACACACGGAAAACCCGACAATAAGGGAAATCTAGCATATATAGCGAATCCAACAGACAGACAGACAGACAGACAGACAGACACACACATACACACACACAGAGATTGCTGGAATTATAGATAGATAACAGTCACCAAAGATCCCCTGTCCAAATCTGACAGGTGGAGCCTCAAGTTTAACAGAACCTTTTGAGTGTGATGTCATTTGTCGCACCTGGTCCTGTTTGAGTGATATCTGCCCCATCTCTTTGCTGCCCACAAACGAATTGCTGAGACGAAAAACTCGTTTACCAGGCTGCACACGCATCACAAAACTTGCAGGGAAATAGCCAAGCCGTCCACGTACTCTTCCCTGCCAGACAAACGAGGGGTAGGGGACAGGGGGCAGCTACTTTGAACTCCAAGGTAACTTGGAACGTTACGAAGAGGTCTTGCAATGATGTAAAAGTGAAACCTTTCTCAACCCAAACTTAAACATGTGGAATGATCATAGCAAGAAATCCAAGATAGAAAAAAGTATTATCTCCATGTCATAGAATAACCAAGATATTTGAAAACTTTTGCAAAGTTACCTCTGCCGCTGTTGGTATGGATCCAGCAAATCCAAAACTTGTGATTTATGAGTAACAAGATTTTATGAGCAACAAGGGCAACAAAATGGTTTTTAGTTTTCTTTGATAAAACATTTGAGATTAAGTTCACACCTCATATGTACCATATTAACTTGATTTTATAACAGCATGAAATTGAGTAAAGAAAAGTTCATGATAAAATAAGTTTAAACAAAATCAGCAAAAAACTTTTCTTTTGGTTTATAAATTTCCTCTTCCAACTTTGTGCAGCATGTTTGCTAATCTTCGAAAGATTTTAAACATTTAGTCATCAATCTGAAGACAACCTCCAATGGCAATTTCGCACAAAATGCCTGATACCAATAAATATTACTCAAAAGTTCCCTCTCTCCCACAACTCCATTGAGCAACAAACGTTACAAGAAAACAAATATTATATTTCCCAATGCCATAGTTTTCTGTTGCTATTCCCTGGTATCCACATCAAAATTTTGTCGATTTGTTTCCAAAGGAAAATCACAGTTGGACACAACAATCAAGGGAATGAGAAAACAGGAAAAAACGAGATAAAGGAGGAGAGGAAACCCAATAACCTGCAAGTAGGATCTGGGTTCGTTCAGCAGGGTTAACAGTTGTAGAAAAGATTGTGTGCAGGGAGAGGGTATGACATGAGATTTCTTAATTGTAAAAGTAATTTTTGAATATATCCACCAAGCAAAAATTCCTTTCCTGTAGTAATTCTCTGCAGACAACTGCAGTAGATGAGAGTACAACTCTCATATATATATAGTTATAACTGTAGCATTTTTGCCGAGGCTCACGCCCGCATTCCCAACTGCCCAAGTGCGTTCGTACATCTTGCATGACACATGAGTTGTAATCAAGAAATTGTCTCTTTTGTGAGTGCGAGTAATAAAGTGAGCAGCAGCATTTATCAGGTTTTCTTGTGTTTCATTTTGTACTGTCTTTACAGGTATCACAAATACCAAACAAACTCACAAATTAATGAAACAGAGATAACAATAATTTTAGATTTCCAGGAATTGGAGGAATGAATATAATGTAAGTAGACGTTTGGACTTAATGGGCAAACTAGCAACTTTAAATCATCCTGGTGTTTTGCAGGCAGGATGTTGCATCGTCGTCCTTCAGATCAATGTTAAACTGAATGTCACTTCTGCCAGAATTAGTTGGTGGACAATTAGAAAAAAACAATTTTTTTAGGATTTATCAAAAAATTCAGTCTCGTTGCTGTGCAACGGTGGTGTCCATATCAACGGTGCTCAAAAGCATACAAGTAGATCCTGGTCTGAACCTACCTGTCAAGTTTCATCAAAATTGGTTGACTCCTCTGGCCTCCAGAGCTTTTCATTACATACAAACATACAAACAAACATACATACAAACATACATAAAAAGTGAAAATAAGGGTACTCCAGTGACTGCCCAACAAGTCGGTAGGCGACATGGGTAGTCGCTACATAATTGCATACAAGTCATACATTTTTTGACAGATCGGGCTGAAAATCTTTGACAAAGAGGTTGATTATCGTGCGCATAAAAGCCAAGAAGCCGATTTTTGACTTTCGAAAAAATAATTTTTTTAGGATTTTTCAAAAAAGTCAAAGTCCTGTTGCTCTGCAACGGTCGTGTCCATAGTAACGTTGCTCAAAAGCGAACAACGAGATCCTCATATGTACCTACCTGTAAGGTTTCATCAAAATTGGGTGAGTCCTCTGGCCTCCAGAGTTGTCCATGACATGCAAACATACAAACAAGCAGGCAGGCGACATGGGTGGTTGCCACATAATTGCATACGAGTCATACAGTTTTTGACGGATCGGGCTGAAAATCTTTGACAAAGAGGTTGATTATTGTGCGCATAAAAGAGTGGAAGCCCCTTTTTGACTTTTGAAAAAATAACTTTTTTAAGAATTTTTCAAAAATTTCAAAGTCCCGTTGCAAGGCAACGGTGGCGTCCATAGCAACGGTGCTCAAAAGCATACGAGATCTAGGTATGAACCTACCTGTAAGTTTCATCAAAATCGGTTGACTCCTCGGGCCTCCAGAGCTGTCCATTGCATACAGACAGACATACATACAGACAGACAGAAAAAGTGAAAATAAGGGTACTCCAGTGACCGCCCAACATGTAGGTAGGCGACATGGGTGGTCGCTACATAATTGCATACGAGACATAGTGTTTGACGGATCGGGCTGAAAATCTTTGACAAAGAGGTTGATTACAAAGCGCATAAAAGCCGAAAAGCCGATTTTTGACTTTCGAAAAAATATTTTTTTGGGGATTATTCAAAAATTTCAAAGTCCCGTTGCAAGGCAACGGTGGTGTCCAAAGCAATGGTGCTCAAAAGCATACAACGAGATCCAGGTCTGAACCCACCTGTCAAGTTTCATCAAAATTGATTGAGTCCTCTGGCCTCCAGAGCTTTCCATTATATACAAACATACAAACGTAGAAACAAACAAACATACATACAAACAAACATACATACAAACATACATACAGACAGACGGAAAAAGTGAAAATAAGGGTACTCAAGTGACCACCCAACAAGTCTGTAGGCGACATGGGTGGTTGCTACATAATTACATACGAGACATACAGTTTTTGACGGATCGGGCTGAAAATCTTTGACAAGAGGTTGATTACAGTGTGCATAAAAGCCAAGAAGCCGATTTTTGATTTTCGAAAAAAAATATTTTTGGGATTTTTCCAAAATTTCAGAGTCCCATTGCTAGGCAATGGTGGCGTCCATAGCAACGGTGCTCAAACGCATAAAACCAGATCCTGGTATGAACCTACCTGTCAAGTTTCATCAAAATCATTTGACTCCTCTGGCCTCCAGAGCTGTTCATTACGTACAAACATACAAACATAAAAAAGAAACAAACATACATACATACATACAGACGGAAAAAATGAAAATAAGGTACTCCAGTGACCACCCAACAAGTCGGGAGGTGACATGTGTGGTCACTACATAATTGCATACGAGACAGTTTTTGACGGATCGGGCTGAAAATCTTTGACAAAGAGGTTGATTACAAAGCGCATTAAAGCCGAAAAGCCGATTTTTAACTTTCGAAAAAATATTTTTTTGGGGATTATTCAAAAATTTCAAAGTCTCGTTGCAAGGCAACGGTGGTGTCCATAGCAACGGTGCTCAAAAGCAGAGAAGTAGATCCTGGCCTGAACCTACCTGTCAAGTTTCATCAAAATCGGTTGACTCCTCTGGCCTCCAGAGCTGTCCATTACATACAAACAAACAGACAGACGGAAAAAGTGAAAATAACGGTACTCCAGCGACCACCCAACAAGCCGTGAGGCGAGAAGGGTGGTCCCTACATAATTGCATAATAGTCAAACCGTTTTTGCAAATCGGGCTGAACATTTTTGACAAAGAGGTTGATTATAGTGCGCATTAAAGACTGGAAGTCGATTTTTGATTTTCGAAAAAAATTTTTTTCGGATTTTTCAAAAATTTCAAAGTCCCGTTGCAAGGCAACGGTGGCATCCATAGCAACGGTGCTCAAAAGCATGCAACGAGATCCAGGTCTGAACCGACCTGTCAAGTTTCATCAAAATTGGTTGACTCCTCTGGCCTCCAGAGCTTTCCATTACATACAAACATCCAGAAAGCCGGGAGGCGACATGGTTGGTCGTGACAGAATTGCATACTCGTCAACAGTTTTTGATGGATCGGGTTGAAAGTTTTTGACAAAGAGGTTGATTGTATTGCGCATAAAAGACTGGAAGTCGATTTTTGATTTTCGAAAAAATTTTTTTTTCGGATTTTCCCTCCCTTTGCAAAGTCCCTTTGCTCGGCAACGGTGGTGTCCAAAGCATCGGTGCCTAAAAGCATAAAACTAGATCCTGGTATGAACCTACCTCTCAAGTTTCATCAAAATCGGTTGACTCCTCTGGCCTCCAGAGCTGTCCATTACATACAGACATACATACATACAGACAGAGAGAAAAAGTGAAAATAAGGGTACTCCAGTGACCACCCAACAAGCCGGTAGGCGATATGGGTGGTCGCTACATAATTGCATACAAGTCATACAGTTTTTGAAGGCTCGGGCTGAAATTTTTTGTCAAAGAGGTTGATTATAGTGCGCATAAAAGCCTGCAAGCCGATTTTTGATTTTCGAAAAATAAATTTTTGGGGATTTTTCAAAAATTTCAAAGTCCCGTTGCAAGGCAACGGTGGTGTCCATATCACCCGTACTCAAAGGCATACAACGAGATCCTGGTATGTACCTACCTGTCAAGTTTCATCAAAAGCGTTTGCTCCTCTGGCCTCCAGAGCTGCCCATTACAAACAAACAAACATACATACATACATACAAACATACATACAGACAGACCGAAAAAATGAAAATAAGGATACTCTAGTGACCACCCAACAAGTCGGTAGGCGAAATGGGTGGTCGCTACATAATTGCATACTAATTATACAGTTTTTGACGAATTGGGCTGAAAACCTTTGACAAAGAGGGTGATTATAGTGCGCATAAAGGCCTTGAAGCCGATTTTTGATTTTCGAAAAAATTAATTTTTTGGGATTTTTCAAAATTTTCAAAGTCCTGTTGCTAGGCAACGGTGGTGTCCATATCAACGATGCTCAAAAATCATAGAACTAGATCCTGGTGTGAAGCTTCCTGTCAAGTTTCATCAAAATCGGTTGACTCCTCTGGCCTCCAGAGCTGTCCATTACATACAGACATACAGAAAGCCGGGAGGCGACATGGGTGGTCGTGACATAATTGCATACTTGTCATACAGTTTTTGACAGATCGGGCTGAACATTTTTGACAAAGAGGTTGATAATAGTGCGCATAAAAGCCTGGAAGCTGATTTTTGATTTTCGACAAAACTATTTTTTAAGGATTTTTCAAAAATTTCAAAGTACCGTTGATAGGCAACGGTGGCGTCCATAGCAACGGTGCTCAAAGGCATAAAACTAGATCCTGGTATGAACCTACCTGTCACGTTTCATCAAAATTGGTTGACTCCTCTGGCCTCCAGAGCTGTCCATTTCAAACAGACATACAAACAAATAAATAAAAACAATGTCACCCACAGGGTTACCCGTATCTTGCAAAAAGGTGACCACGTGTGACTTCTTTAAGGTCACACTGAGGTGAACAGAGCTGCTATCCACCAGGAGCAACTCCTTGAGGAATATCTGCCTACGAGAGATTCCGATGAGAATCGTTCTACAGAGTAACCATGAAAAATATGCTTTTGCCTCATAACGTCACCAAATGACGTCATAATGTCTCAAGCTTGACATATCTAGAAAGCACTCATCGAGGTGTTCAATTTGAGGTACTACACGATATGGTTCCTAAAACTTGAAAATTTGACCTTGGGGTCAAATATGTTTGACCTCAGGCGCTAACCATGAAGGTCAAGGCCAATCGCCACCAAAAATTAATCAGCTGAGCGCCAGACATTGAACTATATTCCCATGAAGTTTGAAGACGATCCGATCAAAATTACTAAAAAAATAAGGGTTTTGTCGACTCCCCTGATTTGCGACAAAGTGACCTTGACCTTTGACCTTGACCTTGAAAATTTTATGCGCTAATAGGGTCCTCTATAGCCCTCTGATATGCGAAGTTACAAAAATTTCGAATTATAACTGTGCTCTGCAGAGTGATTTATACGTGATTAGAGACCAAAAAAAACAAACAAACAAAAAAACATATGAAGGTCAAGGCCAATCGGTACCAAAAATTAATCACCTGAGCGCCAGACCATGAACTATATTCCCATGAAGTTTGAAGACGATCCGATCAAAATTACTCAAAAAATAAGGGTTTCGTCGACTCCCCTGATTTGCAACAAAGTGACCTTGACCTTTGACCTTGACCTTCAAAATTTTGTGCATTGAAAGGGACCTCTATAGGCCTCTGATATGCGAAGTTACAAAAATTTCCAATGATAACTGTGCTCTGCAGAATTTTTTATACGTGATTACAGACAAACAAAAAAAATAATAATAATAAAAAAAACATACAAGCTGACTAACATATCTTGCAAAAACTTCATTTTGGCAAGATAACAAACAAACATACATCCAAACATACATACAGATAGACGGAAAAAGTGAAAATAGGAGTACTCTCGCGCCCACCCAACAAGCCAGTCGGCAACATGGGTGGTTGCTACATAATTGCATCCTCGTCATGCAGTTTTGACGGATAGGGCTGAAATTTTTTGACAAAGAGGGTGATTATAGTGCGCATAAAAGCCTTGAAGCCGATTTTTGATTTTGGACAAAACAATTTTTTTAGGATTTTTCAAAAAATTCAAAGTCCCGTTGCTGGGAAACGGTGGCGTCCATATCAACGGTGCTCAAAAGCATATAACCAGATCCTGGTATGAACCTCCCTGTCAAGTTTCATCAAAATTGTTTAACTACTCTGGCCTCCAGAGCTGTACATTACATACAAACATACAAACAAACAAACATAAAAAGAAACATACATACAGACAGACGGAAAAAGTGAAAATAAGTGTACTCTCGCGACCACCCAACAAGCCGGAATTCGACATGGGTGGTCGCGACATAATTGCATGCAAGTCATGCAGTTTTTGACAGATCGGGTTGAAAATGTATGACAAAGAGGCTGATTATTGTGCACATAAAAGCCTGGAAGCCGATTTTTGATTTTCGAAAAATTAATTTTTTTAGGATTTCTCAAATACAGTAATCCCCCGCTATATCGCAGTTCACTTATCGCGCCCCCGGTTCATCGCGGGTTTTCCCTTGGAACCAAACTAATTTTTTCTGCGGATTCCCCCGGTATATCGCGGTAATAATATATAAAATATAAATTATTTAAGCGATAAATTATAACGCGTGGCGCTCGACCAGTCACACAACGCAAGAGACAAAGTTTCGCTTGTGAACTTCGAAGATTTTCTACATTTTTTTCTCCAAGCCCTACGATGCCGCCCAAATGCCCTGCACTTTCTAAAGCTTCTGGCAAGGAACCGAAGCGCCAGAGGAAGGTCCTGACGCTCCAGGAGAAGGTGAAGGTGCTAGATATGCTTCCGGAAGGAAAAGGTTTGCCGCGGTTGGACGAGCACTGCCAAACCGACCAGACCAGACAAGTCGATCTCCGGCACCGAGAACCCGATCACTGCCATACCGACCAGACCAGACGAGTCGATCTCCAGCACCTCAAACCCGATCACTGCCAAGCCGATTAGACCAGACAAGTCGATCTCTGGCACCTCGAACCCGATCACTGCCAAGGCGACCAGACTTGACGAGTCGATCTCCGGCACCTCAAACCAGATCACTGCCAAGGCGACCAGACCAGACAAGTCGATTTTTTGGGAGGCATCCATTCATCACGGATTTTCACTTCTCGTGGGGGGGGGGGGGTTTGGAACGTAACCCCCACGATAAACGGGGGATGACTGTATTTCAAAGTCCCGTTGCTCGGCAACGGTGGCGTCCATAGCAACGGTGCTCAAAAGCATAGAACTAGATCCTGCTCTGAAACTACCTGTCAAGTTTCATCAAAATTAGTTGATTCCTCTGGCCTCCAGAGCTGTCCATTTCAAACAAACACACAAACATTCATACAGACAGACGGAAAATGTGAAAATAAGGGTACTCGAGAAACCACCCAACAAGCCGGTAGGCGACATGGGTGGTCGCGACATAATTGCATCCTAGTAATACAGTTTTTGATGGATCGGGCTGAAACTTTTTGACAAAGAGGTTGATTATAGTGCGTATAAAAGCCATGAAGACGATTTTTGATTTTCGAAAAATTTAATTTTTTAGGATTTTTCAACAATTTCAAAGTCCCGTTGCTAGGCAATGGTGGTGTACAGAGCAACTGTGCTCAAAAGCATAGAACTAGGTCCTGGTGTGCATCTACCTATCAAGTTTCATCAAAATTGGTTGACTCCTCTGGCGTCCAGAGCTGTCCATTACATACAAACATACAAACAAACAATCAAACAATCAAAACAAGCATACACACATACACACATACAAACATACAGACAGATGGAAAAAGTGAAAATAAGGGTACTGTAGCTAACACCCAACAAGCCGGTAGGCGACATGGGTGGTCACTACATAATTGCATTCTAGTGACTACATAATTGCATAGGTGTACCATATCCCTGTGTGTCGTATGAGGTGACCAGGGTTGCGTCAGGAAGGGCATCCGGCGTAAAAGCCTATGCCAAATCATTATATGGACAATAAAACGGATTTCCATACCGGATCGTCGAGTGCCCGGGTTACCAACGCCCGCCACCGGTACCGTTGGTCAGCAGGGTACCGGTGGAAATTGTGCTACTTCTGGGCGAAGGAGGAGAAGGAGACGGGGAAGGCGGGTCCAGAGGCAGTGGGGGAGGGGGAAGTGTAGAAGTGTGGAGGTGAGAGTTGGAACTCTGAATGTTGGGACTATGACTGGCAAAGGGTGAGAG
This sequence comes from Eptatretus burgeri, assembly GCF_056783735.1. NCBI lineage: Eukaryota > Metazoa > Chordata > Myxini > Myxiniformes > Myxinidae > Eptatretus > Eptatretus burgeri. Next base: position 54,564,043 of record NC_140964.1, on the reverse strand, counting down.
TTGGCTGATATGATGGAGAGAAGAAAGGAAGACATACTGTGTGTTCAAGAGACCAAGTGGATGGGGAGTAAGGCGAGGAGCATTGGAGGTGGTTTCAAACTGTTCCATCATGGTGTGGATGGGAGGAGAAATGGTGTCGGGGTAATCCTGAAGGAAGATTATGTCAAGAGGGTGTTGGAGGTGAGGAGAGTGTCTGACCGAGTGATGAGTGTGAAGTTGGAAATTGAAGGGGTGATGATGAATGTCATCAGTGCATATGCCCCACATATGGGGTGTGAGATGGAGTATAAAGAAGATTTCTGGAGTGAGTTAGATGAAGTGGTGGAGAGTGTATCCAAGGATGAAAGAGTGGTGATTGGAGCAGATTTCAATGCGCATGTTGGGGAAGGGAATAAAGAGGATGAGGAGGTGATGAGTAGGTACGGTCTCAACGAGACGAATGTGGAAGGGCAAATGGTGGTAGATTTTGCAAAAAGAATGGAAATGGCAGTGGAAAATACGCATTTCAAGAAGAAGGAGGAACACAGGGTGACGTACAAGAGTGGCGGAAAGTGCACACAGGTGGATTACATCTTAAGCAGGAGATGCAACCTGAAAGAGATTAGAGACTGTAAGGTGATGGCAGGGGAGAGTGCAGCTCGACAGCATCGATTGGTGGTCTGTTGGATGATTTTGGAGGTGAGGTTTAGGAAGAGAGTGATGGCTCAACCAAGGACCAGATGGTGGAAGCTGAAGGAGGAAGACTGTTTGTTGGAATTTAGGGAGGAGGTGAGACAGGTGTTATATGGTGGTAAAGAGGGGTGCGATGATTGGGCAACTATAGCAGAAGTGGTGAGGGAGATAGCTAGGAAGGTACTTGGTTTGACATCTGGACAGAGGAAGGAAGATAAGGAGACTTGGTGGTGGAATGAGGAAGTACAGGAAAGTATAAGGAAGAAGGGGTTGGCGAAAAAGAAGTGGGATAGCCAGAGAGATGAACAAAGTAGGCAGGAGTACAAGGAGTGGCGACACAAGGCAAAGAGAGAGGTGGCAAAGGCCAAGGAAAAGGCATATGACGAGCTGTATGAGAAGTTGGAAACAAAAGAAGGGGAAAAGGATTTGTACTGATTGGCAAGACAGAGTGACCGAGCTGGGAAGGATGTGCTCCAGGTTAGGGTGATAAAGGACACGAATGGGAATGTGCTGACATGCGAGTAGAGTGTGTTGAGAAGGTGGATGGAGTACTTTTAGGAGCTGATGAATGAAGAAAATGAGAGAGAGTAGGTTGGAAGAGGTGGAGATAGTGATTCAGGAAGTGGGGTGGATCAGTAAGGATGAAGTGAGGACGGCTATGAAGAGGATGAAAAGTGGAAAGGTGGTTGGCCCAGCTGATATACCAGTGGAGGCATGGAAGTGTTTGGGAGAGATGGCAGTGGGGTTTTTAACCAGATTGTTCAATAAAATCTTGGAAAGTGAGAGGATGCCAGAGGAGTGGAGATAAAGTGGACTGGTTCCGATTTTCAAGAACAAGGGTGATGTGCAGAGCTGTGATAGTTACAGACGGATAAAGTTGTTCAACCACACTATGAAGTTGTGGGAAATAGTGGAAGCAAGGTTGAGAGGAGAGGTGATTATTTATGAGCAGCAATATGGGTTTATGCCAGGAAAGAGCACCACTGATGCGAGGTTTGCTTTGAGAATGTTGATGGAGAAGTACAGGGAAGGCCAGAAGGAGTGACATTGTGTGTTTGTGGATTTAGAGAAAGATAATGATAGGGTGCCAAGAGAGGAGTTGTGGTATTGTTTGAGGAAGTCGGCAGTGGTAGAGAAGTATGTGAGGATGGTGTAGGATATGTATGAGGACAGTGAGACAGCGGTGAGGTGTGCGGTAGGAATGATGGACCGGTATAAGATAAAAGTGGGATTGCACCAAGGATCGACTCTGAGCCTTTTCCTGTTTGCAATGGTGATGGACAGGTTGACGGACAAGATCAGACTGGAGTCTCCATGGACTTTGATGTTCTTGGATGACATCATGATCTGTAGGGAGAGTAGGGAGTAGGCTGAGGCGAGCCTTGAGAGGTGGAGGCACGCACTGGAGAGAAGGGGAATGATAGTCAGTAAGAGTAAGACGGAGTACATGTGCGTAAA
>NC_140964.1:54441913-54549413 GCF_056783735.1 Eptatretus burgeri | reverse complement strand
AAGCTAACCCTTCCCCCTAACTAGTTTCCATCCTGTGCCCCGGTAAGGGGGTCTTCCACCCCTTGCCCAGGAATCCTTTGTACCCGAAAGTGAGGCTTGCTTTTTTTTTTTTTTTCCATGCGCATCACCAGCGCGGCAACTCGCGCACTTTGCACCTGTCCGTGACGTCATGCAGCTGCACGTGTACCTCGTCCCTCCTTGGACGGTACCATCCGGCAGAGATACCCCTCCTGCCGGATTCCAACCCCATGTGCAGCCATGACGTCACCGTGCGCATAAAAAAAAACACAAGCCCCACGTCTCGAGGGGTTCCCCACGCGAACACATGTGCTTTGCCCGTTGGAGCTTAACACACACGATCGCGTGGAGAACCCGTCCGGTCCAAATCCGTAATCCTGCCTAAACTTTGTCCGTCCGCGGGATCGGCAAATCCACCGCTGGCGTTTCCGGACAGGGACTTCACTCTCGCAAGCGAGCACGTGGCGGTCTCGTGCGTTGCACAGCACGAACCGCGTGCTCACTGCTGGGTGAACCCGGCACGGTCCCCGAAACAACTACAGCCGCTACTCGGCTTTCTCTCCTCTGTCGCCGTCTCTGTCTCCATTCCACACACGCACTCCCGCGTGTTACGACGCTCACACTCCACACCATTAAACTCACACCGGGAGACGCGGCTGCGTGCTCCCGCATGCCAACCGACATCTCCCTCACATACCGCTCTCTCACACACACGGTCTCCCTTGCACACAGCGACCTTGCACACGGCCGTTCACTCACGCATGCAGGGGCACTCACCCGCGGTGCCTCATCCACACACCGTGCCTCACTCACACACGCGGGGGCACTCAACCGCGGTTCCTCATCCACACTGGCCGTTTCACTCACACACACGGCCTCTTCCACACACGGTGCCTCATCCACACACGGCGTGCTGGGAAGCACGTACTCTGGCACCATCGCCACCACACCACTCACACACGGGGTCGCTTCCACACACGGGGACGCACTCACACCTTGCACCACACACACAGGGACAACCACACTGGGGATTCATGTCCCCACAAGGGTCTCCGGGGCCTCTATACCCCCCAAGCTTTCCGTGCACCCGTTCACAGCACCCGTCCCCTCAACCTCGCAAAGCACGACCGAACTCACCTGGTCGTGACTCGCCTCAAGGGGGCATACTCCCTCCCCTCGTTCCTGGAGGAGGCCATCCAGGTGCTCGCACTGGGTCCCTACACGCTCCGCGAGCTCAACCTCACTATCCTCCACTACCTCTGTGTGTGTGTGTGCGTCACTTACCCCGTCTTCATCGTGTAGCCTTTCCTCTATTTTTTTTGTCTCCCGTGTCTCTGCCAACTCGGTCAACTCTTCACCCTTTACCTCCCTTGTCTCAACTATTATTATTTCCTTTGTCACGGCCTTCATGCCCGCCTGCAGGCATCGGCCCATGTTCTGCGTCTCACCCCGCAGCTTTTTCGTTTCTTCCTTCATTTGCTTGTTCATGCCTTTCATTTCGTTTATAAATTCAGTTGTGTTTGCATCCATCTTTTCGATTATTTGTTGTGTATTCGCATCCATTCTCGCTGTCATTGCCGCCAGCATGGCGCATAGCTGGGCCATGTCGGGTGCGCTTGGGTGAGCCGTTTCGGCAAGGGTCGGCGGGTTTTGGTGGAGAGGGGGGGGGAGGTGTCATACCCCGCGGCCGCTGCCGCACCCATTTCGGGCTCTGGGTTCAGTTGGGCGAGTCCGTGTTCCTGCACAATCAACATTTCCTGCTCGGGGATTCCATCCTGGACCATGGATCCTACACATTCTACATCCATTTCTAATACCCCCGGCTCCCGCTCGCCTTGAGACGCCATCTTGCTTCTCGTGAAGGGTTAATTTCGCTCGCTCGTAATTTGGAGGGAATCGGGGGTCGCTTCTCTCACCCCTGGACCGATTCCCGTGAATTTAGCCGGAGACAGGAGAGCCCGTTTTCCTGTTCTCCGATACCAGTGCTGCGAGGAGGGCGATGGATTTGTATAGCACGACCTGACACCAGTGTTGCAGATTCGCGCCCGCCGGCGTGCTGACGGCCACGTAACTCGAATCGCGGCACGTCGCCCACCGGACGGACAATCCAGTCGTGACCCTCTCGGACTAACGCCGGGAACGAGTCACGGGTGGACCTTTCGGTCTCACCGCGATCGAGCCAATCAGCCCCCGCGTGGGATAGGGTTGCTCGCCAAATTCGACCTACCTAAGTACCCACACGGAGGGTAGACCGGGTGATCGCACCTCGCCGCAGGTCGACTTCGGACACGGGCCACTTAAGCGACCCGTTCCGTACTATCGGGATAACCGAGCGGTGTTATCGTCGACCTCGACGGTTCGATTAATTATCGGGCGTATTCAGCCCACTACCAACCCTTTACGTGAAGCAAGATGAGGATTCAATGAAAGAAATGACGAAGCGAAGCGGGAAACAGTTCAACACAAAGCACATTTATTCGCGATGAACGGAAAGCACACATATTCAATTCCACCAAAAGCACACAGAAAAGAAAAACACAATGCAATTTACACAAAAAGCAAATGCGACAATGCAGATCTACTACCGATTACGCGAGCACACGGCAACACTTATACAATTTTACTTCACAGACGGCGCCGACAACACATACCCAAAACCAAGAAAAAGAATAGAGAACCCTCAAGGATGAGGCGGGCCTGAGGCCGAGACCGGGTCGGGCCTACCCGTCTGGTGATGAGACGCGGAGCGGCGATGGTGCCTCAACTCCGCGGGCCTCGTGGACAGTGTCTGGTAGGGGGTGGGAAAGGGGCCCCCTTGGTCGCACTATCTCAGCGCGGGGGGAAACAGGAGGGGGGTTGCTGATGCTCGGGGTATAGAGGATTCCTACTCTGCCTCGAGTCCCGCGACGAGCGTCTCCACCTCGGCCAGGTCGCGCTGTCGGCCTCCCTGGGGTGCAGCTCCCTGCACGACGCGAGCACCCCCTCGTCTGCTCTCGCCGCCTCTCCACAGCTCCGTCCCCTCCGCTCCGACTCCAACGCACACGACGACGACCAGCTCCTTCTTGCCAACTCCACCGCCCGCGAAGTCTTAACTCTCTGTTTCTCTTGTTTCTGACGAACACGGTCGCTTATATAAGCCCCGTGGCTTCGCCTTTGACCCCCTCCCTTCGACCTTTCACCTCGCTCCCCATTGGCCCGAGAAAAAGTGGGCGTGAATGCTTTTTGATCCATAAATTTGCATATATCGATCGCCCTCCAACGCCCTGGAGGCGGGGCCAAATCGCCCCTCGCTCACCGATTGGACGGCAAAAAGTAGGCGTGTGTCGTTTTTGATCCGTTTTTGAAGCACAAAATCCGTGATTTTGTACACGCTGTTCGGCGCGCGCCCTGCACGAGTCCAACACCGTTACCCACAAGCGGCGCAAGAACGGTGGCGATGCGACGGTTGCGAGGTGTGACGTGAAGGTCGTGGCGGTTGTGGTGAAGCGGCGTTGTGGTTGGTGGTTGATGTTGTGACTGGTGGTGGTAACAATGGCGGTTGGTCCAAAATAAAGATAGTAAAAGAAAAACGGCTATCCTGAAGAGTGGCAGCACGCATAAATGACATGTATTCCCACTAGACAACGGGTTTGGGCCTAACTACACATGTACTTCCCGAGATATCTCACCTAAGGGACCTGAATGGTGGTTTGCGAATTTGGTAACCACAACAATATATATATATATATATATATATATATATATATATATATATATATATATATACATACATATACATATACATACATATACATACAAGTAGAGTAATAATGGGGCTTCTGAGGCATCCATGCAAATGAATGGGGAAGATGGGGAAAACTCTCTGAATCAACCCTGAAAAAGCCTAAAACAGGAGACTGATTCCTCCCCCTCCCATACAAATGAATGGGGAAACCTTTCTGACTCAAGGCCCATCAGTTCAAAACAGGAGAATGATTTTCTCTCCCCCCTCTGACTTTCTGACTCTCGGTCCATGGGGTCAAAAGAAGAGATCGATCTCTACCCCATTGAGCACATGTTAAACTGAGACTTACTTATTTCCTTTCATATTTTCATTCCACTCAAGGAGTGATCCAATAAATATTTGTCCATGTTCTATTCGAGGTAAGAGCCTGGTGTTGGCGCAGTGGTTAGGGCAGCGGCTTGGGATCCAAGAGGTCCTGAGTTCAAGCCCCGTTGAGCCACTGAATTAATACACCAGGGGGTTAACTCAGCCTGTCATCCTTCCGAGGTCGGCGAAATGAGTACCAGTATACTGGGCCGGTGTATACCCCGGTTAAAATAGGTGTACCATATCCCTGTGTCGTAAGAGGCGACCAGGGTTGCGTCAGGAAGGGCATCCGGCGTAAAACATGTGCCAAATCACTATGCGGATCATAATGGATGATCCGCTGTGGCGACCCCTAACGGGAGCAGCCGAAAGAAGAAGAAGAAGAGTTCTATTCGAGGTAATAAATTAATTTTCCGATTACATTCATCACCATCGAGTATATTCACAAATATTATTTTAGAACTTCGTTCTTGGTTTATATGTCTTTGTTGAGCAGAAATAAAATGATAAACTTCTCTCAATGTTCTTGTTTGACCACCTCCTGAGCCTCAGATTATTTTTCATAAGCTACGCCCACTTTTCCATAAGCCACGCCCCTTTTTATTAAGCCATGCCTCCTTTTCTTATGCCACACCCACTTTTTATGAACTGCATCCACTTCCCCTCAGCTCCGCCCACTTTCCCTAAGCCCAGCCCACTTTTGTTAAGCCCCACCCTCTTTTGTGAGGACCTCCTACTCTTACATCATTTGCAGTTAATCTCTGACTCACAAGGCTTGCCTGGGCTTGCCCAGGGAATTTCCAAAGGAAACCACACCTACCAGTCTTTCTATATAAAGGCTTGAAACCCAGACTGAATTTAAACATATTTTTACTTTTATTGAGAATGGACTGCTGTGCTGAGCTTGAGTGGGATGACTTTGAAGTTCCTTTGAGTTCTACTACTTGTCTGGAACTAAACCTTCAAGTTTATGAACTGGATTCAAACGTCTTATCTATTGAGGTAAGATTTTATTTTCCTATTTACAGAGTTTGATTTAAGCATATAATCATTTAATAATTAAATCACTTAATTAATACATTAATATTTTCTCTCACAGGAAATTGTATCTGAAATACAAAATGAAAATACTGCTTTTGCCACAACTTGGGGCGAAATTGTTGGTTTGGTTGAAGACCTTGTGAGCGACCAAGACCCACAGAACGAGCTCGACCTTGGTGACCCAACCAAAGAGTTATACCTTGGGGACCCGCAAAATCCTGAAAGAGTTTTACATCAATGGTACTCATTGCAAGTTATCAAGACAATACCCACTGAACAAGTTATACCTTGATGAACCAGTATATAAGTTTTACCTCAGAGACTCACAATTTTTTAAAAATTCAGCAAATGAGTTATCCTTGGTGGTTTTAAATATGAAACCTACCTCGGAGACCTCACAAATTTTGAAAAAAAATCAGCAAATGAGTTATCCTCGGTGGTTTTAAATGTGAAACCTACCTTGGAGACCTCACAAATTTTGAAAAAAAAAATCAGTAAATGAGTTCTGCCTTGATGCTTTAAATAACGACCTTGGAGACTTGGGAAAAAGGTTCTACCAAGATGGTTCTAAATATGAAACCAACCTTGGAGACTCAAATTTTGAAGAAAAAAAAAAGTCAGTAAATGAGTTATCCTTGGTGGTTTTAAATATGAAACCTACCTCGGAGACCTCACAAATTTATTTTAAAAATCAGGAAATGAATTCTGCCTTGATGGTTTAAATAACTACCTTGGAGACTTGGGAAAAAGGTTCTGCCAAGATGGTTCTAAATATGGATCCTACCTTGGAGACTCACAAATTTTGAAAAAAAATCAGGAAATGAGTTATCCCTTGGAAACTTTGTAAGTTGTTTTTATTTTGGAGACTTGAAATGTGGGTTCTGGCTTGACAACTCACAATGTGATACATATCTTGGAAACTCAACAGGAATGTGGTTATACCTTGGAGACTTGGAAAGTTGGGTTTATTTTGGAGACTTGAAATGTGGTTTCTACCAAGAAGACTCTTGGGGATCTAAACCTATCGATGTAGTTCTTTGTTGGATGGTGCTTGATGAGAGCAATATCAAGAAAGTTCTGGGAAGAAAGTGCAGGAAAGTTCTTACTCCCCCTTTCTACTACATCAAACCTGAAAGCCTTAAAAGAAAGAATTGGAAGAAGAGAAAAAAAAAAAACATAAAAAAAATATTGTTAGATCTGGGAAGAAGATGCAGGAAGGTTCTTACTCCCCCTTTCTACTTCATCAAACTTGAAAGCCTTAAAAGACAGAATTGGAAAAAGAGAAAAAAAACATAAAAAAATATATTGTTGAAATACCTGTTTAAAAAAAGATATTGTGTTGGGCGAGGGTTGGGTTTGGGTTGAGATTTTTAATGTGAGGGTTAGGGTGGGTTAGGGATGGGTTGGGGTTGATTATGCTCCTTGTTATATTATCTCTCTATATCTATATATATATATATATATATATATATATATATATATATATATATATCTCTCTCTCTCTCTCTCTCTCTCTCTCTCTCTCTCTCTCTCTCTCTCTCTCTCTCTCTCTCTCTCTCTCTCTCTCTCTCTCTCTCTCTCTCTCTCTCTCTCTCTCTCTCTCTCTCTCTCTCTCTCTCTCTCTCTCTCTCTCTCTCTCTCTCTCTCTCTCTCTCTCTCTCTCTCTCTCTCTCTCTCTCTCTCTCTCTCTCTCTCTCTCTCTCTCTCTCTCTCTCTCTCTCTCTCTCTCTCTCTCTCTCTCTCTCTCTCTCTCTCTCTCACACACACACACACACACACACACACACACACACACACACACACACACACACACACACACACACACACACACACACACACACACACACACACACACACACACACACACACACACACACACACACACACACACACACACACACACACACACACACACACACACACACACACACACACACACACACACACACACACACACACACACACACACACGTTAAGCCTTGACTATCTAGTTGAGGATTCTGTGTTTGGGGTTCACAGATTTAAGAACGTCCCCCATTGCACACACACCAACAAACAAAAGTTAAGCCTTGACTGACTATTCAGTTGAGGATTCTGTGTTTGGGGTTCACAGATCTAAGAACGTCCCCCTTGACACACAATATATATATATATATATATATATATATATATATATATATATATATATATATATATATATATATATATATATATATATTTTTATTTTTTTATTTTTTTTTATTTTTTTATTTAACCCTCGGCAGATGACACCTGTTATACACCTCGGGCTTGGTCCTCAAGTGTCCATAAAGTTGTATAGTAGAGTGGAGTGAAGCGCCAACCTATTGCTCCCATGAGTATTATCTGCTTAGTTTTGTCTTTTGTAATTCCTGTGAATAAAATGAACCTAAAATCTCTTCCCCTTTTAAATCATACACTTTATAAGTCCAAGGAACTGTATTTATCACATCAACAATTTAAAAAAGTTCATTTGTCCATCGTTTAGTGTAACCTTTTTCAAAATGAGATTTCCATTTATATATTCTGACTATATAACCAACTTTGAACTTAGGCTTTTTGACATTAATCTCTTTTTCATATTCTAATTTTGCAAATGTTTCTGATGGTTTCGTTTTCATTGAGGTATGAATCGTGTCGTTGTACCTATTTACAATATCCTGAATAAATGATGACCATTGTTGTGAACCGAGTTGTGTGAATTTTTTATATCGTCTCTCTTTTAAAGTGCGATTAAAGCGCTCACTAACAACCGCTTTTCCTTCATTAAAGGTTCTGTATAATGTAATGCTGTTATTTTTTTAGAAAATTCATGTCTTATTATAGAACTCTTTACCCTCATCAGTCCACAATTTTTGGGGTTTTCTCTTACTTTTATTAAATATCTGTTGAAAGGCTAACATAAGAGTATTACCTGTTTTGTTTTTTAAAGGGATAACCCACGCATATCTCCTCCTCAAATCAATAACAGTTAAAGCATACTTGTACCCCTTATCATTATTGAGTTCAATCAAATCAGCATACCAGATATAATCAACTTCCTTGGAATAAACCTTCCTTCTATGAAACTTTGTGAATAATAGTTTATGTAAGTCATCAGCTAATTGTTCTTCAGTCTTAATGACATCATTAGAGCCTATAAGCCTTTTGAATTTCCAAGCCCAAGTTTCAATTTAGTACTGATCATCTTCTTCACGATGAACCTGTCAACTTTTTCTCTCAAGGGTGGATTTTGTATCAGAGACAAATTATACAACATTTCTCTATCAGCTTCATGCTTTTCTTCCAAAGTTGTGGTATTCCCATAATCAATATCGTGCCTCATGCACACTTCATCAACCCTATTGAGAGGTTTGCTCCATGGTTTAGGATTGTCTGCCTCATCTCATCTTTTATCCAATTTTTGCCTGGACCACAGAAAGAATACCCTGGTAGATGTAATTCCCCTGGTATTCCAGTAGTTGTAAATTTAGTTCCTGATAAAAAACTTTTGTGTATCTCCTCCACGTTTGTGTTTGGAGATAAATTGACTTTTTTTGAACCACACACCAAACATATACCTTTTTGTATAACACTGTTATCTTTACTTTTAAAATGTGAGATTTTTTAATATTAGTTTTCTTTTTACATACGAGACAATAACTCATTTATTTATGAGAAAAATTCCTACATAGTGCAAAAACCTTTTTGGTTTCCAACATGCACATTTGAATCTTAATTTTTAAAACATAAAGGATCCTCAGAAATGTTTTCACTCTCTGCTCCATTTATTTAAGAAAAAAATGAAAAACTTTAATCAAAGTCAATCAAACCAAAATCACCAATAATATAATCTTTCTCACCACTTTCTCATTTAATATCTTCTCCCTGAAAACGATGTTATTAGTCTTGTCGAAAAAATTTCTAATAGACTTGTCAATTCTTTGTTTTCCTCCTCGGTGCATTGAGATTCATTAATTTTCTGTAATACCCCAAATCTTTTTTTAATCTCACTGGTTTCCATATTTTATATTTATTTATTCACTCTCTTTCCTCCCTCTCCTACTTCTCTCTCTTCTCACTTTCCTCCTTCTCTCTTCTCCCTTTCCTCCTTCTCTCTCTTCTCCTTCTCCTCCTTCTCTCTCTTCTCTCTTTCCTCCTTTTCTCTCTTCTCCCTTTCTTCCTTCTCTCTCTTCTCCTTTTCCTCCTCTTCTCTCTCTTCTTCTGTCTCAGTTTCTTCAATTCCTTCCTCGTCCCTTACTATCCTTGAATCACTTCCACCCCAAAAATATAATACATATATTCATCATGATTCCTTGTTATTCCTGTATCCAAAATAATTTTTTTACAACAGGAAACCAATAAAATTTCTTCTGAATTTCTAAAAGAGCCTTGTGTTTTCTTAACTTTATAATTTTTTCATTATTTAACATTTTAATTAAGTCCAAAGTTGTCAGTTTATCAACATCAGTATAAAGCCAATCTTTTATTGAAAATACCTCATTCTTATGTTGCAGAACATATTTATTAAAATAGCAAATACCCTTTTCTTGAAGGTAAGCTTGGACACAGAAATGATAATTTTCTTGAAGCCTTCTTACTGTCATTTATGTATTAGAAATATATGACAATAATATTATGACACGAAACACCTCCCCATCTTCCCAAAGTTATATCATTTTGTATTTCCTTTCTGATTATATATAATCCTGTTTTTTTCTGTTTTCATGATATAAACGAGGGCAAAACCATTATTAAATTTGCCCTTATTAAATTATTTTATTTGTGTTCACTAATCGTGCTTCCACAAAACTCATTCTCAGCATGAAGTGGATAATATTCTTCCTTACGAGACTGATTTAATTGTTCCAGGTCTTCTAGGTCAATTTTAAATGACCAATTATACCCTAAAGCATTCATATCATACCCCCATTGTTCTATTCTCATACAAACGATACGCCCTTCTTTATAAAAAAATTATATGAATTGGAACTGCGAATTCTGTCTGACCTGGAGATAAAATCAACATGTCTGTATCTTTGGAATACACGGCTGTTTTATTTAAGGATATATATTGTGATAAATCACTTAATCTCAACAAGTCATTCGCATCAGTCGACCTTGGATAATTTAATATCTAAGCATTTTTCATATTAATATTTTTTGTAATACTATATTTCTGTCGTTCAGCCTGTGCCTTTGTGTAATAATTTAATAAATCAATATCCAGTTATTGGGATACACCAAAGATAGAACCATCTTTACCAACATAAGTCATTTATATTACATTAAAAATAATGTCATTAAAAAATTATTTTTGTTGAGTTGAAATAACACATATAGTTACAGTTACAATAACATAATAACACAATTGACCACAACACTTGTAATTTAATTCTTGGACTTGAAATGTTTGATAAACACCATTCTGTAAGAATTTAATGACTTCAACAGGTGGTGGAAGACCAAAACTATCAAAATAATATTTATCTTGACTTGATTAAAAATACAAACCCAATGAGAACCGTTCGCATTATTATCTTCTAACTTCATAATAATATTCTTTTTACGTTTAGACACGTTTGTTAATTCATCTCTCATACAAATAACCACATGATGAATTTTTAATTTCTTGCAATATTTGACAAGTTGTAAATTTGATGTTGTATTCTTTCCAAATTCTTTAAACCACTCATCAATGCTCATTTATTTATAAGAAAAATATATAATGCATTACCCCTTTTAGTTAATTTTACACCTGCTTGTGCGATAGAAGAAAGCACATCTCCAACTAATAATATCGCTTTATCAGGCATACTTTCTAGTTTTTCAGAAAAATCTACAATTACACCACTTCCACTAATTTGTTTCTCCAACTCTTTGTTATGTCTTTCCAATTCTTTTTGAGCCCGGAGTTGAGCCTTCCTTCCATTGAAAGCTTTCACCGCTGCTGAAATTCCACCCGTCAATGCTCCAGCCACACTTAAACCAGCAAATAAAGGAATTAGAAATGGGAGATTTCCTTCACTCATCTCTTTTATTGAATATTTTTTCAACATTGGTTTTGTCATTTTAATTTTAAGTGAGCCAGTATCGTTCAAGTTTTTCACCTGTTCTCTTGTGAGCAAAACATCAATTCTTTTCTCTGAATTGTATTAAGGTTAATCATACAAGGATTTTGATTTTGAACACAAGATGATAGTTTATGAAGATTGATTTGATTAACATATACCACAGTTGGTACTTTACCACTCATATATTTAACAAAAAATTATGTGAGACTAATCATAACACCATTATCTGTATTAATCTGTAATTCTGTTTCTTCCAAAAGCAAACAATATGTATCAACTTCTTCACTCTCTCCTCTTTCAATGTATAGGGAAATATCCACTCGATTAGACTTTATATTTTCCTTTTGAGCACTCAGATCAAACGCGTAGATTGTACACAAACTTTTAAATGCTGTCATATCCAAAATAGGTTCTTTATTTTCATCACTTTCACACACCATTTGGTAAGACTTGTATGCTTCAGCATAATCATTTTTTCCCCAATTAATTTCCAATCGATCTCGTGGATAAAAATGTTCCATCGAGAGAAACATGAAGTTGTTTCACCTTAGCATTATCACTCAATGCATTATTATTATCAGTAGCAGTATCACCATCTGGTTTTAAAAAAATGATCCACAGATATCATGGCTTTCCTTCCAGAACACCGAAATTACATGTGTAAGTGGATTGGTTCAGTTTAACGTGTTGACATCTTCTTTTAAGGTATGATACATTGAGTGGTTTCTTTGAGTTAAGTCTTCTATTCAACATTTCTTCTGTTTTAAGATTAGGAGTATATTCACTAATACACTAACTCATTTCATAAATTACAAATTTATTCTGATCACCCAAAGCACTACCAACACCAAAAAGTAATCTATTTTCATTATCATTGCTTTGGAGTTGAAATCTAATTTTAAGACCACACAGAACTTTATCATGATCACTAAAATTCATCTTCGTTATCATCTTCGGTACTTTCACAATCATCTATAAACTACTTTCATAACTATCGTTTGAACACAAACTCTCAGTATCATAATCACTCTCACAATCTTCAAAATCTTCAGTTGAATAATGACTCGTATTTAATTCGTAGAAAAAACATTTCCATCGATATCTATATACTTTTTTTTCATGAACAGATTCAATTACTACATTTTTATATTAAATGTAATTTTAAAATGATCCTTAAGTACTATTGAACGAAATGTCATTTCACCTGATGAATTAATATCCTTTATTTCATCAGGATTTATATCTTTAAGGTTGTTGAAAAAAATACAAATTTATCCTTGCATATTGCAGATGGTCTTATTTTCTCTTTCTCAAGCTTCATCCATAAGGTTTTCATTTTTTGATACTTTTTCTTGTTTCATTGCTTTTTCTAGTTTTGAATATATTACTAGGAGAGAAGAAATTTTTGTTGGAGATACTTTAATTGATGTTCTTCCAGATATACTAAAAGCCCTTCCACTGAAAGAAATTGAAGAACTCATATTATTCACCATAAATGTTTTATCCAATAGTTGTTATATTTTTCTTTGTTCAATTTTACATCCTTGACATATTTCTCAGTATATTTTACAAATGAAGAGATCGATTGAAACTTGTCTTTTGTGTCTTGATACATTGTATTTATAAAGTGAAAAAAGTTGGAGGATAAAATGGTTTTAAGCACAGATTCACCTATAAATTAAACGAAATTTTTATCAAGAACATTTTATTTTAAGCAAAGTTTTATTATATAAATATGGTGAATACAACGTACTGCGATGTTTGTAATCATGAATATAAATATTACAAAAAACACCTTCAAACCAACAAACACACATTCAATCTTTTCAGACAAATATCTCTACTTGACCAAGAAACAAAACATTGTGATAGATGTGATAATGATATTCTTTTAAAAAAAAAATATATATATATATATATATATATATATATATATATATATATATATATAATAAACACCTTCAGTCACGTAAACATAAGAACAATGAAGAAAGGAAAGCTAAATTCTCCATTGAAAACACTGATGGGGCATTTAAAGGGCATATAAAAATAAGATTGTTTCGTTTTCAAACCCTGGA
Organism: Eptatretus burgeri; assembly: GCF_056783735.1. Taxonomy (NCBI): domain Eukaryota; kingdom Metazoa; phylum Chordata; class Myxini; order Myxiniformes; family Myxinidae; genus Eptatretus; species Eptatretus burgeri. Next base: position 54,536,115 of record NC_140964.1, on the reverse strand, counting down.
CCATTTTCAATCAGGGAAGCTGTTGATATGGTAAAACAAACTATTGAAACTATAATTAAAAACACATTAAGTGAAATGAAAACTTTTAAGTTTTCTATGGGAGTAAAATTGAAAATGGTAAGACAAGACGATGAAACTACTCCCTATATGAGGTCAAACCCTCAGTTTATCTCATCATTTCAAGATTTTGTAAGATGCGATGTTTACGATGATCTCCAGAGACAAGAACAAGATGTTGATAACACTGTAGTAGGTAGTGGATTGACTGTCACAAAAATAATCTTTTTAGATATACACATCTTAAAATCAGATCCTCTTCAAGCTAATTCTTATATTGATTTACCAAAAGAGATAAAACTTAAGAAAGCTGGTTGTTAATATTCAAAATAAAGACAATAAATGTTTTCTATGGTCTGTTCTTGCTCACTTACATCCTCCACAATGTAATCCTGAAACGGTTGAACATTATAAGAAATACAAGGATACATTAAATGTTAACGATTTAAAGTTTCCAAAGTCATTGAGAGATATTCCTAAATTTGAGAAAATAAATAATCTTTCTGTTAATGTATATGGATTAATGGATACAAACAAAGTTCAGATATTAAAAATTTCAAACAACTATAAAAATGACGAAACACATTGACCTTCTCCACTTTACTTCAAAGGAAAAATCACATTATGCTTTCATCAAAAATTTCTCAAGATTAACCAAATCACAACTATATAAGAGAAAATGTAAAACGTATCCTTGTAAGAGATGTCTCAACTCCTTTCACACAAAAGAACGAATAAATCAACATTCAAAATATTGTCGTAATCATAAATCAACCGTAATCAATTTACCAAAAGATTTTCACGAATCTATAAAACATCTGTGGTGAATTAACGTGAATCGAGGGACATGACGCGGGATCACATGTTGTGCGTCTCGCGTATAAGGGGAGGTCTCTCTGCGGCACGAGTGATTGTCCCCGGGGCATTGCTATTGACATCGGCTGTCCACTTGATGCTCGTTAACTGAAGGTGCTCATTGACTGGTGAGAATGGAGATTATATCGAACTCCGTGCTTACGCGGATTTAGTCTGCAATGGTTAATCGCACATGTATACGTTTCTGCTTATGTACTCCTAGCTGAACCTGTATTTCCTGGTGTGCCCACAGAAGCGGCTCCAATCAAATGGAATAAAGCCTAAACTCTGAAGGTTCATCTCTCGCTCTCATTTCAATTTATTCCATTTAATTTTCTCGGCTCTCTCAACCAAAGATGGACAAGATCTACAAACCAGAGAGGTTCGACGCAGACCCGAACGCGACTGACGCAGAAATGAAATGGTCACATTGGTTCTGCTCCTTCTCACACTATCTGACCATCATCGCGGAGGGAGCTGACAAATTTGCCGCTCTCGTGAATCATGTCTCGCCCGGCGTGTACAGGCTCTTCTCGGGGTGCGACACTTACGAAGCAGCGATCGACGTGCTGCAGGCGCTCTACGTGAAGCCCAAGAACGAGGTATACATACGACATCTTCTCAACACATGCAAGCAAGCAGCCGGGGAGACAATCGATCAGTTCCTGCAAGCTCTGAATCAGCTGGGAAAAGACTGCAGCTTCCGGGCGGTAAGCGCCGAGGAACACCGAAAGGAAGCGACCCGGGAGGCATTCATCCAAGGACTCAGATCAGCCCACATACGGCAACGCTTACTAGAGAAAGCGCAACCCACTCTTGACAAGGTAGTCGATCAGGCTCGAGCGATGGATACGGCTCAGCAGCAATCTGAGTCATTTGGGACACCGATGCTGCTCATGAACGCTGCTACGATGGGAACCCAAGGAACCCCACTGGCACAGACACAGCCAGACATGAGGGATGGAGAAACACCCGAGGAGCCGGATACCCAGACCTCGTCAAACTCCTCAGCAACTGCTCCGGTCGGTAAATGCTTCTTTTGTGGGTACAAAAGGCATCCTCGTCAAAAATGTCCCGCCAGAGATGCCACATGCATGAATTGCGACAAGAAAGGGCATTATGCCAGGGTATGTAAATATACTCTAAGGAGGAATAAACCCACTTCTGCGGCTCTCTACTCGCAAAATAAATTGACTGCAGCCTCCCCGGGGAATCTATCCAAGGCTATCATCAACGTGCGAATTAACGGGCATATGGCTGAGGCACTGATTGATACCGGTAGCTCTGAAAGTTTCGTCAACAGCTCGCTAGTGAAGGGCAGGAAATGGGTAATCCACCCGACTGACAATACGGTATGCATGGCCGCCACCTCACTACAATCCCGCGTACGAGGGTACTGCAATGTTGAATTGGACGTAAAAGGGTACACGCATCGGGATGTAAAGGTGCTGGTGCTTCGTGATTTGTGCGCAGACGTAATTCTGGGTCATAATGTCCTCAAGCAGCACACGAGCGTCGAAATACCCTTTGGAGGAAGCAAGCCTCGTCTAATTTTAAATGCGCTGACCACCGCGGAGGTGACGTCCCCCAGCTGTTCGCTAACTTGTCGCCGGTCTGCAAACCGATAGCGATCAAATCGCGGCGATATACCACTGCTGACATGAATTTCATCACTTCGGAAACCAAGCGATTACTGGAGGAGGGAATTATAGAACCGAGCGATTCGCCATGGCGCGCACAGGTGTTAGTAACCAGCAGTCAGAACCATAAGAAACGGATGGTTGTCGATTATTCCCAAACGGTCAATCGCTTCACCCAACTCGACGCCTACCCCCTGCCGCGCATAGATGAGATGGTCGAACGCGTGGCCAATTATAAGGTATTCAGTACCATCGACTTGCGAAGCGCCTATCATCAAATTCCCATCCGAGAGGAAGACAAACCGTACACTGCATTCCAGGCAGGGCGGCGCCTCTACCAGTTCAGAAGGATACCATTCGGTGTCACGAATGGAGTAGCTTGCTTCCAACGGGTTATGGACGACATCATCTCAGATGAAAACCTCGAAGACACTTTTGTTTACGTGGATAATGTCACAGTGTGCGGTAGGGATCAGAGGGAACATGATAGGAATCTGGACAGATTCTTGAGCATTGCTGGAAAATATAATCTGACTCTCAACTACGAGAAATGCGTATTCTCGGCAAGGTCAATTGACCTTCTCGGCTACACAATAGCCGACGGCACAATTAAGCCTGATCCTGAGCGATTGCGCCCGCTCCGTGAGCTTCCACCACCTCAGGACTTGCAAACAATGCGCCGGGTGATCGGGATGTTCGCTTACTATGCAAGATGGATTTCGCAATACTCCGAGAAAATACATCCCCTAGTGCATTGCAAAAACTTTCCACCAGATGCCGCTGTCGTAAAAGCTTTCCACGATCTCAAGGATGATATCAGTAAGTCCGTGGTTTTATCGATCGACAGCTCGGTGCCCTTCGTGGTGGAGACCGACGCTTCAAATCACGCCATAGCTGCAACACTTAATCAGTCTGGGCGGCCGGTCGCTTTCTTCTCGAGAACTCTCTCTAGAAGCGAGCAGAGACACTCGGCAATAGAGAAGGAGGCGTACGCCATCGTCGAAGCGCTGCGTAAATGGAGACATTATTTACTGGGAAACCACTTCACGCTCGTTACGGACCAACGATCCGTGGCTTTCATGTTTGATGGGAAAAATAACGGGAAAATTAAGAATGAAAAAATTATGAGATGGCGGATAGACCTAGCCTGCTACAGGTACGACATTGTTTACCGGCCCGGGAAAGAAAACCCTGCTGCAGATACCTTCTCTCGGGTCTACAGTTCGGCAACAATCAGTCAGGCTTTGCAAGACCTCCATGTGTCTCTGTGCCACCCAGGGGTAACCAGGATGGCACATTTCGTACGCAGACAAAATCTTCCCTATTCTGTTGAAGATATTAAACAAATGAATGCTTCATGCCCTGTTTGTGCTGAACTAAAACCCAGATTCTATGGCGCGGCTTCTGGCAGACTGATCAAGGCTACTTCCCCCTTCGAGAGACTAAACATCGACTTCAAAGGGCCCCTACCGACCGAAACAGACAACAGATACATATTCACCGTTGTTGATGAATATTCAAGGTTCCCTTTCGCGTTTCCGTGCTCGGATATGACCTCGGGCACTGTCGTAAAATGTCTCTCTGACCTCTTCGCTATGTTTGGGAGACCTTCGTACATACATTCAGACAGAGGGCCGTGTTTCATGTCGGCCGGGCTAAAACAATTCCTATTAGAGCACGGCATAGCAACTAGTCGAACGACGGGTTACAACCCACAGGGAAACGGGCAGGTGGAACGGTATAATGGAGTAATTTGGAAAGCCGTAACTCTGGCGCTGAAATCGAGAGGACTGGGCCCCGAGCGATGGGAGGTTACTCTTCCTGACGCTCTGAATTCCATACGCTCTTTGCTCTGCATGTCCACAAATGCCACTCCTCACGAACGTATGTTTACTCACCAACGACGTTATGTTGACGGTCAAACGGTGCCCAACTGGCTGACCCACCCCGGTACAGTGTTCATGAAACGCCCGGTACGACAAAGCAAGTATGAACCGCTGGTGGAGGGGGTCGAACTCATTGACACTAATCCAGAGTATGCTCATGTCAGGCTCCCGGATGGCAGGGAGACCACTGTGTCGGTTCGCCATCTGGCTCCCTCAGGTACTCCTCCCGCCGGTACACCACCTCCTGGCACTCCTCCTTCTGACATTTCCCCCCCAGGAACTCCGCCAGGCGACTGGGCTGCCGCGTTCCACCCGAGAGCGATCGAGGAGTCATCCCCGGCACAAGTCGAGGCTCACCAAGAGGATCGGGAGTCTCCCTCAAGTGAAACTGCCGTTTACTCCCGGAGAGGTCGACGAATAAGGCCCCCTCGACGACTCAATCTGTAAAGGGGATTATCGGCATTCTCGCTGCTCATGCTCCTATATGCCCATTATATCATATATCGATGCTCATTTCCATGCTCCTACAACTCAAAATAATCACTGCTTGGCATGTATGCTTCTGTAGATCAATTAGTCCGCGTTGCTTGAAATGTATACTCCTATAGTGCTAAAGCAATCATGGTGTGTAAGATGGGCCCCTAGTTACATTTTAAAGGTGGGGAGAATGTGGTGAATTAACGTGAATCGAGGGACATGACGCGGGATCACATGTTGTGCGTCTCGCGTATAAGGGGAGGTCTCTCTGCGGCACGAGTGATTGTCCCCGGGGCATTGCTATTGACATCGGCTGTCCACTTGATGCTCGTTAACTGAAGGTGCTCATTGACTGGTGAGAATGGAGATTATATCGAACTCCGTGCTTACGCGGATTTAGTCTGCAATGGTTAATCGCACATGTATACGTTTCTGCTTATGTACTCCTAGCTGAACCTGTATTTCCTGGTGTGCCCACAGAAGCGGCTCCAATCAAATGGAATAAAGCCTAAACTCTGAAGGTTCTTCTCTCGCTCTCATTTCAACATCCGTTTGTGATATTTGCTGATTTTCAAAGTATCCTTGAAAAGATAGATACTGTTTCTCCAAATCCAAAATAAATCATACACAAATAAATATCAAAAACATACTCCTTGTGGTTTCTGTTAATATATCAAATCAGGTGTTGGTGATAAATACAACAAGTTAGAACTTTATAGAGGAGAAGATGCCTCAGAGGAGTTTGTAAGACGATTGGAAAAAGACTGTATAAGACGAAGAAAAATAATGGTGAAAACCTATAAACCAATGTCTTTAACAAAGGAAGAGAAAAAGGAATTTAGAAAGAACAGTATGTCATATTTGTGAGGAGAAAGTTGAGGGAGAGGTCCAGGTGAGGGATCACTGTCATCTTACTGGTAAATATAGAGGTCCAGCTCATTCCCGTTGTAATCTTAATTACAAGCCTCCAAATTTTATTCCTGTCTTTCTTCATAACAATTCTCACTATGACACACATGTATTTATAAATTCACTTTCAAAGACATCTGGACATATTTCTGTCATTCCTAACACAGATCAAAAATGCATCTCATTCACAAAAACAATTCATACATCCCGCATAACCCATATTACATTTCTTGACACATACAAGTTCATGTCAAGTCCATTATCTAACTTAGTATCTAATATTAAAAACTTCCCAAGTCTTAAATCATATTTCTCAAATCAAGAAGAGATTGATCTCTTATCACAAAAGGGAATATATCCTTATGACTATATAGATTCATTTGAGAAGTTTAAAGAAACACAACTTCCTTCAAGGGAAAGTTTCTATGGAAAGTTAAATAAAACTCATATTTCTGAGAGAGATTATGCACAAGCTAAAAAAGGTTTGGGAGAAGTTTAATATAAAGAATCTTGGAGAATATCATGATTTGTATCTTAAAACTGATGTGTTGTTATTGGTTGATGTGTTTGAAACTTTCAGAACAGTCTGTCCTAATAAAAATTCTTATGGATCAGACCCCGTTCACTATTACAAAGCCCCGGGTTTTTCTTGGAGTTCTATGTTAAAATGACAAAACAAAATTTGGAATCAATCAGTGATATAGATATGCTTTTAATGATAGAGAAGGCCAAAAGAGGAAGAATATCTCAAGTATGTTCCAAGAGATATGCTAAAGCAAATAACAAATATCTTCCCCATTATAATAAGAATGAGGACAACTCTTACCTGATGTATTATGATGCTAACAATTTGTATGGGTGGGCTCTGTCTCAATCTTTACCTTATGGAAAACTCAAATGGGTTTAAGAAAAACATTATGAAAAAGTTTTACTTGACATTGTAATCTCCTCTCAAAAAGAATTGGATGAAGCTGAAGTTGGATATTATTTTGAGGTTGATTTAAAATATCCAGAAGAACTTCATAACAAACATAAAGACCTACCTTATGCCCCTGATAAAGAAAGTCCAAGAAAAGAATGGTTAAGTGATTACCAACAGTCATTTAATATAAAAGGTAAATCTCCAGAAAAACTACTTACAATATGAAATGATAAAGAAAGTTATGTTTTACATCAAAGGAACTTGAGACAATATTTATCTGCTGGGTTGAGAGTGACAAAAATTCATCGAATTTTGAAATTTAAACAAAGTCATTGGTTAAAGAAATATATTGATTTTAACACAAAAAGAAGAACAGAAGCAAAAACAGATTTTGAGAAGGACTTATATAAATTAATGAATAATGCTGTATTTGGAAAGACTATGGAAAATGTTAGGAATCGACAAAACATAAGACTGTCTACATCTTGGAAACAGGCTTCAAAGTTAATTAATAGACCAAGTTTTGAACGAGCGGAGGTGTTTTCAGAGAACTTTTGTGCTATTCATTTGAAAAAAGAGAGTATTGAAATGGATAAACCGATTTATATAGGAACATCAATTCTTGACTTGTCAAAGTCGTTAATGTATGGCTATTACTATAATAATTTCAAATTAAAGTAAAAGGATAATGTGTCATTGTTATATATGGATACAGCTAGTTTATATTAGAAATTAAGACAAGTGATGTAAATGAGGATAGGATCGATAATATTGATATGCATGATACAAGTACAGTGCTCCCTCGCTATATCGCGGTTCACTTTTCGCGGCTTCACTACATAACGGGTTTTTTCTAAGGCTTCCAAGTCTTCTGAACCTGAATCCAAGCACTCAAGGAAGACTCTAACCATCGTCGAAAAGGTGAAACTTCTCGACATGCTGAAGGAAGGGAGAACGTACGCGGCTGTAGGGCACCACTTTGGCCCCAATGAATCTACAGTATGTTATATTAAGAAGGATGAGAAGAATATAAGATCGACGGCAGCTGTTTCTTTCAATAAAACTGCCAAGAGGGTTGTAACGTCGCTTAATAAGGTTGATGGTTAGGATGGAATCTGCATTGTCTCTCTGGATTAGTGATTGCAGAAAAAGCAATATCGCGCTGGATAGCAACACAATCCGCACAAAGGCGAAGTCTCTGTATGATACGTACACTCAACTTGCTCAAGATCGCGGCGCCGATGAACACGTGGAAGATGAGATAGACATGAAAAAAGATGAAAAAAATGTGTTTAAATATATTTAAATAATTAAATTAATATGTGGCTTCTATTTCGTGGATTTTCACCTATCATGGGTGGGTCTGGGATGCATTAACCATGATAGGTGAGGGAGCACTGTAATTATAAGTCTGATAGTATGTTGTTTTCAGTTAAGAATAAAAAGGTTATTGGTAAGTTTAAGAATGAGTTGGGTGGATAGGTCATGAGTGAATTTGTGGGTTTGAGATCAAAGTCTTATGCTTTTACGTATATTGATCATAATAACATTAAAAGGTGTGATAAGAAGCTAAAGGGAATAAAGAAAAATATAATCAAGTAAAGAATAAACTTTAAACATTAATACAACTGTTTAACCTTCAAGAAGGAAGAGTACAGAAAAATGAATACAATAAGAAGTTATAAACATCAATTATATACAGAAGAGATAAATAAGAAAGCATTAGGAGCGTTTGATAATAAAAGATATATTTTAGAGAATGGAATCAAGAGTATCCCTTATGGTTATAAGTATAAGTGTTAAGGAGCGTCATTTTACTGATTTATAAATGATAGAACCAAGCAATAACCAAACCAAAGAGTGGAGAAGTAATCAGCCTTGGTATTTAAATGGGAAACATAACGAATGTGAGAAATATCAAAGAAGTCTTTTTGAAAAAATAACCGGGGTAAAAGTAAATAAAACAAATAAGCGGATAAATTCAATTACAAATAAGTTGGAGGATGTAAAGGAAAAAATAAATATCCTTGAATGGAGTGAAAACTTTGATGGTTATCAATTTAACAATGGAAAAACAATTTACTACAATCTCAAAATGATATGTGGATCAGGAGGTGGTCAAACAAGAACATTGAGAGAAGTTTATCATTTTATTTCTGCTCAACAAAGACATATAAACCAAGAACTAAGTTCTAAAATAATATTTGTAAATATACTCGATGGTGATGAATGTAAACGGAAAATTAATTTATTACCACGAATAGAACATGGACAAATATTTATTGGATCACTCTTTGTGGAATGAAAATATGAAAGGAAATAAGTAAGTCTCAGTTTAACATGTGCTCAATGGGGTGGAGATCGATCTCTTCTTTTGACCCCATGGACCGAGAGTCAGAGCGTCAGAGGGGGGAGATAAAATCATTCTCCTCTTTTGACCTGATGGGCCTTGAGTCAGAAAGGTTTCCCCATTCATTTGTATGGGAGGGGGAGGAATCAGTCTCCTGTTTTAGGCTTTTTGGGGTTGATTCAGAGAGTTTTCCCCATTTTCCCCATTCATTTGCATGGATGCACCACAAGCCCCATTATTCCTCTACTCATATATCATATAATATAATATAATATAATATATATATATACACATATATATATATATATATATATATATATATATATATATATATATATATATATATATATATACACATATATACATATATATATATATGTATACACATATATACACATACACCACCATTGCCTATACACCACCCAAATAAAAGTATGCGTCAGAAGAACGTGTTGCATGCTTGAAACAAGATCGCCCGAAGGGCGGGTACCCTGCTAGTATAACAAAAACACATATTCAACCACAGAGGAAACATCACCAGGAAGAATTTTCAAAGATGGTAACAGAAAATCCAGTAAGCCTGGTGTTGGCGCAGTGGTTAGGGCAGCGGCTTGGCATCAAAAAGGTCCTGAGTTCAAGCCCCGTTGGGCCACTGAATTAATACACCAGGGGGTTGACTCAGTCTGTCATCCTTCCGAGGTCGGCGAAATGAGTACCAGTGTACTGGGCCGGTGTATGCCCCGGTTAAAGTAGGTGTACCATATCCCTGTGTTGTAAGAGGTGACCAGGGTTGCGTCAGGAAGGGCATCCGGCATAAAACCTATGCCAAATCACTATGCGGATCATACGGATTATCTGCTGTGGCGACCCTAAAGGGAGCAGCCAAAAGAAGAAGAAGATATATATATATATACATATATATATATATATATATATATATATATATACATATAATATATATGTATAATATGTATAATATGTATATGTATATATATATATATATATATATATATATATATATATATATATATATATATATATATATATATATATATAATTTTCAGCCCTGTCACTCAATGGTGAAGAATCACAGAAAATATTCTCTGATCCAGATATTCACCAAAATGGAATAAATTCTTACAAAACTCAATTGCCATCATGACATATTTTTACTTTTTTGTAATCATGGGTGACTGTGTGGCAATATTAACAATTATATGACGATGTCTATGTTGGAGGTAGTTGTGGATTTGTAGTGTGCGTTGGTGTAATTGTGTATTTTATTTGTTGTGGGTTTGAGTGAAAATATGTCATGATAGCAATCCGTAAAAGGATTATAGTGTCATATTGTGGTGTCATTCCTACGTTGTTGTTCTTTTCTACATTGTTAGGTTGATTTTTTTTTTTTAATTCCATTCCGACTTTTTTTTTTCATTTCTTTTTTTGAATTATTTTTTTCTGACTTGTTTCTGTTGGGGTTTTTTGTGGGGGTGGGAATGAATTAAGGATGGTTGGGTCAATAATATCAATGGTAAATTGGGGTTCAATTGTCATGTGGAAATCATGTTTTGAAGTCCAGTACTTCGGTTTGTGCACGTATTATATTCCAATTAAAATATGCATGAAATTATATCAATAATAGAGATTATCGAGCAGGTCTGTGTGGATGCATATAATGTGCTGTTGCATCAACATTATGCGCTAAAAGTGCAGGAGTAAGTTATATCCATCCATCTATTGGGACCATACTCTGTGCAGAGCGTTGGTACTGCTTAAGAATACTTCTTGGCTATTGGGCACAATCCTGGACGGGACACCACTCCGACACAGGATACCATCAAGTTGGTACTCATTTTGCCGACTTCGGAAGGATGACAGGTCGAGTGAATCCCACCTGGTATTAACTCAACAGCTGAGCAGGATTTGAACTCAGGACCCTCGGATCCCAAGCCCGCCGCCCTAAACATTAAGCCAACACCAGGCATGTAAGTTATACTGTACATATAATATAATTTTGAATAAAAAAAAATTCACAATTACAATGTACTAACCATGCAAAGATGAGTAATATATAAAACATAATTTAGGGGGTACATTACATGACAAAAGATTACATTACATGACAAAAAACAAGTTCGAATTGTGAACATACCCCGTGAGAGTTCAGTCATACAACTCTCAGGTGAGCGATTGCACGGACGACAGATAGTTTTCAAATTTGGAGAGATTTTCATCGCATCAGAAAAATAAACCAGAACACTTCACAAGAGTGAGGCTAGTTTTGTAGCATCATTTGCGACTCAATTTTATGTTGGGCATCGCCCAGCACATTTAATTTATGTTATTTTAATAACAATTTTAAGAAAATGGGCCATAAGGGCCATTTCTCAGCCCAAAGGGCTCTTTGGGCTCAGTTAATGCCTGGGGGGGGGGGGGTAGGCTCGAGAATATACCTGCCAAGTTTGGTTCGGTTCCATTCACTAATAACTGAGAAATAACAATTTAAAGAAAATGGGCCAAAATGAGCTGTTCCTCGGCCCGAACGGCCGCAATCGCACTTTGGGCTCAGTTACTGTCTGCACATATGTTTCCAGTATATGTCTGTCAATTTTCATCGAATTCTGTTCACGAATAATGGAGAAATAGACGTTCAAAATAATCAACTGTACACAAGAAAAGAGAGAATGCGAGCAGTCCTTATACCCGTGGGGTGGAAGACCCCACGTGGAAAAACATAACAAAAGAAGTGGTGTGTTAAACCATTCATACACACACATAAATCTATCTCTATCTCTCAACATTTTGAGAATAATAAAATTTCACAATTAGTCCATGAATCGTGAATTCATAGCAAAACATAGATGGATACTTCAAGCCCGAGGAGGACTCTGTTCCACGTTGTGAAACCCACATATGGATACATTCAATCTCTCTCTCTCACACACACACACACACACACACACACACACACACACACACACACACACACACACACACACACACACACACACACACACACACACACACACACACACACACACACACACACACACACACACCACTTCTCAGAGCTCCAACTCCACCCCACTCACCCTCTGCCTGCCCCCTCCCCCTCCCCACAACATGATTAATTGTAAATATTATCATTTTAAAACTTAACCTGTGCATTCAAAAGCCTGACAAGTACCTTGCAATCCATGGCAGGGATTGTTTACAGCAGAGTGAGTTTTATGACAGTTTCTCGGTCTGTGCATGCGTAAATGGTGTTCAACAGCTTGTCATGTATTGTGGATATATTGTTTTTATTTCATCCAATTTTTTTAATTGTTATGGTATGGGTACAACACTGAAGAGACAATGTCGCTTCCTTCCATTATAATCATTTCAATCGCTTTAGCCATTATTGTGCTCGGCCATCTGCCGAAATTGATGAAGGAAGTGCAATTCGGTAATTTTGCGATCTCCTGATTTGGTGGTTTACCGATGTATTCTGGCAACTCAATCAGTCTTGTTAGTTCTGAAAACGCTTGGGGATAAAAGGTATGGCTTTTAAAGCATTGTGACTTCACTCTAAGTAGCTTTTCAGCATATTGTTTTACACACTTTTGATAGGCGGCCATTTTTTTACCGTGCCATCCCGACATATGGAGTACTACCGTACTCCAGGATAATACTTACCACTGGCACATTAAGGGGGGTGCGGAGAGGGCGGTCCACCTCAGGAGACAGCCGGGAGAGGGGGTGCCATTTGGAGAGTGTACCAGTGTACAATGATATAACGATGGTTTTAGTTGCAAGTGACATTATGTTCTGATTTACCGACTAATAAAGACAGCAACTCAGAACTAAAACCATCGTTATATCATTGTCCACAGAACCGAACATAAACATGGAGCAGGAACATAGCATTACATTACAGGATGGGAAGTGGTGGAAGTGGTGGTTGATGGGAGGAGGAGGTCGGAGGAGGTAGAGCTGATGATGTGCTTGGCATGGGTTCGTCGGTGGATGAAGCAGATGTTGATGGCTTGAAGTAGCTACTGAGGGCAGACTGTTGATAGTTTTTTTCTATTTCTCCTCAACAGTCCTTATATAAAGCACGATAACACAATCCCAGAAATGCTTTTTTGTCATCAGCTTTCTCCACCAATTCGAAGCAAACGTTCATAAGTTTCCAGGGAATTATGTATTGTAGGAAAGGTCATAATTCATTATTTGGGTTGACTTCAGTCTAAACTCATTTGCATACACCTGCATGTCTCGGCCACGATGGTAGCTCACTGCGCATTATGGATTAACTCGGTGTTTCTCAAGGTGGGGTACACGCCTCACCGGTGGGGCGTGGCAATATTTTGGTGGGGCATGAGGATTCAGAATTAATGAATCAATATATGATCGCTTTCATAGCTTTGCCTTTTAAAGCTTTCATAGCTTTGCCTTTTAAAGCTTTGATAGCTTTGCCTTTGCCTACATATGTAGTACATACTGAAGTGTCTCCGATCATGGTGGAGCGTACGATTTTTTTGAAAATCATAGTGGGGCGTGGGACAAAAAAAAGGGTGAGAAACACTGGGTTAACCCTTTCATTCTGGAAAGTTAATTGCATTACTGTGCTGTATTTGCAGGCCTTCTGAAAAGTTCATCTCCTCCATTAAATAGTTAATGGGCAGGAAAAACATCGCCACGGAAATGACGTTGTGCACTCGCCGGGTGTTCCTTGACACTGGATTTTCTGTTACCTTCTTCTTCTTCTTCTTCTTCTTCTTCTTACGGCTGCTCCCGTTTGGGGTCACCACAACGGATCATCCGTATGATCCGCATAGTGATTTGGCACATGTTTTATGCCGGATGCCCTTCCTGACGCAACCCTGGTCGCCTCTGACGACACAGGGATATGGTACACCTATTTTAACCGGGGGTATACACCGGCCCAGTACACTGGTACTCATTTCGCCGACCTCGGAAGGATGACAGGCTGAGTCAACCCCCTGGTGTATTAATTCAGTGGCCCAACGGGGCTTGAACTCAGGACCTTTTGGATCCCAAGCCGCTGCCCTAACCACTGCGCCAACACCAGGCTTACTGGATTTTCTGTTACCATCTTTGAAAATTCTTCCTGGTGATGTTTCCTCTGTGGTTGAATATGTGTTTTTGTTATACTAGCAGGGTACCCGCCCTTCGGGCGATCTTGTTTCAAGCATGCAACACGTTCTTCTGACGCATACTTTTATTTGGGTGGTGTATAGGCAACTGACACCTCTGTATAGAAAAAATAAATAACCCCGTTACGTACATGAAGCAAAAACATACCTACTGCTAATAATTCAAAACACCTCACAGCGCTGGACAACGTGGGGACAGGAATACTGCATTGTAAATGGCAACACTTGTCATACCCTCCCCCACCTGGAGGTGGCGGTAAACGATACACATTTACATGGAGAATTTGCGTCCCCACCCCCTCCCTCCAAGACCACTGGCAAATATAAAACCACCCTACACATAAATTGGGGTCATGCTGATCCTCTGTAGCACATCTGGATGTAATTGACCCAGAAGTGGAAGAGGAGTATCTCGACAAACAAACCAGCAAACAAACAAACACACAAACATCAGTCTGTGAATTAGAGTAAGGATCAATGCCAAGCAGTATTACCCGTTTGCTGAATTATTAATGTCCTACATTTTTCTTATTTCGAATTTGCTTATTGCAGGTACAGTACTGTAATCCATTTTAAATTTTACTTGCAAACATGATAGACATACAGTAGGTTTTCTGTGTATTTAATCTTTATAATTATTCATCTTGCGGGAAGGGGGGTGGTTGCCCATGGAAGGGTCCGCCCCAGGTGCCAAATACTCTAGGGTACGCCCCTGGTGCTTTTCGCTCTTATCGGTAGTATCATGTAGCTAATAAATAATTTATAATCTCTAATTTTTCTATCGAAAATGTTTATTTATGAAAGTCAATGTCATGAGAAGCAAACCATTTCCTAACATCTGGCACAATCTAAAGAAGAGGAAGCGGTATATAGTGCACAACATCAATGCACATGCTCTTAATATAAGCTCATTTCAGAGAGATTAATATCGTAATTACACATTTTAGTGCTTTTGATGAAAATACAGAAACATGCTTGACGCCCTTCAAAGGTTGAATGCTAAAAGTTGTTCATCATGTCATAGGGAGGCATTATTAAAAAGAGATTGTAACCTGTTGTAGGCTTCGTGGTGAAGGTGATGGCTTGGGATCCTAGGTTCCTGAGTTCAAGCCCTGTTTTACCCGTTGAATTAACACCAGGTGGTTGACTCAGCCTGTCATCCTTCTGAGGTTGATGAAATGAGTACCAGCGTAGCAGCCAAAAGGCTGCACATGAAGGGAAGGGGTATCGATGGATTGATTAAATCTGGTGTTGGTGGGGTGCAGGCATGATGGGCCAAATCGCCTCCTCGTGTGCGTAAAAAAAATTCCTTGTCGATGCAGACATTAGTGGAGAAGAGGAGGTTACTGGAATCATGAACTATGAGTAGATACAAAATGGGAGGATAAAACCCTTTTTCCCTTTGAATTTCAACTGTGCTAATTATTTTTTAACACATTGAACATTTCATGATCAAAGCCCTGCATATTATTCTGCTACTCATATAACTTAGCATTATTTACAATCAAATTAAGAGATGTATGGAACATGCGAGGTGAACATAGAGCACAATGCAATAAGTCGAGAAGTCTCTTTGAAAAAAAAAAATGTGTCGTCATGAATCATGTGCAAATTGCTTCACACAAGTAAGATGGGATTAGCCAGGCATCAGTTTCTTTACCTTCCACCATTCCTCATTGGAGTCGTCGATGACTGCGATTCGGTCCCCCGGCCTGTGGAACAAGGCAAGAGGAAAGGCTCAATGTTTACAAATCTTGCTGTTCTTCTGGTTCTCATTTGTCTCGCCACTTTACCACATTGTCGTGTAAGCAAATGCGGATGTCGAAATGCTTCATATAATTTGAGAAGTGTAATTTTTGATATGCCATTGAAGAAAAGGTAATTCAAGACTTCACCCAGCAACCAAACGAACTATACCCCCTCTCTAACACCAGACCCCTCCAAACATCACCACCAACCCCACATAGTTCTCACCTCTCCTTGTTACCTCTGCCACTGGGCCAGGTGGACAGAGGTTATGTTTTCACCCCTGTATGTTTGTCGGTCTGTTTGTGAGAAGGATACCTCAAAACGTTATGAACGGATTCTATTGAAATATGGTGTACAGGGTTGGGTGTGTGACAAGGCCAAATTGATTCGATTTTGGCATCCCAATCCTATTTGCTTTTTTAATGTCAAGTGATTCTTCACCATCGAGGGTTAGGGCCAAAACGATATACAGTAGTGTATAGCATGATATCTCAAAACATTATGGGTGGATTTAGACAAAAATTGGTGGATAAGTTGGATGTGTGATAAGGACGAGTTGGTTAGATTTTGGTGAAGATCTGACTCCAGATCCAGATACAAGATGAATTTTTTTTTTAAGCGATTCTTAACCATTGAGATGAGGGTGAACAATGATATATGGCACGATATCTCAAAAAGTTATTGACAGATTCAGACGAAACTTAGTGTACAGGTTGGGTGTCTGCCAAGGATGAAGTTATTCGATTTTGGTGAAGATCCAGATCCAGATATGAGAATACATATATATATATATATATATATAAATAATTATCTTCTTCTCCTCTTGGATCCATATTCTTGAACAGAGCATTGGAACTGCCAAAGCAGTTTTTCTTTGGCTATTTGGCATAATCTTGGACACGTCGCCACTCCAGCCATTTCTTGGAGCACAGCTGTACCACTGATGCTGTGCCCCTCTACCAGTACACTAGTATTCATTTCACTGACCTCAGGAGAATGACAGGCTGAGTCAACCCCACCTGGTGTTAATTCAGTGGAAACGGCTTGAACTCAGGACCCCAGGATCCCAAGCCAACTACCCGAATCACTAAGCCAAAACCAGGCATATCCAGCCAATCAGTGAGTTACAAAACATAAACTGTTCAGCTTGGTGGCAGTATGGCTCTCTACCAAGTGCTGTTCTCGTTTCCAAAATGGAATTTCTGCAAAAATCAAAATAAAAGTAAAAAGGCTCCTTTTGCCATGGGGGGAGGGGGGAGGGGTGGGAGGTTTGCAGTTTGCAAGCTGGTGTATATATATATATATATATATATATATATATATATATATATATATATATATATATATATATATATATATATATATATATATATATATATATATATATATATGTATATATATATTGTTACGGATTCGCGCCCGCCGGCGTGCTGACGGCCACGGAACTCGAATCGCGGCACGTCGCCCACCGGACGGACAATCCAGTCGTGACCCTCTCGGACTAAAGCCAGGAACCAGTCACGGGTGGACCTTTCGGTCTCACCGCGATCGAGCCAATCGGCCCCCGCGTGGGATAGGGTTGCTCGCCAAATTCGACCTACCTAAGTACCCACACGGAGGGTAGACCGGGCGATCGCACCTCGCCGCAGGTCGACTTCGGACACGGGCCACTTAAGCGACCCGTTCCGTACTATCGGGATAACCGAGCGGTGTTATTCGTCGACCTCGACGGTTCGATTAATTATCGGGCGTATTCAGCCCACTACCAACCCTTTACGTGAAGCAAGATGAGGATTCAATGAAAGAAATGACGAAGCGAAGCGGGAAACAGTTCAACACAAAGCACATTTATTCGCGATGAACGGAAAGCGCACATATACAATTCCACCAAAAGCACATAGAAAAGAAGAGAAACACAATGCAATTCCACCAAAAGCACATAGAAGGAAAAGAAACACAATGCAGAGCTAATACCGACTACGCGAGCACACGGCAACACTTATACAATTTTACTTCACAGACGGCGCCGACAACACACATTCCCAAAAACAAAAGAAAAGAGAACCCTCAAGGATGAGGCGGGCCTGAGGCCGAGACCGGGTCGGGCCTACCCGTCTGGTGATGAGACGTGGAGCGGCGATGGTGCCTCAACTCCGCGGGCCTCGCGGACAGTGTCTGGTAGGGGGTGGGAAAAGGGGCCCCCTTGGTCGCACTATCTCAGCGCGGGGGGAAACAGGAGGGGGTTGCTGATGCTCGGGGTAAAGGAGGATTTCTACTCTGCCTCGAGTCCCGCGACGAGCGTCTCCACCTCGACCAGGTCGCGCCGTCGGCCTCCCTGGTGTGCAGCTCCCGGCACGACGCGAGCACCCCCTCGTCTGCCCTCGCCGCCTCTCCACAGCTCCGTCCCCTTCGCTCCGACTCCAACGCACACGACGACGACCAACTCCTTCTTGCTTCTTCTTCCCAACTCCACCGACTGCGAAGTCTTAACTCTCTCGACTTGACGAACGCGGTCGCTTATATAAGCCCCGTGGCTTCGCTCTCTCATCTTTGACCCCCTGCCTTCGACCTTTCACCTCGCTCCCCATTGGCCCGAGAAAAAGTGGGCGTGAATGCTTTTTGATCCATGAATTTGCAGATAGCGACCGCCCTCCAACGCCCTGGAGGCAGGGCCAAATCGCCCCTCGCTCACCGATTGGACGGAACAAAAGTGGGCGTGTGTCGTTTTTGATCCGTTTTTGAAGTGGAAAATCCATGGTTTTGTACACGCTGTACGGCGCGCGCCCTGCACGAGTCCAACACCGGTACCCACAAGCGGCGCAAGAACGGTGGCGATGCGACGGTTGCGAGGTGTGACGTGAAGCGGCGCCGCGGTGAGTGGTTGATGTTGTGGTTGGTGGTGGTAACAATGGCGATTGGTCCAAAATAAAGATAGTAAAAGAAAAACGGCTATCCTGAAGAGTCGCAGCACGCATAAATGACATGTATTCCCACTAGACAACGGGTTTGGGCCTAACTACACATATACTTACCGAGATAACTCACCTAAGGGACCTGAATGGTGGTTTGCGAATTTGGTAACCACAACACTACCCCCTCCCCTTTTTACAGACTCGTCCCGAGTCGTCAAATTTTCGTGTGCCATCATGTGTAGTTTTCCCCTAGTACATTTTACCTACGGATCCCTGAGTGCGACATTCATGGTATTCGTGTCCCCAAAATAAATAACCTGAGGGCTGCGTAACTATCTAAACAAACTCACTCACACGGACGACTTAAATAAAATTGCCAGCGCTAAGACAGACATGCCGGGGGCGCACTCATATTTACAGTACATCTTAACCTTAACTTACAAATTTTACACTAAACCATGGCCCAGGATCACTGAACTCTGCAAAAGAAAACAGTTAGCAGGGAGCCAGGCTGCTTGCATGCAGTCTCTGGCTCAAAACAATGCAGGTGACAGGGAACGTGGCTGGCTGCTCACACGCAGTCCAAGGCCTTCCCTTTTGAACTGAACGCAGTGAACCACAACGGTGCATGGGCTGCACAAACGCAGTCTCCGTGCCAGCTCAAGTGGCACACGCAATGAGCGCAACGAATGGATGCATGAACACAAACACGGTGCATGGGCCGCCACTGCAGGCCCGTGTTGTAGCTGCCAACAGGGCAGTTCTTGCAGCTTGCAAACTGTTGCCTTGCGGATCCTGGCGCACATGGAAATGAACAGGGGGGGGGGGCAAAGCAAAAATTGAACGGGGCTGGTGAACATGGGCAGTGGGCATGGCATGGCAAAGGTGATCAGGCAAACACAGCCCGCAGAAGAAGGCCGCTGCAGGCAAACACAGCCCGCAGAAGAAGGCCGCTGCAGGCAAACACAGCCCGCAGATGAACTGGCCGGCACAGGCCTTGAAGTACCACAGCTGCAGATGATCCGGCCGGCACAGGCCTTGCAGCACACAGCCAGCAGATGAAGCTGGCCAGCTTTTGCCGTCAGTGGAAGTTGGTGGAGGGAGTGCGGTGGTGCTGGCCACTTGGAAGGCGGGCTCGGACCTACCTACCTGTCTCCCTCCCAACCTATCGCCTTTGCCTGTCACTGTACATACCCACTCCCTTAATTTGTCAAACCCCAATTTAGCCCCAACTTAATTTTTTTTGTTGTTTTTATTTTTACTCCCCCACTATAAATCGTCCCCTAACCCCCTTTATCGTCCTTGTTCGGCTAACCGATCCTGTCACCGAGCCTACTCCCAACCCCTACGTTCCCTTCCCGGAGGGGAACAAGGGAGAGCTAACGTCCTGTGTCGAGGCCCAACGAAGCCTCAGAATGGCCTCCCCAGAGTTCGGCGATCTAACCAAAGTGGGTCCAGCGGCCCACAACGACAGCGAGGGGATGGATGGTGCGGAGGGATACATCTCCTAATCTACCCTATCCATTTAACTGTTAAACTACCCCGGGGCTTTCAACAAGCGCCTCTCGCTTAAACTATTGGTTCTAACAACCCAGATTCCCGTCGCCTGTGTTGGTGTCCTCACAATTTCGGGCCTCGCCCCCCAATTTTCTCTCCGTGCCCTCACACGGTCTCCTGCCTGGGACACGTGGATCCCTTTGGCAGGCACGACCCTCTGCCGAATCTCCCGCTATGGCACCCCCGGGCACTACACTGCCTCCGAGCCTACCAGCTCCCTAACACCGGGGAGTGCCCCCCATGGCACCTCCCCTGAAACGCACACGTGGCAGGCCGGCCTCCCGGGCCCCTTTCCGAGGGTCACCCGTGCCCACAACACTGCCCACGCGGCTAATGGCGTCCCGGGCCCCCGCACCAAGCAGGCGCACCCGTGCCCACTACGCTATCCCGGCCCCCCATGGGCCCTTGGCCTACCACGGCCGACTAGCCTGGTGCCCGTGGTACCCACTCAGCGATACTCACCTTTCGCAGCCACGCTCCCAAGCCCGTCAACAGGGCTCCTGCACCCCTCCAAATGGGTCTCGAGCCTACTTTCCCACCAACAGCAAAACGACCTCCATTTTTCAATTTGACTAACCCAGCTAACTCACTTTACTCTGACCCCGGGGTCCCTTGGGCGGGAGTCACTCCTCCCCCCAATCACTCATCGCACCATGCATTCCCCATTCGCTCCATCCACACAGACCCGCTGGCCTCACTCACTCATCATGTACTCACCTCACAACTCTTCAACACACACACACCACTGAACTCTGCCATCCTTCTATCTGCACCCCCTAACTAACTCGTGCTCCCACGTCGTCCCTTAAACTACAGCACGTTCCTTTTAACACTACGTAGCTAAGCTACGTCCCCTCTACACATTCACAAGTCTGTCACTGTCTCCAAAATAATCCATTTTATTTCCCAACCTAAAGCTCACTAAATCCCTCTAACTAATCCATTCCACGGGCCCCATGAGGACTTACCCCTGCCCCATGGAGCCGGTCTAGCTAAGCTAACCCTTCCCCCTAACTAGTTTCCATCCTGTGCCCAGGTAAGGGGGTCTTCCACCCCTTGCCCAGGAATCCTGTGCACCCGAAAGTGAGGCTTATTTTTTTTTTTTCCCATGCGCATCACCAGCGCGGCAACTCGCGCACTTTGCACCTGCCCGTGACGTCATGCAGCTGCACGTGTTCCTCGTCCCTCCTTGGACGGTACCATCCGGCAGAGATACCCTTCCTGCCGAATTCCAACCCCACGTGCAGCCATGGCGTCACCGTGCGCATAAAAAAAAAACACAAGCCCCACGTCTCGAGGGGTTCCCCACGCGAACACATGTGCTTTGCCCGTTGGAGCTTAACACACACGATCGCGTGGAGAACCCGTCCAGTCCAAATCCATAATCCTGCCTAAACTTTGTCCGTCCGCGGGATCGGCAAATCCACCGCTGGCGTTTCCGGACCGGGACTTCACTCTCGCAAGCGAGCACGTGGTGGTCTCGTGCGTTGCACAGCACGGACCGCGTGCTCACTGCTGGGTGAACCCGGCACGGTCCCCGAAACAACTACAGCCGCTACTCGGCTTTCTTTCCTCTGTCGCCTTCGTCGTCGCCATTCCACACACGCACTCCCGCGTGTTATGACGCTCACACTCCACACCATTGTATTCACACCGGGAGACGCGGCTGCGTGCTCCCGCATGCCGACCGACATCTCCCTTACATACCGCTCTCTCACACACACGGTCTCCCTTGCACACAGCGACCTTGCACACGGCCGTTCACTCACGCATGCGGGGGCACTCACCCGCGGTGCCTCATCCACTTGCGGTGCCCCTTTTACACACGGCGTGCTGGGAAGCACGCACTCCGGCACCATCGCCACCACACCACTCACACACGGGGTCGCTTCCACACACGGGGACGCACTCACACGTTGCACCACACACACAGGGACAACCACACTGGGGATTCGTGTCCCCACAAGGGTCTCCGGGGCCTCTATACCCCCCCAAGCTCTCCGTGCACCTGTCCACAGCACCCGTCCCCTCAACCTCGCAAAGCACGACCGAACTCACCTGGTCGTGACTCGCCTCAAGGGGGCATACTCGCTCCCCTCGTTCCTGGAGGAGGCCATCCAGGTGCTCGCACTGGGTCCCTACACGCTCCGCGAGCTCACCCCCATTATCCTCCACTACCTCCGTGTGTGTGTGTGTGTGCGTCACTTACCCCGTCTTCATCGTGTTGTTTCTCCTCTATTTTTTCTGTCTCCCGTGTCTCTATACAATGGATTTGTATCGCACGACCTGACACCAGTGTGACGGATTCGCGCCCACCGGCGTGCTGACGGCCACGTAACTCGAATCGCGGCACGTCGCCCACCGGACGGACAATCCAGTCGTGACCCTCTCGGACTAACGCCGGGAACCAGTCACGGGTGGACCTTTCGGTCTCACCGCGATCGAGCCAATCGGCCCCTGCGTGGGATAGGGTTGCTCGCCAAATTCGACCTACCTAAGTACCCACACGGAGGGTAGACCGGGCGATCGCACCTCGCCGCAGGTCGACTTCGGACACGGGCCACTTAAGCGACCCGTTCCGTACTATCGGGATAACCGAGCGGTGTTATTCGTCGACCTCAACGGTTCGATTAATTATCGGGCGTATTCAGCCCACTACCAACCCTTTACGTGAAGCAAGATGAGGATTCAATGAAAGAAATGACGAAGCGAAGCGGGAAACAGTTCAACACAAAGCACATTTATTCGCGATGAACGGAAAGCGCACATATACAATTCCACCAAAAGCACATAGAAAAGAAGAGAAACACAATGCAATTCCACCAAAAGCACATAGAAGGAAAAGAAACACAATGCAGAGCTAATACCGACTACGCGAGCACACGGCAACACTTATACAATTTTACTTCACAGACGGCGCCGACAACACACATTCCCAAAAACAAAACAAAAGAGAACCCTCAAGGATGAGGCGGGCCTGAGGCCGTGACCGGGTCGGGCCTACCCGTCTGGTGATGAGACGCGGAGCGGCGATGGTGCCTCAACTCCGCGGGCCTCGCGGACAGTGTCTGGTAGGGGGTGGGAAAAGGGGCCCCCTTGGTTGCACTATCTCAGCGCGGGGGGAAACAGGAGGGGGTTGCTGATGCTCGGGGTAAAGGAGGATTTCTACTCTGCCTCGAGTCCCGCGACGAGCGTCTCCACCTCGACCAGGTCGCGCCGTCGGCCTCCCTGGTGTGCAGCTCCCGGCACGACGCGAGCACCCCCTCGTCTGCCCTCGCCGCCTCTCCACAGCTCCGTCCCCTTCGCTCCGACTCCAACGCACACGACGACGACCAACTCCTTCTTGCTTCTTCTCCCCAACTCCACCGACTGCGAAGTCTTAACTCTCTCGACTTGACGAACGCGGTCGCTTATATAAGCCCCGTGGCTTCGCTCTCTCATCTTTGACCCCCTGCCTTCGACCTTTCACCTCGCTCCCCATTGGCCCGAGAAAAAGTGGGCGTGAATGCTTTTTGATCCATGAATTTGCATATAGCGACCGCCCTCCAACGCCCTGGAGGCGGGGCCAAATCGCCCCTCGCTCACCGATTGGACGGAACAAAAGTGGGCGTGTGTCGTTTTTGATCCGTTTTTGAAGTGGAAAATCCGTGGTTTTGTACACGCTGTTCGGCGCGCGCCCTGCACGAGTCCAACACCGGTACCCACAAGCGGCGCAAGAACGGTGGCGATGCGACGGTTGCGAGGTGTGACGTGAAGCGGCGCCGCGGTGGGTGGTTGATGTTGTGGTTGGTGGTGGTAACAATGGCGATTGGTCCAAAATAAAGATAGTAAAAGAAAAACGGCTATCCTGAAGAGTCGCAGCACGCATAAATGACATGTATTCCCACTAGACAACGGGTTTGGGCCTAACTACACATATACTTACCGAGATACCTCACCTAAGGGACCTGAATGGTGGTTTGCGAATTTGGTAACCACAACAATATATATATATATATATATATATATATATATATCTATATATATATTTATATATATATATATATATGTATATATATATATATATATATATATGTATATATGTATATATATATATATATATATATATGTATATATATATATATATATGTGTATATGTATATATATATATATATATATATATATATATATATATATATATATATATATATATACACACATATATAATGCAAACTCTTTATTAATCAGTTTATAAATATATAATTATTAAGGAAAAAATTCTTATAATTATCATGCTGTAATTCCAGAAGTGTCTGTATGTGTGTATGTTTGTGTTTTTTTGTGGGCTTGTTTGATATATATGCACTCCTGATCCGCTGGAAAGAATAAGTTGAAAACTAGTGGTTGTACCCAGGGTGTGCATAGGAATGGTTTAGGTGGTAAAAACATTCATAGTCCCAGGGGTTCAGTGGGGGGTGGACCCCAATTATTTCAATATAAATAGGTATGCATAGCACCGCTCCCAGTGACAAGAATGTTCTTTTTTGTTGCTAGTTGTCTTCTCTATAACATATCGACAGTTATTGTTCAACTCGAGCACGTTTTAGAAGGTAAAAGTAATCTCAACCCCTACTTCTCTAAGCCAGTTTATTCTCTTCACCCAAACTTCTCACAGATAAATTCATAAATGACAGCTGGACCTAAAATTGATGTTTGAAAAATCCTACATCAGCAGTAGTTTATATACCAGTTCTACTCCACGTTTCAAGGTTAAGCTCAAAATGTACTGCCTCAGATCTGTACTATGAAGACAAGTTTTGAGTACCTAATAGCATATCCTAACTTTAATCAATTGTGCAAGAAGCATGTGCATACTGTAATGGGAGATCATCCTTTTCTTGTGCATGAAAACGAAACAGAGCCACAAACTTGTCTTGCTGCAAAAAGTCCTTACGCCCACACATTAACCTGCCATTGCGCTGGAAAGAAAAGGGAGGAAGAAGGGTAGAGAAAAGAGGATATCAAGTGAAGCGATTTTTTTAAATTGAGAAATAACTCAGACCTACAGAAAATGCTGATATTATACTTGAAAATAACCCCTTTTAGAGGTTTGAAGTTTTTCCTTTTCGATTCTATTTTCTATTGATACAAAGAAATAGAACGGAGGCTCTTTGTCAAAGAAAAGCAGAAAAGGAATGCAAAAGCACAAAAGAAGAATTGAGCACAAAGGAGAATGAATGTGATGAGTAAATCAAAGATGAGGAGAAGGAAAAAATGTTACCAATGCCTCATCACGAGTGCTGTCCAAGCTGAGCTTGCGCATGGAGTGGTCAATTCCTGTGGCAAGAAAGATGCATGCAATTGCCGAGGCATAAGTATCAAATTGTTTTGGTTTATACCATGTGCTTAAGCCATAATGAAAAGTTTTATTTTCCAGTTATTAATAACTCATAATTGTCCAAATATTTTTGGCTTCCAAATCTTGTGTCACTAATATATGTATCTATCTATCTATCTATCTATCTCTCTCTCTCTCTCTCTCTCTCTCTCTCTCTCTCTCTCTCTCTCTCTCTCTCTCTCTCTCTCTCTCTCTCTCTCTCTCTCTCTCTCTCTCTCTCTCTCTCTCTCTCTCTCTCTCTCTCTCTCTCTCTCTCTCTCTCTCTCTCTCTCTCTCTCTCTCTCTCTCTCTCTCTCTCTCTCTCTCTCCCATCCTGAGTCATACCCAACTGCTCCTGTGTCATTTGCACCTGAGACTGCTCGTGAATTTGACGTTATTTGTATCTGAGAAGGTGGAGAAGTTTCTGGCAACCTTAAACTCTGAAAACGGACCAAATGGCATCAGCTCATGTGTCCTAAAAAACTGCTTTGCTGCTCTTGCATTCCTTCCTTCCTGTTTGTCTGTCTCTCTCTTTTTCTCTCTTAGGACTGTACCCCAAACCCTCTCCCATCTACTTTCTCAACAACCCTCTCAAATAAGCTCAGTGTCACTCAAACTCTTGGGTCTCACTCACTCTCAACCATGATCTCTCTTGGGCAAGCCACATTTTCAAAGTTGGCCTCCAAAGCTAGATGCTGACTGGATATTTTCCATCATACAGTCTTTCATTGGCACACCTAAGCTCCTATCTGCCGACAAGGTTTTCATCGGCAACTTTATGGAGTGCTGCTCTCCCCTCTCGGTTGGTGCCCCTGCCTCACACCTTGCTCAGCTTGATGCTGTGGAAACCAAGGCTTTCAAGATTGTTGGAATCTTTTGGGATGAAGCTGTGGGCCTGTCACTTCACCATCCCCAACAGGTTGGTGGTCCCTACCTTTTTCCACCTCAGTTCTGGTGCTTGCACTTTCTGCCTTCTCTGTGCCCCCCACCCCCCCTTCCCCCCAAGTATTTGCAGGATGCACATGGTTCATTAGCAATCTCTTTCTAGTGAAACTGCTTTTAAATCAAGAATAACTGCTTATCTTCAATTATTTATTCTTCTTCTTCCCCACCTGTGGAACTAGCTTCCACACTCTTCAATATCAATCTTCCTTTCTGGTCTCCAAGACAGCTGTTCCATACCATCTCAAATCATCTCCCATCCAAAACCATGATATTTTCGACACCCATTAAACTCTCCCTCACCCCTCCCAAAATTTTGCTTTTGTATCCATCTTGACTACTCCTTATGTTCTCGCCTACCCCTCATCATTACCTGCATCCCTTCTTTGTCTGTTTCCATCTTTTTTCTCCCTCCGCCATGCTGTTGGCGTTTCCCCCTTCTCGTGCTGTTACTCTTATTGTGTTGTGTCCTGATCTGTTCTGTGCTTGCTCTTCCATGAGCCTTGACTTTGTATAAAAATATATATTGCATTCAAAAGATAAACATTTTATGTTTGGTATTGATCATCTTGAAGGTACTGTGTGTTCTCATGCCATTTCTTCCTAATGCTGGCATCTTATCATTTTCCATCAAGGGCACTTCAGCCAGTCATTCTTCCGAGGTCGGTAAAATGAATACCTGCTTGCTGCGAGCAAGCGAGCTAGTCGAGTATCCTGTGTCGGAGTAGTGACCCATCCAAGATTACACCCCCTAGCCAATGAAACTGCCTCAGCAGCCTGGTGCGCCTGACTGCTGGAGGAGGATTATCCATTATCCATCATCCAAGCTTATGTGCTTTCCCAACTGCTTATTGATTACTTGTTTTAAAATCCTATGTTAGTTGCTGAGGACAACTTCTGGTTCAACTCTATAATGCCTACAGTGAACCTGAATGAACATCAGATCAATATAATCACAACAACGGAAGCTGAATGCATGGATATGTTTTGAAGATAAGCAGAATTTATGTTACTGATACACAAAAACAAAATGTATTCAAAATGTGAAAAACTATACATTGTTCAAAATAGCAAAAGTGCTGCAAAGCCTTTGTATTCTACTGTTTTAAAGTGATCGTCGTCGTCGTCATCATCATCACAATCATAATCATCATAATCATAATCATCATCGTCATCATCATCATCACAATCATAATCATCAGCCTATTTTTTTGTTTAATGCAGGACGAAGATCTCCCTAAACTCACATTGTGGTTTCTGGCATACTCTACCAAAGCTTGCCAAGTGCATGGCAGCAAGAGATTTTGGAGAGGAATTTGTAATTTGTTCAAATTGTTTTTCGATGACTCACCTAATCTTCACTAAACACACTGTGGGATAATTTAACGTACACAAATGAAGAGTGCAGTCAGACGGGTCTTCAACAATCTCAGGGATGACACACACGTCGATGCCTCACTCACCCTGTGCGTGAAACAGCAGAGTGCCAATTTATAGCTGGGTCGACATTCAAACCCAGGCTAAACAGCACAAAGATGAGTGCACATAACTAAGCTATCCTATGACCCCTTAACAAACCTCACAAGGGTCATGAAGCGAAAAGTCAACATTCTCCAGTTGAAATGAAGCATTTCTCTCGCAAAATAATGAGCTGCTTTTTATCGAAGAAGTAGGATTATACAGTATGAGGGTTGAAGCATATGGAGGATTGCAGAGTGTGAGGGTTGAAAGAAGCAGAGAATGAAAGTTGTTGCTCATTGTTGATCAACACAAAAGTGTTACATCATGGAGTCTCACCATGTTGGCAGGGATGTTGCTGCATTTGAAAACCTTTCGTAAGCTCTGAGTCTCCTTCTTCAAAAACCTGAATGCGGTTATACAGGAATAAAAAAAAATGATGACACTGGAAAGTAATGCAATGAAAACAAATATCATCATCATCATCATCATCATCATAAAGTCCCTCTAATCATTCAGTAACTGTGTACAGCAGAGAAAATCTTCAATAACACCAATGCAGTATCCATATATTATCATTGAACACACTTTATTTGATAATCATAACTTATCATTGGATCATCACAAATATTTAACAATAATTTGACATGTGAGTTTCCTGCATGGTTTCAGTGCTATGTAATCTGTGAATAAAATGATATTATGCTTGTGAGCGGCTAAACTATCCTGTTTGATTACATGGCTTTGAAAGGGTCGAGGGCATTCGTGGCATGGACTTCCAGCAGAATGTCTTTAATAAAGCAGCTTTATCATGCAGGATTTGTATATTTATTTGTGGAAGGGAGAAAAAAAAACAGAAGAGGAATGGTCCTTTCTGTAATTTGCAAACAAATATGTACTTTTTGAAACAGATTACCGGTTGTAATGTGTGCTGGTTTGTCCCATGAATTTACAGTCTGTATTCACACACTACTAGTACTACAGCCATTGCTACTGCATTCCGCATGTGGTTTTGTACAACGGAGTTACTAATCACACATTGCGATCCAAAGAGAAGCAAGAAGAAAACTTTCGAACGTTCAAAAAAAAATAATCACAATCACAATAATTTTTTTTTTTAATTATCTTTAACTTATTTATATTTTTTCACTGGTCAAGTAGACTAGTTAAACCAACATCTACCGGTCAACATAGAGTTCCACCGGTCCGCAAAGACTATTTTGATGAGATCAGTCATCAAAATCCAACAGCTTCATCATCATGAATGTAAGAAAGGATGTTTAAATATAATAATAATAATAATAATATTAATAATAATAATAATAATAATAATAATAAAATACCATTCATAAAGGCACCTCGGGCTGCTGAGGCAATTTCATTGACAAAGAGTACAGTACTGGACGGGTCGCCACTCTGACACGGGTTACGCCAAATGGTTCACGTTTAAATAAATACAATGCATATCTTCTGCGAATGAATTCATAAACATTTTAAAATAAATTCACTGCATTTCTTTTGTTGCTTAACACACACAAACACATGCTCACACACACAAGCTTATATTGTAGAAGCTGCAGCCCACATAACAACCACACTCCACCAAAGCCAACGAGCTTTTTGCTGTAATGGCTCATGGCACAATTGACATCGGACCTCATTGCTTGATTGACAAAGCATCAGCTTTCTTGACATTCTCCTTTCCAGCCAGCTTGCAGGTTACCACTTGACACTTGGAGTATCTCACCTACAATATCGCAGCTTTAACGATGGATGAATCTGAAGTGGCATCATGTATCAGAGAGACAAACTGAGCATCGTTCAGTTTTGCATTAATTTGATGAACCTGCACTGATTTGTCAGATAAGTCAGGCCCGTGTGCAGGCTCTTAATCTGATCAAAATAACACATCCATTTAAGATCAGAAAATGTAAGGCCTGCTTTGCTCATTCATTTTCTAATCTCAAATGGATGTTCTTTGGTAAACGCATCAAAATATTATAATTGAAATGGAAAAAAAAGCACAATTAGGTGACACAACCAAATAGATATCTCAAAAACTTTTACAATTTCTAACTTGGTTCGGTTCCGGGTTCGCAGCGCATGGACATCTTGATCAGCAGCTGCTCCTTCCGGTTCAGCCAAGATATGTTGTGTTTTACTCATTTATTTTAATTCCTGTTTTTCTGGTTGTGGTTTTCATCGCTTTTTCTGTCCCAAACTGTATCTTGTTGTGTTGAATCGTCCTTTTTGTGTTTTGTGTCCTGTGTAAAGTCAGGTTTATTAGTACCAGTCAGGTAGTGCCTCTCCATCCATTATTTGCCTCGTTTTTGCTCATTTAGTCCCAGGTATTGTTAATTCTGATCCCTCCGCTCAATCCATTTCCCCTCCTCGCTCAAAAATACCAAAAAACACAACTCTTCTTCACTATAAAAAAAATATTTAAAAACCCAACAACCAACAAGAACAACATCGGGGAAAAACTAATTTTTGCTCAAACAACAAACAAACAAAAAAAACCTCTCACATGCTCAGTGCTTATTTACTCATGTTCCGTCTTATCCCTTCTTCTTTTCAATATCTCCAAACTAGATCTTCACTGAATAAAACGTTTCTCTTCCTTTCAAAGCTCTTTATAACATTAAAAACACTTCCAAAATGTATTTGAAATGCCTTACTCTGCTTATTACCCCTAGCAGGAACAACACATCCGTTCTTCGTCTTCATCAAAATCTTTTCCTTTTCTCGTTCACAAGGCTTGTTTCCCAAAACCTCTTCACTCCGAAACGCTTTGTTTATCCAACCTTTTCTTTCAGTTACAGCTGAATTTTCTTCCATGCCTTTAACCAAAAACATTCAAACCACCCATGACCCATGAGGTCTGTCGTAGGCTATCCAGTCTGGCAGTCCTGAGGCATCCATTTTCATACATGGCTAGTTGGAGGTGACAAAAAAAACGGTCGGTGGGAATCAAAACCGGGTTAATTATTCATTAGACGTGATCAGAAGTGATAGTACGTGTGGAATCCTGGAGGATGGTGACGTGCCATTCAGTGAGAGAAAGCTCATGACGTCACACAGCCAATCGACTCGAGGCAAACATTGCATATCGGCTGCAGGTCGCTCTATGGGTGTGTGTGTGTGTGTTCCATTACCAATCAGCTTGTGGAGCGCTTGCTAAGTGGCTTAAGTAATCAAGCAAGCACAACAACAGAACGCTGACTGCTTGGTAACTGAATAGACCCTGGGTTTGTTCCATCATCAACTAGAAGGACATTTGGTGGAACGCATGCCTCTGCCCCGTAATGCCTGATCCACGAGAACATATCTGGCCCAATACATTTTTGAGATATCGAGCTAGATATCGTTTTTGAACATGATCTCTCAATGGTGAAGAATCGCTGAAGAAATTATCAAATCTGGATCCAGATCCAGATCTGGATCTTCAGCAAAATCGAATCAATTCTTCTTTGTCACATACCCACCATGTCCACCAAGTTTCATCTGAATCCGTCCAGAACTTTTTGAGATATCATGCTATACATCGTTTTTTGGACCAATCTCTCAATGGTGAAGAATCAGTTTAAAAATTCTAGTAGTCGGATCCACATACGGATCTTCACCAAAATCTAATCAGTTCATCCTTGTCACACGCCCAACCTGTCCACAAATTTCATCCGGATCCGTCCACAGCTTTTTGAGATATCCTGTACACAAACAGACAAATGAAATTGCTTGTTGAGCAAGGAATTGCCAGAATAACGTTGTCAATCTCCATGATCTCTGAAAAAACAAAAACCTGGAAATCAATTTGGTTCTTATAAGTCGATAATGCTACTATTTAATGAGGTATAGCACTTAGTTTGGTCATGATCATAACTTGGAAGTAAATCGGACTTGAAATGACGTTTTTATCGCAATTTGAAATTTTTGACCCGACCCCCCCTGACATTCGGCCCCCGACCGCAAAGAAGGGTGTGGGTGTGACACCCAATGAGACATATGGTTGGATGCAGAATTGGAAGATGCACATTTTGGATTTGGTTTGAAGGCGATACGACCATTTAAGCTGACGTTATTGTAAAAATAATAATTTCGGTTTTTCGGTGACCTTGACCTTGACCTTTGACCTAGATTCACCAAAAACGACAAGTGTCTAAGTTGGACCATGGCCGACGTCTGTACCCAGTTTGGTCATGATCACTGAAACGGTGTAGCTGCTACAGGGTAAACAAACAAACAGACAGACACACACACAGAATGACACACACAACCGACCAACATAATTGCCGAAATCCGAAGGATTCCGGCAATTAACAAACAGACAGACACACAGACAGAGAGCGGTGAAAACATAACCTCCTTTCACCTTTGGTGGCGGAGGTAATAAGTTTGCTATCACTTGCCAAGCCAGCCGTTCCTCATCAAAAATGTCTTATGGTGGAATCAACACTTAATGTCTTCCTCTCAACACTTAATGGTGGAATGCTTGCTTGAGTGCTTCAGCCACTTGGTGAGTGCTCTACAAGAAACTTGGTTACTGAACACATTCCAGGTCTAACAGTCTGTGCATCAATCCTTGCCAGTGGGATAGAAGCGAAACATGAGGTTTTTAAAATGGATCGAACTTCCCGTCCAACAGGGGTTTTGGCGGTACTAGAACGGGTCTGCGGGTTTTCACAAACAAGACGGGTCAAACCCGTGAAATCCGAGTCACTTGCCATCTATGCATTTTGCAGAGATTATGTGCACATGACAATAATTTCCCCTTCACATCGGTTCATGATGTTAAACCCCTCCACTGCTTCGGAAAAAAAAATATGAATCTATGCTAAGTTTTGATTCATGTGAATAGTTTGAGGGAAAAACCTTCCGCCGTTCAGGTGCCACCGTCCGGACTGACCCCAACACTCCCACCTTTGGGATAACCATGCAGTAGGTGCATTTGCCTCTACCCCTCCTCTCACCTGTCCACGCCATGCATGGCTACATATGACACAGATGGCCCCTTAGGACAGCACTCGATTCATAATGACGCAATTTAGCGATTCATTTTCAATTTCCACTTACATCGCCTTCTGCTTTAATCTTGCTCATCCGTGCCAGCGACGTCCCATAGCGAAGGGCTTCGTACACGGGATCCAGCTTGTGGCTTGACGCTGAGAAACGAATGCAAACGTTCAGAGGCGAGACATAAAACATCTGAGCACTAACAGTGAAAATACAAGTGTTTTGGTCTCGAAAGGACGCAAAAAAGGGTCACGATGGAGTCATCGCAGAAGTTTTCTTATTGTCTTCTCATGAGATACGACATCCAGGTGGTCCATAAACCATGGAGTTTGCTCACCGAGGGGCATGACTTCCTTGATACACGCATATTGGCCATTTAGAAGCATCGGAGAGCTGCAATGGCGGCGGAATCCCTGGGGCTGTCAGTGCACATCAGAACGAGAACAAGCACATCACTGGTTGTCAATTTACTCGATGTAAGGCACTTGCAGGATGCACGCGATTGACTAAACATCAATAAACTCACTCAAAACATCCCACCACTTTTCCATTATTGCATAAAAGCTGTGAAATTGAGTGTGCAAACTGGGTCGCAGTGGGCGGACTTTCATTAAGGCTGATACAGTAAAAAAAAACGCAGGGGAGAACTGTTATTTCCAGAGCGATGAATCAGTGCTATTTTATTACTTGTTGGACAAATTCATAAATCACGATATGAGGATTTCTTTTTATCTTTTTCTCAAATCCCACACTCATTTTCACCTTGATGCATCAGGAATTGCATGATATTTTCCTTAGCTGTTGCATTGAGCCGAAAACAAATGCAACAAGTGTTTGGACTCATCGGGGGACAAAATATTCCAGCTGTGTAAAGTCAACTGCAGTGTAAAGTCAAGATTCAATTAATGTGCAATCAGTTGCCTGGAAGTCAAATGAGCACAAGAAAGTCTAATCTGAAATCAAAGTAACATCCAATTTTTCTCCATCGGTTCTACATCATTGATGCAACACCCTGCCTGCAACACTCTGCAGGTGATGCACCAGGATAGCAGTATATACTGAACTCGTGTTAGCAATCAAACCCTAACCACACACCTCGAGAGAACGAACCGACAGAGAGAGAGAGAGAACTCTCTTTTGTTGAATACAGATTTGAGGTTTGTGGAGGAGCGAGAACAAAGAACAGACCAGGACATGACTGAACGAAAAGAACAGTGGCAATAAGGGGGGGGGGCAACAGCAGGGTTAAGGGAGACTTGGAGGGATAAGAGAAATGGGGAAGAATGAGAGCAAGGGGAAAGACACAGTGATCTTCACTTATCTTTTCATGGTGATTAGCCAGTTAGGATAACCCTCTTAACATTCAGTTGAGATAGTCGATAATTTGAGGTGCGTAGTCTAGATTTGATTCCCTGTCTGAGTATAAACTGTTATTATGGTGCTTCACAGTAATAATCAGTATCTCATTATTTGGAGGGAATGCTAAACAGACCGTCCCATGCATTTACTAGCATTTACTTGTGTATGCTAATGATCCCGTGATATTTTTTTGGAAAAATTGGACAATTGTGTGTTGGTAAACTGGACAAGGATTTGGGAAGATAGCTTAGACTCTTCGAGGTATGAGCATTCGTCTCAGAGCTGTCTTGCCTGGGTTTGGATCTCGGACCAGATATAAACCATCGTCCTGGTGTTCCACAGGCAGGGCGAGGCATCAATGCATAAACCATCCCTCGGATGGACGTTGAACCGGGTGTCCCCATCTGCCTTCATTAGTTGGTCGATGTTAACGATCACACGGTGTCCTTTTCAAAGAGTTGGCGAGTTATTGCCGTCACCCTGAACAAATTACAAATTTCTGCTCCAACCTATAAGAGGCATTGCAACAGATACCCCCTCCCTCCAGTAAACGATGCCACTCACAGTCATGACTCATGTGCTACACACGAACAAACAAACAAACGAACTATGGTCAAATTTAAAATTCCTGCCTGGATGAAGGCTGCTTTGGGTGTTAACCCTCGAACCATTAACAAACACAGATTGTGGGTGTTATGACGCCTTCCAGTGTGGCATGGGAATAAAAATTCAACAACAACCTGGCATTGGGAAAAAAAAAAAAAACGGAATGTTAATGACATCATAGTCAGTCCAGTTTCTCACAGTGACTCTCCTATTCAATCAATCCCACAACTCATAGAGAAAAGACAATAGACCCTTCGGATGTTGTAAATGAAAAACAAAACCATGCTCACCATCTTTCCCATGCAAGGCTGCTGGTTCATGAAGTCCTCACATTTGTGATGCAAGGTAGCTTTACATACTTTACAGCGAAGGCCGATCTTGCTCAGACTACCTGATACCAACACAAAGGCATGCCTCTTACAGTCTTACAGTATATGCTTTGTTGATTCAATTGTTTTAAATGTTAGGTACATACAGGCACTTGCAACTTCAACAAAATAAAGTAATTCACGCATCTTTGTATGACACTGGAATAATTGTGAGAATTACAAATGGCCAGCTCTATTTCGTTTTTTTCACCAAATTTTACAAAAACAACCTTGTCGATGATATAAACATCTGTTGTTGAACTCTAAAGAAGAGGTTGTTTTTTGAGCCTTCCTCTCTTTCGGACATGAGGGGAGGATGAATATAAGATGGGGGATAAGACTATTGCTGTTGTAGTGTTTGTTTTGACAATTAGTGCCCCCAATTTTTAATTGTACCCCAGCTTCTTAACCCCCCCCCCCCCGAGGAGTGCTAAACCTCCATTTAAGTTTGTTTTTCTTTCTTTCTTCCTGCACTCCCAATTTCCAAGCTGTGTCATTTTTCCGAGCTGTATCTCGGATCTGGCTGAGATTTTCGGAATAACATTTTGTTTCAATAATATGAATGGAAAGTATGCGGGCCTGGCATGATTTTTTGACCTTGATCTAATTTATCAGGTCATGACCCAATTATAGACATTTAAAAACATTTTTTTCACCATAACTCAACTAAGGTTTATCCAATCGGAACGAAATTTCCCTCACTAGATAGCCGAGAGGAAGATGCATTTATGCTTAATTTATATCATACCCTTTCGAATTAAAGGTCAAGGTGTTAGTCAAGGTCAAGGTGGAGTACTAAACCACCATTTTGGATTCTCTTCCTTTTTTTCTGCCAATTTCCAAGCCGTATCTCAGATCCAGTTTGACGTTTCGGAATGAAATTTTGCATCAATAATGGGAATAAGAAGTATGTGAGGGTGACATGTTTTTATTAAAAAAAACCTTGACCTAATTTTGAGGTCATAACCTAATTATAGATATTTCAACATTTTTCACCATAACTCGACTAAGATTTATCTGATTGGAAC
This sequence comes from Eptatretus burgeri, assembly GCF_056783735.1. Taxonomy (NCBI): domain Eukaryota; kingdom Metazoa; phylum Chordata; class Myxini; order Myxiniformes; family Myxinidae; genus Eptatretus; species Eptatretus burgeri. Next base: position 54,499,512 of record NC_140964.1, on the reverse strand, counting down.
AAAATTGCCCTTTCTCGATAGCCTAGAGTAAGCCACATTTGCAGTTATTTTACATCATACCCCTCTGAGATATAGGTCAAGGTCAAATGGTGGTCTGAAGAAAAAGTGCATTTTTTGCCATCGACCAATTTTGCCAATTCGTAATCTCAAAGACTGCTTGGCCTTACAAAATATTGTTGCATCATTATGGTGGACCTGCATTGAAGTTGTGCATCTGATATTTGATTAATGTCCTTGCCCTACTTTTTATAGATTGTGATCGAATCAACAAAAAAAAAAAAAAAAAAAACTTTTTGATCATAACTTGAATCACTTTCCTCCAATTTTCATCATGTTGAGTTTTTGGATACATTTTAGATGGGAACACATTTTCTTAATTTACACTCTATCCCTAAATGTTGAAGGTCAAGGTCATATGGTGGTATAAATCAAGATGGCCATCATAGGATTGGGGAAGGCTTACCATAAATAATCACTTTTGATCATAGATATCTACTTTTAAGTCTCCCTGCAGCAATTACCATCACATCTGTTACCATCAAGCACAGTAATGATTTGGACACCTGTGTCGCCAACAATCATGTGGTTGCAGACATCACAGAAGGTTGGCTTCTTAAAGTTGTGTTCTTGGAAGCTGTGCTGGCAGTGCGGCCTGGCAGGGGGGCCCAATGGCAAGCTGCCAAGCGATGGTGTGGCAGCAGTGCTTTTTATAGAATTGTAGGGCAATGATGGACTTGATGGTGATGCTTCAGTCGGGGGTCCAGAGAGCCGTTTGTGTCTGTTCGCTGTAGGAAGTGTGATGGGTTCTGGGTTTAGAGAAGTCTGGCTGCGCATGGGAGTAGTTGGGCTGGAAGAACCAAGCCAATTGAAGCGCTGCAAAACATTTTCAGCACTCTTGCTTCGTGTAGTCTTGGAGCGAAACGAGAGGGTCTTTTTAAACTTATCCAGCTGAAAAACACAAAGTCATAAAGAGCGAATCGCATTTGCATTGTAGATTTTTGATGTAAGAGTATGACTTACAGTAATGTAAAACAACTTGTGCACGCAAAGCTTGGATTTGAGTTCAATTTAAACCACCGCTGAACTCTGACTTGGACTCCATCTATTTATGTGATAATTTTACATCCTATTATAGTCCCACTTATCATGGGATCATTTTTCCTTCCTAACTCACCCAAATGCAGACAACTATTCCATCACTGTTTCCAGTGAGTAGATGATGAAGGTTTAACAGCCTGTTTAACTTAAAAGGTAAATCAAACAAAGGTATACACTGAATATCACTCATATTCATTATTGCAAGGAGTACAGATTAAGGGAGGGAGGCAGAGAAGTCCAGTCAGGTCAACAAAACACAATTCAGAGTGCCCTCGGACCATAAGGCCGTGACACACACTGCCTGGGCACACATTTTACAGAAATGAAAAAGCATATCAAAAAATAAGAGGTTCAAAGAAGAAGTAGTACTAGTCCCGAACTCATCACAGGTTCAAATCCCACCAGTTGTATCAATTTGCCCATTGTCCCTCAATATATCTGTCATACATGTAAAAGTACACTGACGTCTTCTTAATGTCTTTGTCCAACATGTAACATGTGCCAGCCCGTCCATAAGCAATCAATCAAAGTGAAACAATAATAAGAAGAAGAAAGGCAAGAGACTAAAAATGAAACTGAATTTTTTTTGTTGATTGCTTTTACCATTTTCTTTAGAAGAAGTATGTCATGGAACATTACGATAGCACATTAGAGATTGAATAAAATGAGCTATATAAGGAAGAACTAGAACGACACTCGGTAGAGAACGTACCTTCGCCAGGCTGAACATTTTACGCTTTGTATCACACTGATGGGCCGATCTGCATTCGGACCTCAACCAAAATCTACTTAGCTTGATGTCGTCACACACCCAACTTATCCACTAAGTTTTGTCATTATCCATCCACAACATTTAGAGATAAAATGCTATACATAGTTTTTGGCCACATCTCTCAATGGTGAAGAATCACTTGAAAAATTCTTGGATCTGGATCCAGATCCGGATCTTCACCAAAATTGAAACAATTGTTCCTCGTCACACACCCAACCTGTCCACCAAGTTTCATCCGAATCCGGACACAACTTTTTCGAGATATCATGCAATATCGTCCTTGGCCCCATCTATCAATGGTGGAGAAGAGTTAAACATTAAATAATTCTCGTATCCGGATCCGGATCTTCACCAAAATTGAAACGATTTTTCCTCGTCATACACCCAACCTGTCCACCAAGTTTCATCCGAATCCATTGGAACAAAATTGCCGTTTCTAGATAGCCTAGAGTAAGCCACATTTACAGTTATTTTACATCATACCCCTCTGAGATATAGGTCAAGGTCAAATGGCGGTCTGAAGAAGTCTGAAGAACTAAAATGAATATACCTTTTGAGATATCGTCTAATATATCGTTTTTGTCCCGATCTCTCAATGGTTGAAGAATCACTTAAAAAATTCTAGTAGCCGAATCCAGATCCTCATCTTCAACAAAATCTAATCGATTTGTCCTATTCACACACACAACATGTCCACCAAGTTTCTTCCGAATCCATCCATAACACTTTGAGATATTGTGCTATATATCGTTAATGGCCCTTTCTCTCAATGGTGAAGATTCAGTTAAAAAATTCTCGCATCCGGATCTTCACCAAAATCTAATTATCAGTTCGTCCTTGTCACATAGCCAACCTGTCCACCCAATTTCGCACGAATCAGTCCACAACCTATCGAGATTTCCTGCTCACAGACAGACAAACACACAGGTAGACAAACAGACAGACAGGGATGAAAACATAACCTTCATCCACCTTCGGTGGCGGAGGTAATAAGACAAATTCCATAAACGGAATCAAAAAGCGTTAAAATGTTCCACCAGATCAACGCTTGATATGACAATCAATGGTTACATTATAAAGAGGGAATTTTTTTTTAAGCAAGTAAATAATAGTTTAGTAACTACTATGAAGAAAAAGGAGAAAAGCAAAATGACAAGAGAGACAAGTGAAAGAGAAAAAAAAATGTACACAGAAGTTAAACTCAGTGTGTGCAAGGCAAAAAATAATTACAATTAGAATTATTGACATTCACAAACAAATTCAATACGTTTCCACATCCACTCCTTCCACCTTGTAAAATCAAAATGAAGATCTGGACCAATGTTTACCTGCTTTTGTCTTAAGGGGCTGTGACAAGGTATTTTTGTGCCGAGTTTTCTCCAGATTGGTTTAATTATGAAGGTCCGACGGCCGGCCAAAACCTTCAGTTTCTCGATAAATTTTGAACTTTGACCTTTGTGATATTGAAAAGAAAACACCAGACCAATATATTCCAGCTTGTTTTTTTATAGTGGTTGCAGAAAGGAATGTTTGCAGATGGTCTTGTGCACCAGTGTGACCACTCCTTGGCTTTTTTCACAAGATCTTGGCAATTCGTTGTTCACCTTGGCGTCTTGGGTTTCTATAGGTTTTCTTGGCGTATAGGTTTTCGATTAGCATCGCTTTTCCGAAACCTTGTGAATTTTTGGCTTTTTTCATTGGCTCACCTTGGCATTTATGAAAACGAGGAATAGTCACACTGTTGTGCACATTGGCTGAAAGAAAGAAAGTCTTGGAATGCTACAAACCTGAATTTTGTGATGATTTTTGACCTTTCACCCCAGTATAATCCAAAAAACGACTTATCAACTATAGATGCAATTATAAAGGAATGGCAAGGGAAAATGTATAATTGATAGTGTTTCACCAATTGTCAGATCAAGCCAAATTAGTTAGTTCTATGGCTTGCTACTGATACTATGTAAACCTGTACTAACCTCTTTCATGGTCGGGATGTCGGTGACTAAACCGTCTCCCCCACCATATTTCCTGGTGTGGAGGGTGTATGGATACGGACACCCAGCAGGACTAAAAGCAAAACCTGTCAAAGGGCGGAGGAGCTCCTTGTGAGCCAACAGCCATCCATATCTTACTTGGTTAGGTTACTTTTTTGAGGAAGCCAAAGGCAGGATTTGCACTCCGGCCATCGTAAAACCATCCACTCTGAAAAACACTAAACTGGCAAAGAATATTGAAAACCCACTCAGTGTGTGTACCTCCTGTGCACCTGCCCTTTGCAGGCCAACTCATCGGATGATGGGATTGGGGCAAAGCCTTGGGGACCCCCACTCTTTGACTACAAGAGGGAAAACATGGGGTAAACTTCCAGGGTTGGATTGTGGTAGTGTGTGTCAGGGTGGTGCTGAGGTGTCGTCCAGCAGACAGCAGTCTCCTTGGGTTAACCTGAGGCGGTCCCTTGAGGTGGGTGCCTGGAATGTCCTATCCCGAAAAGAGGATGATCACCTGTCTCTGTTATCATCTGAGCTCAACAGTTTGAACATCAGTGTTGCAGCTCTCTCTGAGGTTCGGAGACCGGATAGTGGCGAGATCATGGCGAGTGGTTACACCTGCTATTTATTGGTCTGGTCGCTCTGATGGTTACCATACCCAAGGAGTTGCTGTAGCTGTGTCCAATAAGCTGACTCCAATGATAATTGAGGTAACACCGGTCAACGAGCGTATTATGAGACTAAGGATTCATCACTCCTTGTGTGTTGTTTCTCTGGACTCTTGTATATGCTCCGACTGAGGCAAGTGATCTCACCGTGAAGGATTCATTCTGTGCCACGCTCAAGTCTGTGGTTGATCAGTGCCGCAGACGAGATACTCTTTAGTCTTGGGGGATTTCAATGCATCGACTGGAACTGATAGGGATGATTATGAGACATGTGTTGGTCCCCATGGGTCTGGAACTGTGAACCAGAATAGCACCAAGTTCCTTCACTTTACAAGAAGTCATGGACTTAGGGTGGCTGGTTCATGGTTTCAGCGCCCACAGGCTCATCGCTGGACCTCGTGTTTCAACGCTGGTGGTGTGGCAAAGGAGATCGACCATGTGCTCATTTATGGTCGCTGGAAGATGATCCAGCACTGCAGGGTCTACCGGAGTGCTCAGTTCCTCAATACCGACCACCGGTTTATTCCAGCAGCTCTGAAAATACAGCTTAAGTCCAGGAGAATGGTACCATCCCAGACTAGGCTGGATGTTGGCAAGCTCAAGGATGAGAGGTTTATGTTTATCTGTTTATTACATCTGCAAATATGGCAGAAAGCATGACCAGGATGTTTAGCTGCCTGGAAACCTTTACTGAGGAAAGGCAAAGGGAGAGGCAAATTCAGCAAAGGTTTTTTGGGTTGCTAAACATCCATTGAGATCACTTTGTGCTCACGTACTATATATTACCGTACGCTCTTATAGAAATGTTAACACCCATATATTCAGCTTGTTTATTCGTAATATCCCTCCTGGATCATCGTCCATCACATAGAGAACAAACCCTGAAATACTTAACCACTTTTGGAGAGTTGCGGTTTTCTGCCTCGACTGCTTCTATTGTCAACAGTACCAGTTTAACATATCCTCCTCAGAGTTATACCACCAGCTCCTGCTGGAACATGAAGTGGGGCTGCAATATGGCACATGTAATAGCCTTCACTAGTTTAGACTTCGATTTCTATTCACTTGTCATATAATATATCCTTCCCTGGAACCATAGTATTCACCGCACATTCACCGCAGTGCAATGACATCACTACCGATACATTTAAAGTCCTTCTGCAGGTGTGGCACTTGCATGATAACAAATCACAGTGTACTTCATCAACACGTGACTATAGTATGGAACATTTCAGTTTTACAGACGAGATACAATGTTTTCCTCCGCCCGAAGGTGGACTGAGGTTATGTTTTCATCCTTGTTTCTCTGTCTGTGAGCAGGATATCTCAAAAGGTTATGGACAGATTCGGACGAAAATTGGTGGACAGGTTGGGTGCGTGACAAGAACAAGTTAATTCGATTTTGGTGAACATACATATCTGGATCCGGATACAGGGAGACCTTGCCATTCATAGGTTTTCCCCCATCGCAAATTTGCTCCATCGTGATCAATGTATTGAGGCAATGTTTACGGATTGCGGCCAATGCCCTCAAATAATCACCGGTTGGTGAAGTTTTCCTCATTTATTCATCAAATTATCATGGGTCGTCAACACAATAACCCTTTCAAACCCTCCAACATCACCATCAACCATCATCTCCATCAACTCAACTTTATCATCACTTTCAATAACATCGTCATTGCATTATTGGATCAAGTTTATCATCATCTATTATCAAAAAGGAGCTCGATCTCGGCATGACTGCCTGCATCCGTCCATCCATCCATCAACAATTGTCTGATACAATCGTCAGTGCAGCATGCATGCACGTACATGCACAGCAGAGCAATATATGAATATACATAAGAACGTAGACGCAGCATATAACGTGCTGCACATACAGAGTGTGTTTCCTGGCATGGCCTGTACCTATTATGTACCCCCAGACAGTTTGATGAAAAGAAGGTAGAGAGGAGGAGGGGGAGGGGGAGGGGTAGGGGGTAGGGGTAGGGGGAGTGGTAGGTCAGGTCAGGTATGTGAGCATGTGCCAGAACAGCACGTCACTGCGTCCACTTTCCACCGGTACTCCAGGGGCCTCCGTCTGGCCATCCCCCAGGCAGATGCCAGGCCCATCCCCATCTCGAGATGCCGGTCAACCTGCTGCAACCATGATGCACGTGGTCGGCCCACTGGCCTCCTCCACTCAGGAGACTCCCTCACTGAGAGAATCTGGTGAGCAGGATCAGCGTCAGGAAAACGAGCCACATGTCCATACAGCCGCAACTGACGCTCACGGACTATGCAGGTAACAAATCTCATCCGAGTCTCTCTCAGCAACCGCTCGTTGGACACAAAATCCGACCAGCGATAGCCAAGGATTCTCCGAAGAGACCTGGTACCAAAGGAATTAAGTCTCTGTCTCAGATCCTTGGTCAGAGTCCAAGTCTAACATCCATAGAGCAAGACTGGAAGCACCAAGGACCTGAAGACTCGGACTTTCGTCCTCCCGCACAGGTATCCACAGCGCCACACCCCATTATCCAGTGAATCCATGACTCCCCAGGCCCGACCCAGACGTCTATTGACCTTTGACTCACAGCCAGCAGAGACATGAATATCACTGCCAAGGTAAGTGAATCTCTCCACGACCTCAACATCCTCACCACAAACAGGCACAGGGGTAGGGCGAGATTTTTTTTTTTAAATTTGATCTTCCTCTTGGTGTGTTGTATATTATTTGGAATTCAGCATCTAAAGAGGCTGTGATGACTATCCAATTAATACTCTCCCCTTCCTCGTTCTCTGAGTGAATAGCTCGGCCGGTATCTATACACCACCTAATTTAATTGTATTCCATTAACAACAAAGGTTTTTATTTTTTTAGCAATTATTCAAAGATTGGTATTCCTGTCAGCGAAGCAACAGGTCTTACATTGTAGTTATTATGAAAGAGAAGTTTCATGATCTTAATAATTCAAGAAAATAATACTTTCTTTTATGTTCTTAATAACTCTTTTATTCATGCAAATCAAGAGGCAGTGCACAAGGCCTAGTCCAATTCCTGATCTTCATAAATGATATGTTTGACTCTGCAAATCTCCTATATCTATTTGCTGATGACTCCAACCACTGCCGTGACATCCGTCATCCTTCAGAGGGACAGGCTGCAGCCTCTTCCCTCTCTTCAGACTTTGAAAAAAAATCACAAGCTGGTCAAACACTCGGAACATGTCTTTCAATCCTGACAAATCTCACACTCACACTCTCACTCTCACTCTCTGAAAGGACCGTCTGGCAAACCCTCCTATCTACTTTCTTAACAATCCTCTTGAGGAAGTTCATTCATTCAAACTCCTGGCTCTCACTATCAGCCATGATCATTCTTGGGCAAACCACATTTCAAAGTTGGCCTCCAAAGCCAGCCGCCGACTGGGCATCCTGCGTCGTACAAAGTCCTTCCTTGGCACACCTTAACTCCTATCCACTGACAAGGCCTTCATCCGCAGCTTCATGGAGTACTGCTGTCCCCTCTGGGCTGGTTCCCCTGCCTCACATCTTCCTCAGCTTGATGCTGTGAAAACCATGGCCTTTAATATTGGAATCTCCTGCGATGAAACTGAGTCTATGGGCCAATCACTTCATCATTGCAGATAGGTCGGTGATCTCTCCATCTTATACCGCCTCCTTTCTGGTCTTGCACCCTCTGCTCTTTCCGTGCTTTGTCCCTGACAGGTTTCTCCAGGGCATACATGGTCCACCATCAACCCCCTTCTGATGAAACTACCTAATCCAGAATCACTGCTCACCTCTCCACTCATTTGTTCCTCTTTTTTTTCTGCCTGTGGAATCAACTTCCACATGTTCTTCAATCTCATTCTTCCCTCCAGGTCTTTAAGACAGCTGTTCATCATCATCTCAGATTGTCCTCAATCCAAAACCGTGATCTTTTCTACCCTTGTTAACCCCCACCCCAATCCCTCCTCCTTCCACATTTCCAGTTTTCCCTCCTGCGAGTTTGCTCCTGTATCCATACTGTCCACCCCATGCATCCTCTCCTGGCCCCATTTCTCCCACACCCATTGTTTATTCAAGTCTCCCTCTATCTTGGCATTCGGCTCTGATGATGATGATTCCCCCCTGCTTTCAATAATCATTTTTTTTAATCATAAGATCAACAAAGAAACAGGAGCAATTTAGATCAAAGGGAATAAAAAAATAAATAAATAGAACAAGACTGGGCACACAATGGGTATATAGATTGCAGTAGATGTGATAATGAAGGATCTATATTAAAGTAGATCTGCATATGGATGACTGACACACACACACACACACACACACACACACACACACACACACACACACACACACACACACACACACACACACACACACACACACACACACACACACGTAGATCAATTCCAATAACCTCTTCCACTTCTTTGGAAACGGGTGAGGCATACCAGTATTGAATATAACAGGGGTCTCCAACCTTTTTGGGCGGAGGGCCACAAAACCAAAGTGGTGAGGGACGGAGGGCCGCACCCCAAAAAAGGACGCTAAATTCCAAAAGAAAAAAATATATATAATTAATATGCGGAAATTTAAACAAAAATTAGTGCTGAATATATTTTTCTTGCCAACGAATATGATAAATGAATAATCGTGTTAAAAACACGTGTCTAATATGAATCAAAATCATAAAAAAAATTACGCAACGCTTTGATCATTGACCCTGACAAATTGGCAGTATCGCGGGCCGCATTGTAATGTAAACTTAATATGGCACCGCGGGCCGCATAAATCCGTCTAAGGGGCCGCATGTGGCCCGCGGGCCGCAGGTTGGAGACCCCTGGAATATAACTATAAAATACATGTAACAATGCAACATATGCCAAGTTTGCTCTTGCATTTATTAATAAACATGATTCGGCTTTGTCATCAAGGTATTTGAGGATGAAGAGGAGAGAGTTGGTGGAAGTGGAAGATCATATCGTAGGCTAAATATATTTGTTGGTTGTTTCCCTCTTTACATATTACTGTCGTTTGAAAAGTTCAAACAGCCCGTAAGCTTTCTCTGTATTACCGGACTCCTTTACTTACACCATCACCTTCTCTCTGCCCATAAAGTGCTTCATTATTTGTCAATTATCTCAAATAATTTCCTGGAGCCGAGGAATAAACAGCATTTTAGGATCAGCTTATAACAGCCGCATGTTTGTTTGTTTGTTTTTTTTGGCTTTAAAGTACAGTGGGAAAATTTAAGCTTTTCCATTAAAAGTTATTTTCTGCAAATTCCAACAGGAAGTAAATAACCTCCTCAAACTTCTGCTGCACGAGCAATGCAAGTAAGTCGAGTTTCTTATGTCGCTATTTGCTCGCCCAAGGATTTCGATGGAAAAGAACTTGCAATGGAGCAGCTCTGATATGTAAGCTGCAAATTTAGTCACAAGACCTGTAGGTCGTCATGGCAGAAACCCACGTATGCATCAGGTGCTTTCAGCCTTGTAATCAGAGCATGGGAGAGAGTGATAAATTGATTCTGACACATTTGGTGAACTGACCTTCGATTCTTCTGTTGAGTGACCAAGGGTGATTATGATCATTTAAGCATTCCTCATGAGATTTTTTAAAGGTGTCATGTACATAATTGCATTATAACAAAATGTATCAAAGGGGCTTCAAGCTTTCTGAATATAGTTAAATGTGGGACGGGTCAATTTCACATCGAGGAGTCAGTACTTTTCAGGGAGCAGTCTCATTCATTCATTTATTTATTTGTTCAGTCTCAGTCTCAGTCTCAGTCTGTCTCAGTCTCAGTCTGTCTCAGTCTCAGTCTGTCTCAGTCTCAGTCTGTCTCAGTCTCAGTCTGTCTCAGTCTCAGTCTGTCTCAGTCTCAGTCTGTCTCAGTCTCAGTCTGTCTCAGTCTCAGTCTGTCTCAGTCTCAGTCTGTCTCAGTCTCAGTCTGTCTCAGTCTCAGTCTGTCTCAGTCTCAGTCTGTCTCAGTCTCAGTCTGTCTCAGTCTCAGTCTCTCCTCTCTCCCTCTCTCCCTCTCTCCCTCTCTCCCTCTCTCCCTCTCTCCCTCTCTCCCTCTCTCCCTCTCTCTCTCCTCTCTCCCCTCTCTCCCTCTCTCTCCTCTCTCCCTCTCTCTCCCTCTCTCTCCTCTCTCCCTCTCTCTCCCTCTCTCTCTCCTCTCCTCTCTCCTCTCTCTCCCCACAAGACCAAGGCTCATGGAAGAGGAGGGTTGAACTAACAGTGGGGTCACGGGGCAACAAATGAGCACAACCAGCAAGGGGATGAATGAACAAGAAGATTAGACAGAGAGAGAAGGGGAGAAAACACTGAAACCAGCAAGTAAAAAGTTGAGTGGGGAAGGAGTAAAGAGGACAATAAATGTCATGCGTAAAGATGGGGGATGGCATGAAGTGATGATGCACTGCCTGCTTGAAGCCGTGGAGGGAAGGATGGGGAAAAATGTCCTCTGGAAGGCAATTCCATAGATACGTGAAGCGAGGAATAAAAGTGTTAAGGGGTGCAGTCAGCATGGATTTTGGAAGTTTAGCCGAGCTGTTACTGAAAGAATGAATGCATCTTGGAGTTTCTGGGGAGAATCAGGAAGCTGAGAGAGCAGGAGGGGCAACATAAGAGAAGATGTGGGAAGGAAAAAAAAACAGAGATCACTGACCTGCCTGCAATGTGCAAACACTTCCACAATACAGCACTTTTGATACGACATAATCCACCCCAAGTTGCTCGGCACTTATCCACAGAAAACCCAAGTAACAAAGTCAATTGGTGTGGACTGGACATATTTCATGCCTGCCAGATAAGGATTATCCGTCTCTGCAGAGCATTGATGCTGCTTTGGCAGTCTCCTTGGCTATTGGGCAAAATCCTGGACAGGTCGCCACTCCGACACAGGATACCAGCAAGCTGGCACTCATTTTGCCGACCTTGGAAGGATGACAAGCAGAGTCAACCCCACCTGGTATTACTTCAACAGCCAGGTGGGATTTGAACTCAGGACTCTAGGATCCACGTCCACCACTCTAACTATTAAGCCAACACCAGGTATACACACACACACACACACACACACACACACACACACACACACACACACACACACACACACACACACACACACACACACACACACACACACACACACTGCATGCGTGAAAAGCCTCATTTTGCATTCCGACGTCATTTTGAAAGTCTCGTATTAATTAAACTTCCATAATCCAGGCTGGCTGAATACCTCCGCTCCTTTCTTCCATTTGTGGAACTACCTTCCAATGGTTGTTCAGGTCCACTCTTCCCCTGCAGAGCCTCAAGCAAGTGGTGCACCACCTTCTCATGTTATCCCTCCTCTCCACCCACAATCTTTTCTACCTCTATTAATCCTACCTAACCAAACCCTCTTACTTGCAGGTTACTGCGTTTCCTCTCCTCATCTGTTGCCCTCTTTTCCTGTTCATTCTTCCACACTTTTGTTTTGTCCAACTGTAGTCAATACATTGTCGTTTCACCCTTTGTAACCTCGCTCTGCCACAACACAAAAACCTGTTATTGCTTTGTTATGCCTTCCCACACCTCCTGTGCTTTTCCATATTCTTGGTTGGCAAGAGAACATAAATTTTTTGAAAGCACTCGGATTATTTAATTTATTTTGCGACGACATATCCATCGTATGTAAGGTGTTGGTTTAGTGGTTCGGGTGGTGGGCTTGTGATCCTAGGATCCTGAGTTCAAATCCCCTTCGGCTGTTGAATTAATACCAGGTGGGGTTGACTCTGCCAGTTATCCTTCTGAGGTCAGCAAAATGAGTGCCAGCATGCTGGTATACTGTGTCGGAATGGTGACCCATCCAGGATTGTGCCCAATAGCCAAGGAGACTGCTTCGGCAGCACCAACGCTCTGCATAGAGTATGGTCCCAATGGATGGATGGATGGATATCCAATGTGGAGTAAAGTGTTATCCGATACATATAAAACAATGCAGTTTTGATTGAAGAAACACTGAATACAGCTTCTCCTGCCACTGCCATACCCATGTTACAGGAGGTGTCACATCAATAATTGCAAGTGTGTTTTGAAGAAATGGCAAAACGAAAAGTGCCTTTTCTCTCACTCGAGCATACAGAAATAAATAAATACAAGCCAGGAGGCGACGATGGTTCGCGGGCATTATTGAGGAAGCCCAACCATAAAAAACCAATCTCTTCCGTCAAAATTGACCAAAACAAATCGGATTTTTTATATGTTGTACTTATGGACATTACACAGAGCTTCTAGGAAATGAAATTGCGAGAAAAAAATCAAGAAAAAATAAAAAATAAATAAAAAGTTCAAGTAGACATGGCTCCGCCAACAAGGGGCGTGGAACGCCCCTCCATACAAAAAGACAGAACTAGACCATGATATCTCGCTTGTGTCCAAGTTTCATCAAGATCGCATCAAACGTCATGGAGCTATGCTCTGGAGAGAGTCACAAACAGACAGACAAAGAGACAGACAGACACGGACACAACGAAAATAGTGGTCATTGCTGGCACCCACGAACCAAAATAGCAAGTGATGCTTTCAGATAAAAACTTGCAAAACCGAATGAGAAAGAAAGCTCAGGGAAGGTAGGTCATCACAGCCAATACCATGTTATCCTGTGCTATTTTCATTCACCCCCACCCAGTCGGTGCACCAATCAGCTTCATTGTATGTTCACACAGGATGGTAAAATGGCAGATGCACTGGCGAAAGGCTAATGACATCATCAGCTTCATCTTCTTCAAAATTAATCTTCCATAAATCAAAGATGAACGAATCAACTGGTATACATGCTGTCCAACCATCCCAATTTCGGTGGGACAGTCCCAATTTGACATCACGCGCCCCGCTTTTACATGTGAAATGGATAAAAGTAGCGAGATGCAGTGAAATATCTTGTTTGTTTGTTTTATCAGCATTGACACCTTCTGGACAAAGTTGCATGGGTAAGGGGAATCGGTTCTTCCTCACCAATGCACTCCACTTTGCTGAGTCAAGCTCATGTGCTACTGTCTCTCCCTGCGAGCAATGCCGACACTGAGCGATACTTTTATATGGTCCATAAAATTGACTCAGAGGACAGAAGCCACCTCCACAGGAGCACAGTTACATCCCTCCAAACGCTCAAGATAAACATTGACAATGCCTGCCTGCTTCACTCAAGAACCTGCAGCAGAGCTCCTGAAGTTAAACGAATCAGCTGTCCTCAAATACGATGACGATCATGGTAGCTATGGCCAGCCAGCTGCATTGCAAGCACCAGTCACAGTTGGAGCCAATCCAGTTGCTGATCTGAATGCCGACATCAATCCGATTCGTGCTGGACGCCCCATTTAGTTGAGTTGATAACATTACATTGTTTACTTCAAATTGCCATGATATTAACACATGAGATATCATCTCTCTTGCACTATTACAATTTGATTATGTGTTTAAGCATTTTTTTTTTTATATCAAGTTATCATGTATTGTGACGGTTCAAGCTGCTGCCAGGAAGTTCACACTAATTTCAGTGATATGGCGAGAAAGAAAACAACACTCGACAAGTGCCGTTGACATCAATAAACAACACTATCACAACAAACAAAGTTTAATGTGTCAGTGTCTATGGGAAGATCAGGACCAGGTATGAGAGCCAGAGGCAGATCCGGATCATCTTCCACCATCTCCCGGATGATCAGTCACACTTCCCTGTGCAAAGTCTCACTACATTATTTTAATTTATTACTGTAAATGGTCAAATCTGTGAGCAATAACTGACTGAAACCGTATTGTAAAATATCAACAAAAAAGCAGTAAGAATGTACAAGAGAGCGACTAAACCTCTGGGGCTCTCAGGGCCATAAGGAGGGCCCAGAACTCCACCTGTTATGGCCAGACTCGTGCTAAAGTGCTCGCCGTCCCACATAGACACAGCACAGGTTTCGACAGTCTGGATGTATAGTAATTGCACAGTTCAGGTCATATCTGGAATCCAGATTATATATGCGTGTGTTGGAGGATGAAACTCCAACAATCAAAGCGTACCTTCAAAACTGAGAGTGAGCATTCTTTGGAAGAGGCGGTCACATAGCATCGATATATTAATACTGAAGGACCAATTTTGTGCTCCTCCTAGTGGTCGCGTCACGTTTTTTTCTCGGTACTGTGACCTGAGAAGTTTTGAAACGGTGTTTGTACGTCAAAGTAGACATGTGCACAAATCAGGGGACTTCTTCACAAAGAGTAGTGTACATCAAAAATGTCGTGTACAAGGACGTTTTGTAGGCCTCATTAGGTAAGGCCATGGAGTACATCGATTGGGATCCGGCTCTTACAAGAGCCGCCACTGGTTGTCATATTGGGCTCATGGAACGGAATCCGTCTGTGATGGGGTTTCGGTTAGTGTACATTAGTAAGCCTCCCCCTTTCGTATGGGGGGGCGGGGGGGAGGTTGCTCTTGTATGGTTTGTTTCCACAATTAGTGCCCCCGATATTTTGGTGGTACACCAGAGTTTTTTTAGACCCCTCAGAGTATTAAACCACCATTTAGGTTGTTTTTTCTTTCCTTTTCTTTTTGCCCTCCCAATTCCTGAGCCATATCTCGGTTCCGGCTGTGACTTTTGGAATTAAATTTTGCATCAATAATGTGAATAGAAAGTATGTGAGGTTGGCATAATGTTTTTTTTAACCTTGACCTAATTTTCAGGTCATGACCTAATTATAAACATTTTACTATTTTTCACCACAACTCAACTACAATTTGTCTGATTGGAACGAAATTTCACTCTCTAAATAGCCTAGAAAAAGGCACATTTACTTTTAATTTACAAAATTTACACAAAACATCTGTTTTTAGGGGGTAGCCGATTTCAATTTGCATCTTCTCCCAGGGGGTTTCGGTATTTGGTAAGCCCAATGGCACCTGCATAGCCCCACATAGCTCGATTTTTCATTTTCGTCCCAAGGTCAAGGCCACAAGGTCACGAACTTAGAAAATTGTGAATTCTGTTTTTAGGGGGTAGTCAATTTCAATTTACATCTTCTCCTAGGGGGTTTGTCGAATCTGGCAGGGGTTTCAGTATTTGGTTAGCCCAATGGCACCTGCATAGCCCCACAGAGCTCGATTTTTCATTTTCGTCCCAAGGTCAAAGTCACAAGGTCACGAACTTACAAAATTGCGAATTTTGACATAAAAATCCATCTTCTCTGAGGGGTTTGTCAAATCTGGCAGGGGTTTCGGTATTTGGTTAGCCCAATGGCACCTGCATAGCCCCACAGAGCTCAATTTTTCATTTTCGTCCCAAGGTCAAGGTCACAAGGTCACGAACTTAAAAAATTTCGAATTTTGACATAAAAATCATACGACCGCCCAAACTTTGAGAGCAAGGATGACAATATTTTTTATGTATAATCTTGAGGTCATTCCCCACCAAAAGTCTTGAAACCATTTTGCTCTATCTCGAATACCTTGCCCGTGGCGCCCCCTTCAAGTTTGTTTTTACTCTGATTTCATCAAAGTATGGATAATAATCCGAGGAGTGTGAAATGCCATATAGCCTATATGACGTTATATTGTTCCTGGAATGTTCCAGAGGAAGTTTTGCACCAAAGGTCATAATCCTTGACCTTTGACCTTTAAAGTTCACAAAGGTCAAATTTTCAAAGTTGTGGGATTCGAACCGGGTTTTTGTTTTTTTTGTATACCTTGGTCGAGGCTCGTATGAGAGCTAACACACAACTCACAGCAAGGAGGCATGAGACAAGAGGGGCGGGAGTGGAAGGGACAAAACAGTGGGGAACAGATACATTAGGTGAACTGTGGAAGGGAGAGGGATGGGGATGGGACGGGGAACATGGCTAAGAGAAGATAGACATTTCAGGGACTTTCAGGAAGGAAAGCAGGAGAATTGAAGGAAGTGGGCTTGGGTGGATTATCGGGGGTAGAAAAGATCGAGGATTTGGATGGGGGAAGATAAGAGGTGGTGGTGAACAGCTGTTTTGAAAGCCTGGAGGGAAGAATGGGAAAGAATAGAGTGAGGAAGTTTATTCCAAAGGCGGGAAAAAAGAGGAATGAAAGAGTGAAGATGAGCAGTGATTCGTGATTTTGGTAGTTTTACCAGAAGGGGGTTGTTGGCGGACCTTGAGCGCCCTGTGGAAATGTGGCGGGGACAAATCGCAGAGAGAGCAGGGGGGGCAAGGCTGGAGAGGAGTCGGTAGAAGACAGAAAGACCACCGACCAACCTGCGGTGATTGAGTGAGAGGCCCAAAGACTCAGCTTCATTGCGGGAGATGCCGATGATCTTAAATGCCCTGGTTTCGACAGCGTGAAGCCGAGAAAGGTGGGAGACAGGAGCACCAGCCCAGAAGGGAGAGCAGTACTCCATCAGGCTATGGACAAAAGCTTTGTAAGTGGTCAGGAGCTCAAGAGGGCCGAGGAAGGACTTAGCACGACGGAGGATTCCCAGTCGGCGACTGGCTTTTGAGGCGAGGTTGGAAATGTGACTTTCCCAGGAAAGGTCATGGCAGATAGTGAGACCTAGAAGCTTGAAAGAAAAGACTTCTTCCAGAGGATTGTTGAGAAAGTGGATGGGGGGGTTTTGTAAACGGTCCTTTCGAAGAGACATAGTGAGAGTGTGAGATTTGTCTGGATTGAAAGACATGTTCCACGTGTTGGACCAGTTTGTGATTTTATCCAGATCTGCAGTGAGTGAAGAAGCTGCTGCTTGCCGGTCTGAGGGATGACAGATGGTACGGCAGAGGGTGGAGTCGTCGACAAAGAGAAATAGAGGATTTTCCAGAGAGTCCGAGACCTTCTTCTTCGAAGAAGGGTTTTCGACCTTCTTCGACGAACTAACTCCAATAAGCTATAGCACGTATCCTGTTACCTTATTTTAATGTCTACAACATTATTTTGTGACCTTTAAAGGTTATGCAAAGGTCATATTTTTAAAGTTGTTGAACGAAACCGAGTTTGACATTTTGCAGCTATTAACCTGTCACTCGTACCACATCATGTTGATCATTTTTATAACTTGGTTAAACATTATCACATTGTCTCATCCTTGACTTCTGAAACAATCTCCATCATCAAATACCACTCGTGAACCATCGTTGTCTTCAGACTTGTTCTTATTATTATTGTGGTGATGTTCCCTTTCAGTGTGTTGTTTAGGCCTAAGTCACATTTGCCACGGCGGCCGTGGGGTCTGCACAATCTATAGCCACTAGCAATTATACGGCGGCCGCAGTATTTCCACGGTCACACAATGTAGCAGTCACATATGTTTTTATTTTTTCGGGGAGCCGCACGGCGTATTTAGAAATTGTGGAGACCAAAAACGTGGGGGTGCCAGACGGTCTTTGATTTGATGTCGCACGGTGACTTTAGGGTGTCCCTGCGGCGGCCATAGAATTTTCAAGGCAGACGCAAGGTAGCCTCAAGGTGCCCGCAAGGTGCCCGTAGGGGGGCCCTAAGGCAAACGTGCGGCCAGACGGACGGTAACGAGTGGGTATATATATATATATATATATATATATATATATATATATATATATATATATATATATATATATATATATATATATATACATATATACCAGTTCTTTTTTTACTGAAATAAAAATATAACAGTTCGGAATATACCAGTACGTGGTGCCCCCAGAATCCGAATTGAATTCGTTCCAGGAGGCTGTTCGGATTGCAAAAAGTTCGATTCCCAAACTATTTTCCCAATAAGAAATAATAGAGTGAATTAATCTGTTTCTGGATCCCAAGCAAACCCACTTCCAAGACACTTTCAACTGAAATTCCCCATGTTTAAGGTAAAATAAGATGAGTAAATGACCTTCGGTGGCCATGTATTGTATGTAAACTGGTACAATCACGACATCCAAAGGTCCACACAGGCTCGAGCTCCGGCCTGGGTTCCGATCGCTCGCGCACTCTGCGAGAGCGCTGCCCCCAGGGCAGCTCAAACATGATGCCCCCAGAACCACAATAACTTTCATCAAACGCATCGGGCTGAGGTAATCATGGATATTCCAAATTACAACCGGTTTTTCTGTGAAATTAAATCCTTGCCCGACACTCCGTCACACCACGTGATCGGATTGCTTTTTTGTTATTAATTAAAACACAAGATGAGTAAAAAAAAAAACAGCACAAATCAAGGTGAAAACACAAGGTAAAATCGCGATCGACACACGAGAGATGCTTTCACGAGGACTTCCACCAACGAACTGAATGAACAAAGCGCGAAGATGCGGCTCGAACAGGTGGGGGAGACACGTGAACAAACATGAACGCCACGTTGTGTTCGGTTTTTTTTTTAATGTATTTGGTTTTTAGGGCAAAATTCATTTTTCATTGATAAGAGACTACGGCAGCCGCACGAATAACGCAAGCCCACCGTACGTCCTACGTACGGTCGACGTGGAACACAACTACGTCACAACTACAGCATGTCGAATTGCTACGGCCAACGTATAAATGAAAAAAGTTATAACTCCGCGTTATAATTCCACGGCGGCCCATACGGCCTGTAAAAGATAGCCAAACGGCGTAGGGCCACCCTGAGGCCACTGCAGAAACTCTGCGGCCGCCACACGTTTCTCTCAATTCAGAGGGCGTACGGCTGCCGTATCCTCGCCGTAGAGCAAATGTGACTTACGCCTTAAACCAGGACAAAAAGAAAACACACTCACAGTGAAAATGCAATGACATGTTTCAATTAAATCTGGTTGATGGAAAATCATTTGTGCCATCTCTCCAGCTGTTAATGGTAAAGAGGGATGGATTCCTTGGTGTTGAGCTAACGTGGCCTTAAGATGGTAGTATAGGGTCATATGTTGAAAAATCTGAGTTTGCATTTTTGGTCTGCCAACTGTTGTTTATATACATTTTTGTATCCTTATGGCATCCCTAAAGGATATGAAAGATGTTGGGAAGTTTTCATTTTCAGTTTTATGCCTTTTTTTAACGAAACAATATCTCTACCCACTTTACCCAGTCGCACCCAACTGTCCCTGGACTCTGTATCCTTTTCTCCTGACAAGGTGGAGAGCTTGCTTTCAAACCTCGAGTCAGATTCTGCAACTGGTCCAGACGGCATCAGCCCACGTGTCCTCAAAGCCTGCTCTTCTGCTCTTGCTCAGCCTCTCTCTGTTCTATTCACCCTCTCATTTGCCAAAGGTCATCTGCCATCTGCTTGGAAATCTGCTAACATCACTGCCCTGCATAAAAAAGGTGCAAAAACAGATCCCTATAACTACAGACCAATCAGCCTTCTCCCAATCATCAGCAAGGTTATGGAATCCATCATCGCTTCAGATATGAAATCCTTCCTCTTCTCCAATGGCTTGATTTCCAATCATCAATTTGGTTTCAGACCAGGTCACTCTACCCTGGATATGCTGCTTCTGCTCTCCCATCAATGGATGGAGGTCCTCAATGCCAGACAGGAAATCTGAGCCGTATCCCTGGACATATCACGTGCTTTTGACACAGTCTGGCACCCTGCCCTACTCACCAAACTCTCTTCCTATGGTATTCAAGGCCATCTCCACTCATGGCTCGCAGACTTCCTCTCCTGTCGCAGTCAACGTGTGGCCCTAAATGGAGTTCTTTCATCCCCTCTTCCTGTGCAGGCTGGAGTTCCTCAAGGTAGCGTTCTGGGCCCTGTTCTTTTTCTGGTTTTTATCAATGATCTCTCGGACTCTCTGGAAAATCCTCTATTTCTCTTTGCCGACGACTCCACCCTCTGCCGTACCATCTGTCATCCCTCAGACCGGCAAGCAGCAGCTTCTTCGCTCACTGCAGATCTGGATAAAATCACAAACTGGTCCAACACGTGGAACATGTCTTTCAATCCAGACAAATCTCACACTCTCACTATGTCTCTTCGAAAGGACCGTTTACAAAACCCCCCCATCCACTTTCTCAACAATCCTCTGGAAGAAGTCTTTTCTTTCAAGCTTCTAGGTCTCACTATCTGCCATGACCTTTCCTGGGAAAGTCACATTTCCAACCTCGCCTCAAAAGCCAGTCGCCGACTGGGAATCCTCCGTCGTGCTGTCCTTCCTCGGCCCTCTTGAGCGCCTGACCACTTACAAAGCTTTTGTCCGTAGCCTGATGGAGTACTGCTCTCCCCTCTGGGCTGGTGCTCCTGCCTCCCACCTTTCTCGGCTTAACGCTGTCGAAACCAGGGCATTTAAGATCATCGGCATCTCCCGCAATGAAGCTGAGTCTTTGGGCCTCTCACTCAATCACCGCAGGTTGGTCGGTGGTCTTTCTGTCTTCTACCGACTCCTCTCCAGCCTTGCCCCCCCTGCTCTCTCTGCGATTTGTCCCCACCACATTTCCACAGGGCGCTCAAGGTCCGCCAACAATCCCCTTCTGGTAAAACTACCAAAATCACGAATCACTGCTCATCTTCACTCTTTCATTCCTCTTATTTCCCGCCTTTGGAATAAACTTCCTCACTCTATTCTTTCCCATTCTTCCCTCCAGGCTTTCAAAACAGCTGTTCACCAGCACCTCTTATCTTCCCCCATCCAAATCCTCGATCTTTTCTACCCCCGATAATCCACCCAAGCCCACTTCCTTCATTTCTCCTGCTTTCCTTCCTGAAAGTCCCTGAAATGTCCATCTTCTCTTCCCCATGTTCCCCGTCCCATCCCCATCCCTCTCCCTTCCACAGTTCACCTAATGTGTCTGTTCCCCACTGTTTTGTCCCTTCCACTCCCGCCCCTCTTGTCTCATGCCTCCTTGCTGTGAGTTGTGTGTTTGCTCTCATACGAGCCTCGACCAAGGTATACAAAAAAAAAAAAAAAAACTGTCAAAAACATTAAAAAAATGTGTATATTTTCTATCAGTGTTTTGTTTAAGAAGTAAAGTGTATCATGTGACACATCAAAATGATTGGAATGATGAGCTTTAACAATTTATGACACTTTTCAGTTATTATAGTAACAAAAAAATAAATATTTGGACAAATTTGCAAAAAATAGGCAAAATATTCTAGTTTATGAAACCAGTGATATACCCAATTATAGCGTAAAATATAGACATGCAAATAGAATATTTTATTCTTTGACAAATAAATCCATGATGTCATTTGTTTAGAATCATTTAGCTCTGCTGACATTAGTCAACCAGCAGAGCTTATATACACATATATCATTGCCATGAATGCATCATCTCATCTGCCCATCCATCCATCAATCGACCATCATTATAAACAAATTAGAAAAAAACTAATTCTGAAACAATTTGTGTAGAATCCATTGTTTTTCAGGTAATGCAGAATTGCTGGTGGAGATGTTGACAAGCTAAATGAACAAATACAATTATTCATATGTGATATTATTTCTTCAGATAAGCTGAGAAACTTTGATATAATAGAATGTATTATTAACTGCATTATAGAATGTATCTAACTGCATGGGCGGTGGTGGTTCCGAACATGAATATGTTTGTGTGTTTCAGGAAAATGGCAGAGCCACCAAGAAAGCAGCAGAAATGTGAACCTATTGATTATAAACTGTGCATTAGGTGCCAAAATGCAACTGGAGATCTGGTAACAAACCCTGAAGATGAGTCTTATGAAACCCTTCTTGACCATATACAGAAATGGGCCAGTTACCAAGATCCAGAATGTCTATCAATCAGCAACAGACTAGGTAGTGTTACAGCAGAACAGCTGAAACAATGGGGTGCTTCATGGCACAGAAACTGCTTCAGAGACAGTCAGTTCAAAAATGGTGGATGGTGCAAAAAAGGTATGACAAAAGTGTGGCACGAGGTGATGCAAGCCTAATTACAAAGCGTAGCAAAGGAGGACAGCCATCAAAAAAATCAGACTGCAGATAAACCTAAAGTAGCTACATGTGCAAGTGAGGGACAGTCTTCCAGCTCAGAACAATTTACAAGATCATCTGCAAAATCCTATGACAAGGAACTATGCTTCTTTTGTGATAAGGATGATACCAATGAGCAGCTACATGATGCATGTCCATAGAACATGAAAAACATAGAACATGAAACAGGGTACACGCGATCATCAGAAAGGATCTATCAAGGATTCACGGAGCTACGTGTGTATAGACTCAACACCTATCGGAACAACTATGGACACATTCCTGAGCAGCTCTAAAACAAAGAGCAATCTCACAGAGTATCTTGCAATGAAGGTACTTGACCATTTCACCGAAAGTGAAAAATCAGTCATTGTGTCTACTAAAAATGGTGTACACTCTACTCTGCAGCAACCTGTGATGCATCTGACCACAACCCAGGAGGAAGCAGACACAATCTTGATACTGCATGCTCTAGAAGCTGCAAAGTCTCGAGGTATAATTCACATCCTCTCTCCTGACACAGACGTGTTTATTCTTGCCTTACGTCGTTTCCCTGAACTTGGGCAGCAGACATGCATGATATTAGGAGCAGGAGAACACCAACGTATAGTACCACTGAGGCCAATCTATGAAGCACTTGGGGAAGATCTGGCAGCAGCATTGCCTGGATTTCACAGTTTTACAGGCTGTGATGCAACAGAAAAGTTTGCTGGGAAAGGAAAACTGACCTGCTGGAAAGTTATGCAGAAGGCTTCTCCAAACATGCTCACTGCCTTCAAAAACCTGGGCTCTACCATAACACCCACAAGAGAGACAGAAGCTGCCTTAGAAGAATTTGTTTGTCAGCTGTTCCAGCCACAGAACAAAAAAAAGGATGTGGGACAGCTTCGTTGGGAGATGTTTAAGAGGTCACAGGCGGAGTCTGAAAGGTTCCCACCAACTGCAGCTGTGTTAAAACAACATACCCTACGTGCCCACTATCAGGCCATGATTTGGTGTAATGACCGCAATCCACAACCCAACTTGCCACCACCAGAAAGGTATGACTGGAGGATGGAGGACAGTACCTATGTTCCAATCATAACCACTCTGAAACCAGCACCAGATGCTGTGATAGAGCTCACCAGATGTGGATGCAGAACTAGTAAATGCATAGGGGGTAGATGTTCATGCAAAAAAGCTGGTCTCCCTTGCACAGAGATGTGTGCCTGTGAGGCATCACCTGAGAAATGCATGAACACAGAACCTGTCAATTTGATGATTGACAGTGATGATGAAACTGAAAGTGATGATGATGATGTTGACTACTGACTATAAAGTATTAAACTGAAATCAACTTTGTGATTTACTATAAATAGAACCAGTTATGTGTATGTCATTCATGTTGACACTAAATGTTAGCAGCTCGATGTGTAGAATCTCTCGTCTCGTAATTAATTAGTATGACCATATATTAGAGTGGTAGTAATTAGAGTAGAATGTGTTGTATAGTAGGTAGGTATAGAATGTGTAATACGAGTACATTGTTTAACACATTTCAACAAACTGCATGAATATATGCACAAATGTGAATTTTCTGTAATAATCACCTTGCTTTAAGACTGCATCGCTTCCTTAAAGTATTGTCATACACAATGTAGATTAGAACCACCCACCCCTCTAGACTAATGAGAGAAGTGATTTTTAACAATGCATTCCCCCCCTCTGTGACCAACCAGCCACTCACCCACCCACCATAAGAAAGTACTTTAGGGAAGCGATGCATTCTTATGATATGACCCTTAATACGTTTAGGTATTATATAAAAAGTTCAACATAATGTTGTCTTTCGAACCACCTGGATATATACTGGAATTGTCCCCAACTATTTTATATTTGGTAACAAGAGTAATCATGTTTTACCCTGAAATACACTGCAAAACAATGAGCATATAATTATATTAACTTGATATATGTAAATGATTCCACATTATACAGCTTATTGTTAGTGATGTTAGTAAGTTTACATACCATCCAAGCAAAGCATATTTATCTATGTATGCTAACAATGCCTTCAAATCTATATCAAATGTCTAAAATAGTATGCTCATGTGTTTGTAGTCAGTGAGAGGCTCATTTTGAGGTGTCACATGCTATATTTATGTACAAAATAAAAAAAATAAAAAAATAGTATACGGTTTTTTTTTTAGCTAATTTAGGGTCATGTCAAAATTGGGTCTAAAATTCATAAAAAATAATAAAATTAAAACTTCCCAACATCGTTGTTTTGTGAGAAGAATGTCCATAGAACATGAAAAACATTAGAAACAACAGTTGGCAAAGAAAAAATACAGGAATACACATGGCCCTACACTATGGTGTCAAATAGAAAAAGAAGAGAGTGCTCGTTTGTTGTTGGCATGCTTGCTCAACCAAGCAAACAAAAATCCACTTCACTCAATGGTCGTGATGGTGTAGAACAAAAGTCACGATTAAATATTGACGTGTCAAGTGATGTGTGAAATAAAATGAAAAAAACTTGCATGAAAAAGAGCACCTCGAGCTGAACACATACTGAGATGAGCTTCCCAGCACCTCTCGTATCTGCAATGCCCATTGTCTCTCTGAAAGGATTCCATTGATTGGCCAATAATATTCACACGAGTTTTTTTTCTTGTCATGACATTTCCGCTATTAGCAAATGTAAAGAAAAATTAATGAGCGACTACAATTATTATTCCTATTATTCTTATAATCATTATTATTATTATTCTGCTCGAAAACCTATTTTATTGCCTCTCAGAATCTTTTGACATGTACATAGTAGATTGCATCATGTTGTAAGACCTTTTTGCTGATGCCATTGGCCCAGTCTTTGTTCTGATCCAAGATAATGCTCAATGCCATTCTGTTATAATCATCAAGGAGTGCCTTGCACAGGAAACAACCAAAGTAATGGAGTGGCCATACAACTCTGGGAACTAGGACTTCTGTTGCCTGAACGATGTATAGCATCCCACAAAACATCATCCGCACTGTGATCAGAATCATGCCACAGCCTGAAGGAACTGAATCAATGTCGAGGAGCTCATATTCCATACGGACCCATTTTGTGATGTCTGTTCCAGCTCCCGAGAGAACATCATGTCCAGTGAACAATCACACATACACTTTAATTTATGTATTCCTCTGATGGCAAGGTTATGTATCATTGGGTACATTTTGAACGATTGTACCACATCATAACAAAATGTAACGATTTTGATGGCAAATTATTGTGCATAAACATTACCACAAAATGTGTCAAATTGGGTGTTGTCACTTAAAGTGTTCTATGAAGTGGCTCGGGTATTAAATGTTCTTTTCATATTTAGATCCTCGTGGAGGATCTCTAAATCTTCTCACGTTGTTGTTCTTCATCTTCTTCTTGTGGACTTTTTTGTTTCACAGCCTACAGTTTTCATCGAAACTTCCTGAAACTTGGCGTATACATGTAAAAATACCCCGTGCAGACAGTAACCATCTCCGGTTTTGAAAATTCCTCCTGGAAAAAAAAGTGATGATATCAAAATATCTCCGCTAATGGAAATCGCCTAAAAATTATCTCCGAAACTAGGCAAGCTTTTTGAATTCTGTTTGCAGGAATCGAACAGGGCATTGGCAGAGATGAATTACCGCACATATGAAACGTCACTATGACGTCATATCAATTTTTATGACATCATTCCTATTTTTTGACATTTTTTGTTTCACAACCCAGAGTTTTCATCGGATCTTCGTGAAACTTGCCATGTATATGCAGAAAGCCCACGCGCAGGCAGTAACCATCTCCGATTTTGGAAATTCTTCCTAGAAAAAAAAAGTTGATGTCATATCGCCGCTAATGGAAATCGCCTATACCATTATCTCCGAAACTAGGCAAGCTGTTTGAATTTTGTTTGCGGGAATCAAGCCAGGCATTAGCACAGATAACACTGGTCAACAACTTTTTACTTTCTGAATGTTGTCTAGATTTCTACAAGTGAATTAGGGTATTCTGGCACTGCTGAATCAGGAAATGGCATCCGTTTCTCTCCATCAGGTCAGGTTTTTGTGCTAAGTTGATTTGAAAAAATCAGATCTTGTGACAAAATCAATTACATTTTTGTGGCATTATCAGCTGATTTTTGTCAACACATATCATCCTAAACATGTTTTTAAGAAAAAAAATGTTTTGCCAACAACATTTATTGATTACATGATAGAAACATCGATTACTGTCATCTGAATGGTGGGCATTGATAAAGGTAAGTACAAGTAAATTGCATGTTGCGTCACCACTGTTCAAACTTCAGGGCTTGAACTTCCGTTTCTTCGAACTCCTGGAATGTTCAGCGGCAGGGAGGTCTCTCTTCAGATTCCAACAGTAGTCAGCCATCATGACTGCGTCCCAGCGACCCTGATACCTGGTCTCCATCTCCTTCATGTCCTGATGGAATCTCTCCCCCTGCTCGTCACTCATTGAACCCAGGTTCTCAGGAAACCGGTTCATATGTGAAAATAGGTAGTGCATCTTGATGCTCATGTTGCAGCCCAGGTTTCTGAAAGCAGTCAGCATGTTGTTGACAAGTTCTGCGTAGTTTCTGGCCTTATTGTTGCCAAGAAAGTTCTTCACTACCAAAACAAATGTCTTCCACGCTTCCAGTTCCACTTCGTTCATTGAGTTTTTGAACTCTGGATCTCTGATGAGCTGACGGATCTGAGAACCATCAAAGATGCCAGCTTTCAACTTCTCCATGGTCAATACTGGAAAAGCCTGGCACAAGTAAGTGAAGCAGTCACCATCTTTGTCCAGAGCCTTGGTGAACTGCTTGATTAAGCCGAGCTTGATGTGCAGCGGTGGGAAGAGTATTCTGTCTCTGTCCACCAGAGGGTCGTTGATGACGTTCCTTTCTTTGCATGGCACCAATTCCTCCCGCACAGGCCAGTCCTTCTTCGTGTAATGCTGAGCACGGTCCCTACTATCCCACATGCACAGAAAACATGGGTACTTGGTGAAGCCAGACTGTTGTCCCAACAAAAAGTTCACCATCTTCAGGTCAACACAAATAAACCACTTATGCTGATCATAACCAATTTTCTCCAGCACGTACTTCACCGCTTCATACTTCTCCTTCAGTGTAGTCGAGTGAGCGATGGGTACAGAGGCAAACTGGTTGCCGTTGTGTAGCAGAACACATTTCAGTGATCGCTTGCTGCTGTCAATGAACAGTCTCCAATCTTTGGGTTCATACTGTGGCACTCCAAGCTTGAGCAGAAGCGCATGTCATAAATTGGCGCATGTAGGTATTGTACATTCTTCAGAGTTCGTTATTTCAAGAAATACAACTTTTTTGTATCACATTATTATAAAATCTGCCCCATTAACTTTAGTTTTGATCCACGAACTTTATGCTTTGCCTCACCAATTTTTGGAAGATTTTGAGGTTTTATGACTTCAAACTGATCCCTTTTCGACATAATCACCCAGAACTATCGTACCTGAATACTTCTTGTCATTAAAATAATTATTTCCAATCAAAACAATTATTTGACATGACATTTTACCCCCACCAACTTCTTCTAAAATGCTCCACACATGCGTACATGTGAACAAAAATGTAAAAAACGACATGTGGCCATATCTCAAAAACTTGACCTGATTGAACAAAACTAATGTGAGTTTTGGATTCAGCGCATCAGATTCGTCCTAAATCAGCTTAAAAAATGCAGACAACAAATTTGTTGTTGACCAGTGTAATTTATCCCAAACCTGATACATCACAATGACGTCATATTCGTTTTTATTACGTCATCATTAAGAGGACGAGGATCTTAGCTCATTTGAGCTTGTTGAGTTTATTTTGAGTAGAATGTTGGTGACATGATTATACTTTGATGTTCATATCTTTGAGTGGAATTCACCAGGTGTTTGTTCTACCAGGCGTTTGTTCTACCAGGCGTTTGTTCTACCAGGCGTTTGTTCTGCCAGGCGTTTGTTCTGCCAGGCGTTTGTTCTGCCAGGCGTTTGTTCTGCCAGGCGTTTGTTCTGCCAGGCGTTTGTTCTGCCAGGCGTTTGTTCTGCCAGGCGTTTGTTCTGCCAGGCGTTTGATCTGCCAGGCGTTTGATCTACCCAGCATTTCATCCACCAAGCGTGTGATCTGCCAGGTGTTCGATATACCGATTTTTCAATCTCCCAAGCGTTCCATCTATCAATTTCTCCTTACCACGAGTCCTTTGGCCAAGCCTGTGCTCACGCTTGCCAGCTCAAATCACTAACTTTTCTAACCGTAACTTTTCTTCCTCTCTACATTTCTTTGGTTGTGATTCTGATTGGTGCCAAGTCTTGGGTGTCGATAATTAACTAAGATTGTAGAAGGGGCCCATAACTGTCAAGGAAACAAGTTCTTCTCTATATCTCTTTTATCTGTACATACATGCCATTCAAATTCTCCCCATTGTATATGTGTCCCACCCTCACAAACACCCTGAATATGTGCTTGTCATTCTTTATGAATAAAACCTTTACTGTACATACGTGCCACACAAATTTCCCCCGAGTTCCCCCTATATAAATAAACCTGTACATGTTTTCTTTCAACCTGCTCGTAGTGTCTTTTCCACATTGGTCAAACACAGTCCGCATCAGTGATGACTGGGAGGTTTTACCCCATCTGTTTTCTTCCAGTATAGGCAGTGCATACTTACAATTCTTGCTCGGCCATACATAAGAGGGGTGTGCACTGAGGGTACAGACCTCATTTGGTCAGGTCAACTCACCAACAGGTAAACGGTATCAGACAGGAACCCTATTAGACTTCATCGTTCCAATTGACATACATGGTTGCTTTACAACCCACCAGACTGCAGAGTTAAAGATGGGACAGAGTTGGGAGGGGGTTGGCTGAGGCTTTTTTGTTGAGTTGGCAGAATTACATGTGTGAGTTTACTCACGGTAAAATGTAATTGTGGGCGTGGGTGTGTGTGGGTGTCACTGTAAGAGGGGGGGGGGGGTGATGACACAGTCACCCTCTGGATAACGTGCGAGTACAGTGCCTTCAGAGAGTATTCACGCACCTCGACTTTTGTCACATTTTGTTGTGTTTCAGCCTGAATTTAAAATGGATTAAAATAAAATTTTCTGTCACTGATCTTCACATAATACTGCATAATGACAAAGTGAAAACATGTTTTAGAATTTTTTACAAATTAATTAAAAATGAAAAGCTGAAATGTCTTTTGTCAAGAAGTATTCAACCCCCTGAGTCAATACTTTGTTGAAGCACCTATGGCAGCAATTACAGCTTCGAATCTTCCTTGGACTTTCACATTCTTTTTCTGAAGCCATTCCAGTGTTGCTTTGGCTGTATGCTTGGGGTCATTGTTCTGTTGGAATGTAAATCTTCACTGCAGTCTTAGATCTTTTGCACTCTCAAGCAGGTTCTCAAGGATTTGCCTGTATTTGGCTCCATTCATTGTTCCCTCTATCCTTACAAGTCTCCCAGTCCCTGCAGCTGAAAAGCATCCCCAAAGCATGATGCGGCCACCACTCTGTTTCATGGTATGGATGGTATTAGAAGGGTGTTGAGCTTTACTCGGTTTCTGCAGACATAGCGCTTTGCATTCACTCCAAAGAGTTTGATTTTTCATCTCATCAGACCACCAAATCTTTCCCCTCATGCTCTCAGTCTTTCATGTGCCTTTTTGCAAACACCAGGCATGCTGTCATGTGACTTTTTCTCAGGAGTAGCTTCCATCTGACCACTCTGCCAGAAAGCCCAGATTTATGAAGTACTGCAGAGAATGTTGTCCTTCCAGCAGGTTCTCCTCAGCCATGGAACTCTATAGTTCTGTCAGAGTGGTTATTGGGTTCTTGGTCACCTTCTTGACCAAGGTCCTTGTTGCCCAGTTGATCAGTTTGGTCACCCAGCCAGCTCTAGGAATAGTCTGGGTAGTTCCATATTGTATCCATTTCCTAATGATGGAGCTCATTGTACTCTTGGGAACTTTCAACACTCTATAAATTGTTTTATACCCTTCCCCAGATCTATGTCTCCTCACAATTCTATCTGGGATTATACAGACAGTTCCTTGGACTTCATGGTGGAGTTTCTGCTCTGACATGCACCGTCAACTGTGGGACCTTAAATAGAAAGGTATGTTTCTTTCTAAATCATGTCCAATCAATTGAATTGGCCACAGGTGGACTCCAATCAAGTTGTGGAGACGTCTCAAGGATGATCAAAGGAAATTGGATGCACCTGAACTCAATTTGGAGGGTCATAGCAAAGGGGTTGAATACTTATTGACTCAAGAAACTTCTGCTTTTAATCCATTTTACATTCAGGCTGTAAAATAGATGTGACAAGAGTCGAGGGGTGTAAATACTTTCTGAAGGCACTTTATGAGTCATTCTACGGACACATACAGTGCCTTCAGAAAGTATTTACACCCTCTAGGAAGTATTCACAGGGACACTCTATTACAGTTAGCACTCCCAGTTTCTTGGCAAGGGTTACACTGGGTGGTTTGCCATGCAGCAGTAAGGGTAGGAATTTGGAATTTGGTCATGATGCCGATGATAGCTCACCTACTCTTCAAGAAGTAGACTGTGGGATATTTAACATCCACCAACTAGTACTGGCAGATGGGATGCCCAGTTTAAAGTCCATCCGAGGGACGACAAACACATTGATGCATCACCCTGGTGTGAAACAGCAGGATGACACTTTGTAGCTGAGCCGAGATTCAAATCCAGGCGAGACAGCTGAGAGGCGAGTGCATATACCGCTATGCCATCCTGCCAGCCCATACACACAAACACACAAACACACACGTGACATTCGAAATGATCTCCAAATGAAGAAGATGAGACGTAACATACTCATGATGGAGCATTCATGCTGCCAAAGCAGTTTTTTTGCCAATGGTGATACTGGGTGGTTTGCCATTGCCTTCCCAGCAGTCAATTGGGGCAGGAATTTGTAATTTAGCCAGAATATCGGCAAGAGCTCACAGACTCTTTGCAAAGGAAAGGGTGGAATCTTTAACATCCGTCAACTAATGCAGGTAGACAGGACAGCCAGTCCAGCATCCATCCGACGGACGGAACACACATTGATGAATCACC
Organism: Eptatretus burgeri; assembly: GCF_056783735.1. Lineage (NCBI taxonomy): Eukaryota > Metazoa > Chordata > Myxini > Myxiniformes > Myxinidae > Eptatretus > Eptatretus burgeri. The sequence goes on along the minus strand of NC_140964.1, from coordinate 54,467,988 downwards.
CTGCCTGTGAAACACCGGGATGACAATTTATAGCTCGGTCGAGGTTCGAACCCAGGCTAGACAGCTCGCAGGTAAATGTGCATACCTCTCACTCTCCGGCTGTCCTACCAGTCAACAAAATAAGTACAATGAAGCATTTGTATAACGAAAAAAAAAATGCATTTTTAAATTTTATAGGCAGTAGTAGTATACCATACACTGGATCATCCACTTTACTTGATGGTAACGATAAAACGAACCCACTGAATCAGCAACATTCTTTAGGAGAAAAGATTCCACAATCCAATGGTGGTACAGCAACATTAACAAAAAAAACAAGTCGGTATAAATGTGTTAAAAATCAAAGGACAAACTGTTCTCTCCATTTACTGCAGTGTAAACCTGGTGAGACACTGTGGGAGATGGAAAGAAGAGGGACACAAAAGGGAAGCAACGATGCATGATGCACGCTTGATGTAGGACTGATATACCAATCCATGGGATGCGCTCGGGACTCTCCGAACCTGTTGTCTTGTCATTGAACAAAGGAGCAGAGCAGAGGGAATGTTCAAGCAGCTGAGTGTTAGGCACTCTGCCTTCTGTTATATTTATTTACAAGACATTTTCTTTTAAACGTTAATTTTGCACTCGTTTCCCATTGTGCGGGGGAGGTTAAAACCTACAGGGGCACCGAATTTTAAAGGGCATTTTGGTGGAAGGAATCCATTCATAAACATAATGTAGCTCACTGGGGGCGAGCGGAAGGATGACAGAGGAAAAGCTGTCCTCATTAGGTGCATTAATGTGACAGTCGCTCACGGAAAACGAGAAGAAATAAAAGGTGTGGGGGCGTTTTTTGGGCGAAATGGCAGATTCTCAAAACACCGGAATAGCTAAACCAAATACTGAGCGAAAAACCGGATGTTTCAGCCTTCTAAGACTCAACATTCAATTTCCTCGACTCCAATTCAGGCTCAAGATGGAGACCAATGCTAGTCAGTCGGCAGATTTCAGATTTCAATGCTTTTACTCTTTAAGACTTAGAACTAACGAGTTCTGATATTTTCTCTTGTGGATTTCTGCCCAGGCTTCACGCAAAAGGTTTATCAATTCTGCTCATGACGTTGGTTTCTTGAACTTTTTCCGCACAGCTCGATCCAATATGGCCCAGAGGTGTTCAATGGGATTTATCTCAAGAGACTGACTTGGCCATGGAAGTCACTTGATCCCTTTTCTGCCCTCCCATTCTTTGGTCTTTTTTGCAATGTGGCATGGAGCTCCAACTTCTATGAACAGAGTGTTGTTTTTGACCATCTGACCAGTGGAGAAGACGGCATAACGTCCATCCTCATGGATAGAAATGTGCGTCATAGTGTTGATGTTGCCAACACACTCCACAAGCTCTGACCGACCAGCGCTACAGATTGCCCCCCACACCATCAATGAAAAACCACCGTGTTTGACAGTTGGCTGCAATCGGTTCAAAGAAAACTCTCGACTGGGATGTCTCCAGACACATACGCGTCCATTGTCAGAAAATTGAGCAAATTGGGACTCATCTGAAACAAGTTCGAATTGTGAACATACCTCGTGGGAGTTCATTCGTACAACTCTCAGGTGAGCGATAGCACGGGCGACAGATAGTTTTGAAGTTTGGTAAAATTTTCATCGCATCAGAAAAAAGAAACCAGAACACCTCACAAGAGTGAGGCTAGTTTCATATCATCATTTGTGAGTTAATTTTGTGTTGGGCATCGCCCAGCACATTTAATTTGTTTATTTTTTTAAAGAACAATTTTAAGAAAATGGGCCGAAAGGTCCGTTTCTCGGCCCAAAGGGCCACAATCTCACTTTGGGCTCAGTTAATGCCTGCAGAGTGACCTCAAGAATATACCTGTCAAATTTGGGCCGGTTTCTTTCAGGAATAACCGAGAAATAGCAATTTTAAGAAAATGGACCAAAAGGGTCGTTTCTCGGCCTAAATGGCAGGAATCGCACTTTGGGCTCAGTTAATGCCTGGGAAATGGTCTTTAAAATATACCTGTCAAGTTTGGTTCGGTTTGGTTCTGTCTATTAATAACGGAGAAATAACAACTTTAAGAAAATGGGCCAAAATGGGCCGTTCCTCGGCCCGAATGGCCGCAATCGCACTCTGGGCTCAGTTACTGCCTGCGGATATGTGTCTAGTATATGCCTGTCAATTTTCGTCGAATTCTGTTCATGAATCATGGAGAAATAGACGTTCAAATGAACTGTACACAAGAAAAGAGAGAATGCGAGCGGCGCTTCGACCCCGTGGGGTGGAAGACCCACGGTCGAGGCTTGTGAAAGAGCTAGAATTAGTACACTGAATGGATCAGGACACAACGTGACAAAAAAAGAACAGGGGGTGGGGGGGGGACACCAACAACAGAACTGAAGGCCAAGACAGAGGGAGGCGGACAAAGAATGCAGGCAGAGGAATGGGGGGGGGGGGGTAGGAGAGTATATACGAGTATGACGTTGACAAGATGGATACAGAAGGAAACTCTCAGGAGGAAAAACTGAAATTTTGAAAGGAGGAGGGATTGGGGTGAGTTGTGGGGGGCTGTCTTGAAGAACATCTGTCTGGACCTGGAGAGAAGAATGAGATTGAAGAGAATGTTGGTTCCACAGGTGGGAAAAAAGAAGAACGAATGAGTGGAGGTGAGCGGTATTCCTGGATTTTGGTACTTTCATCAGAAGAGGGTTGATGGTGGACCGTGTATGCCCTGCAGAAACTTGTATGGTGGGGGGGGGGGACAAATCACGGAAAGGGTAGAGGGAGCAAGACTAAAAAGGGGGTGGCGGACCTGTCTGCACGTTTTACCAGAAGGGGGGCTGATGGTGAACCGTGTATGCCCTGCAGAAATATATGGAAAGTGGGGGGGGGGGGACAAACATGGAGGAAAGGGCAGAGGTGCCAGGCTGAAAATAAGGTGCTTGAAGACAGTGATGGTAAAGTGATAGACCCATAGACTCAGCTTCATTGTCAGAGACTTCAATAATTTTGAAGGCCTTGGTTTTTACGGCTTCAAGCTGAGCAAGATGTGAGACAGGGAAGTCATAGGGGAGAGCAGTACTTCATCAAGCTGTGGATGAAAGCCTTTTTGGTAGATAGGAGTTCAAGTGTGCCAAGGAAGGATGACGGAGGATGCCCATTCGGCGGCCAAACTTTGGAGGCCAAATTTGAAATGTGATTTGCCCAAGAAAGATCACGGCTGATAGTGAGACCCGGGAGTTTGAATGACTGAACTTCCTCAAGAGGATTGTTTAGAAAGTAAATAGGAGAGTTTGCCAGACGGTTCTTTCAAAGAGAAATCGTGAGAGTGAGATTTGTCAGGATTGAAACATCTTCTCCTTGCACCTGCCTTCAGAATGTTTTTCTGGGTGTGTTAGAGATACCTTTTCGGGCTTACGGTCTTTGTGTTTACATACAAATTGGATTCGGTCGACTGTTGGTCTTTTCACGCACTCAGCCAATTCCACGATTGTCATTCCGTGCACTTGGTTGAGTTCCATCAGGCTGCTGCCTCCTCGTCATCTCGGCAGGTACATGATCCGGATGCAATGGTTTTTAAAAATCATTTTGTGGATGGTGAGGATTTTCGTTGTTTTGATGTCTAGCTTACTGATTTCCACTTGTGTCGAGATATTATTCCGTAGTTGTACTGGAATACTGGTACTGCGAGTTGGTTTATAGCAAGGGTTATACTGGGTTGTTTGCCATTACCTTCGCAGCAGTAGTTAGGGCAGGAATTTGGCTATGTTTGCCAGTGATAGCTCGCCTACTCTTTGTGAAAGACACCATGGGGTCTTTAACGTCCACCAACTAATGCCAACAGACAGCACACCCTGTTTAAAGTCCATCCGAGGGATGGCATACACATTGATTTATCTATCATCCTACCTGTGAAACACCATGATGACAATTTATAGCTGGGTCGACATTTGATCCCAGGATAGACATCTTAGAGATGAGTGCACCTACCTCGAGGGTCGAGGCCATCCTGCCAGCCCAAGGAATTATTTATATACGTAAGCTTTTTATATGCTGTCCTGGGATGGAAGGCCAGCTCGACTCTGGGGGGGAATGCACTCTACACTGATGTTGACTTGTCTTTTGGTTGAGATGTTACCCAACTCTCACTTGCTGTCAGCTGGTTAAAAAGGTACCAGGGTATCTTTTGCAAGACTATCCCATTATGCCTTTGCGGTGAACGCACATACCCTCGCAACGCATAATGCTTCAAATTTGAGAACGAAAGGTGTTCATAATGTTCTACGAATGAGATACTGACAATATATAGATCACCCCCGACATGTTTCATTTAAATTTCCATCGATAAGTGTAAATAATTAGGAACAAAGTATGTGTGCATTGTTAAATTAATTATATACATGCCTCATAATAATATTTTTTTGCATGCCTTGAACTTTTGTTCCTCGTTCATATTAATTTTTTAAATGCTATGTGTAAATATTCAGTGTAAATGAAGGAAAGAAAATTAATAATGAGCATGTTAAACAAGCAAGATTGATTTTTAACCCACGTGAAGCAAACCGAGAAGCAGGGTTAAGCGATCGGTCACGTACGTGCGCGTCTACATGTTGTTATTCCCTTTTCTCTGGAACCGCTTGTTGGATTGAGACGAAATGTCACCATTGGAGCGACGACTCATGTGGAATGTTTCAATGATAAAGATGACGTCATAAGTCACGTGGTGAGGCAGCCATGTTGGAAAAAAGGAGAAACGTTGGACGTCTGTATCTCGGAAACCCGCTGCATGGAAAAAAAAAAACTTGAAATTTGACACATGTGAAGTACTCCTCATGGGGAATGAGTGTGATTTCTACCTCCGCCAACGAAGGTGAAGGAGGTTAGGTTTTCACCACTGTCTGTCTGTTTGTTTTTCTGTCTGTTTGTCTGTGTGCAGGATATCTCAAAAAGTTGTGGACTGATCCGGATGAAATTTTGTGAACACGTTGGGTGTGTGACAAGGACGAACTGATTCGATTTTGCTGAAGATCTGCTTCCTGATCCAGCGACTAGAATTTTTAAGTGATTCTTCACCATTGAGAGATAGGACTAAACTGATATATAGCATGATATTTAAAAAAATGTATTGAGCCTGATACATTCTCATGGATCAGGCATTGCGGGACAAAGGTATGCGCTCCACCAAGTGCCCTTCTAATTTTTGATATCATGGATCAGGTCAGGTAGCAGCACATTCCTGTCTCCTTTCTGCTGGTACTCCAGGGGCCTCTGTCTGGCCATCACCCAGGCAGATGCCTGGCCCATCCCCATCTCCTTGGGATGCCAATCAACCTGCTGCAATGAGGCACGTGGTTGGCCCATTGGCCTCCTCCATTCATGAGGCTCCCTCACTGAGAGAATCTGGTGAGCAGGATCAGCGTCAGGAAAACGAGACATGTCCATACAGCCACAGCTGATGCTCATGGACTATGCAGGTAACAAATCTCATTTGAGCCTCTCTCAGCAACTGCTCGTTGGACACAATACCTGACCAGTGATAGCCAATGATTCTACGAAGAGACCTGGTACCAAAGCAAATAATTCTCCATCTCAAATCCCTGGTCAGAGTCCAAGTCTCACATCCGTGGAGCAAGACTGAAAGCACCAAGGACCTGAAAACTCGGACTTTCGTCCTCCTGCACAGGTACCAACAGCACCACATCCCATGATCCAGTGAATCCATGACTCCCCAGGCGCGACCCAGACGTTTACTGACCTCTGGCTCACAGCCAGCAGAGACATGAATAACACTGCCAATGTAAGTGAATCTCTCCGTGAACTCAACATCCTCACCACAAACAGGTACAGACAGAATAGCAGCATCCAAGATGCCATCGAAAGCCTGAATCTTCGTTTTGACCCAGAAATCCCATAATTCCATCGGCTCCGACTCCTCATTCAGCACCTCGAGGGCCCTCAAAAGGATATCTAAAAGTCTCCACAAAGGTGACTGCATCATCTGCAAAATCAAGGTCAGAGATCTTGACATTCCCAAACAATGCACCGCAGCTTGATCGATCTGACATGCTCCCTAGAATCCAGTCCAAACAAGTGCTGAAAAGTGTGGGGGCCAGTGCACACCCCTCACAAACTCCAGTAACAACTGGAAATAAGTCAGAGATGGTATCACCACATCTCACAGCACTCTCAGTACCAGAGTATAGTTTAGACATCAGATTGATCAGTTCTGGTGACACCCCACAAAGACCAAGAATTCCCCCAGAGGGCATCCCGATTCACTGAATCAAACGCTTTGCAGAGATCAACATAGGCTGCAAGCAGCCCTTGCCGAAATTCTTCTCTGCGTTTGGTGAGGAGCCAAAGGGCAAAGATACGGTCAATCGTTGACCATGTCATAGGTGCCTTCATTATGACGTCATAATTGCATATGTAGAACGCTACATCTGATCACTATGAAAATTTTTGAGGGTCATCTAGGGATAAATTGATCAACAGAAGAAAAACCAGAGAGTTGATGTCAAAGCCACCCAATGCTCGTCTGTTTATACATTTATCGTTTTTAAGACTAGTCTAATAATATTTTTTAATAAAGCATTGCAGTGAAGTCTGATCCAAATAATTTTAAAGCAATATATGTATTTGTATATTGTCATCAGTAAAAAATAGTGTGGTAGATAAAAACATTAGAAAGGAAATAACTTGCACCAAAAACTTGAACATTTTCACGCTCACGCTCACGCCGGGGGTATCACCAAAGCTCTCTGTTCTTCAAACAGGCGAGCTAATAAACCAGAGAGTTGGTGTCAAAGAACCCAATGCTCGCCGGTTTATACATTTATCGTTTTTAAAAGACTAGTCCAATAATATTTTTTCTAAAGCATTGCAGTGAAGTCTGATCCAAATAATTTTAAAGCAATATATGTATTTGTATATTGTAATCAGTAAAAAATCGTGTGGTAGATAAAAACATTAGAAAGGAAATAACTTGCACAAAAACTTAAACATTTTCATGCTGACGCTCACACCAGGGGTATTGCTATAGCTCTCTGTTCTTCGAACAGGCGAGCTAACCAGGGAGTTGGTGTCAAAGACACCCAATGCTCGCCTGTTTATACATTTATCGTTTTTAAAAGACTAGTCTAATAATATTTTTTATAAAGCATTGCAGTGAAGTCTGATCCAAATAATTTTAAAGCAATATATGTATTTGTATATTGTCATCAGTAAAAAATCGTGTGGTGGATAAAAACATTATAAAGGAAATAACTTGCACAAAAACTTTAACATTTTCACGCTCACGCTGGGGGTATCACTATAGCTCTCTGTTCTTCGAACAGGCGAGCTAACCAGAGAGTTGGTGTCAAAGCCACCCAATGCTCGCCTGTTTATACATTTATAGTTTTTAAAAGACTAGTCTAATAATATTTTTTATAAAGCATTGCAGTGAAGTCTGATCCAAATAATTTTAAAGCAATATATGTATTTGTATATTGTAATCACTAAAAAATAGTGTGGTAGATAAAAACATAAGAAAGGAAATAACTTGCACCAAAAACGTTAACATTTTCACGCTCACACTGACGCTGACGCTCACGCTGACGCTGACGCCGGGGGTATCGCTATAGCTCTCTGTTCTTTGAACAGGCGAGTTAAAAATGATGACTTCATCGGTCACGTGGTTTGGCAACCATTTTTAAAATAAAAAACCTACATTCTTCTTCTCAAAAATGACTGAACAGATAGAGGAGAAACTTTACAGGCATGACGGCCTATTCATGAGGAACAAGAAGTTCCAACCGATGATGTCAGAGGTCACCTGGTTTGGCAGCCATGTTGGATTTACACTAAAACCTTAAAAAAAAATTATCCAGAATGGCTGGACAGATCGAGGGGATACTTCACATACATGTTCCCCAAGCGTTGGGAAATAATTGATATTCATGGGTCTTCATGAATAATTGATTGGTCACATGGTTTGGCAGCCATATTGGATCGAAGGAAAAAATATATTTTAATTCTCTCTTGAAATGCTGCATAAATCGACGTGAAACTTCAAAAGTATGATCTAGTAGTGATGGGGAATACAGTATATATATTTTAATTTCAACCTGATTGGACGCATGTTATAGCAGCCAGAATTATTTAATTTTTTGAATCTGGGTTCTTTTTGATTTTTAAAAATTGTAATTAGGCTCACTTGGCTGCACCTGGATGGTTTTTATGGTAGAGGACTGCAGTTGAAACCCAAGTCCTATCCAGGTTCCTCCTGATGACTTCATCTTTGCTTTTTACTTGTTTGGGTTCCTTCTGATGACTCCAATACAGTACCTATTTTATTTGGTCTTCCATTTAATTTGAATTTAATTTTTTTAATTACAAATTTGCCACCAGAAGAGTTGGCTTGCACCAACTCCTTCTCAAGACTGCGTGGGGTAAATATTCTATTAATACCATCTACTTTGAAAGGTGATTGAGGTAAATGAAACATAGCATAAGAAAGATGAAATAAGGATACTGCACAGGATAAAGGGCCATTTGAATATTTCACACACGAGGGGGTAGATCAGGGTGATGAGCAGAATATGTGAACTGACAGGATAGTGTACTCACCTCAATATAGTGTGCTCACCTCACGCTGAAAAGGTAGTGTACTCACCACAAGCTAAAATTTCACTGTTTGCATTTTCACCTTCAACATTCTGGGTTCAATTTTTGATGCAACAGAATCACACCAAAAAAGGTCATCTTCATGTTCCACCATCAATGGGTTGCATCAGTGAATACAAGTTCAACGAGAACGGCATTTGGTAGAGCGCATATCTCCATCAGGCTGAACAGATTACATTTTGCATCCCACTGGCACTGATAGGCTGGATCTGTATCCAGACCTGAACCAAAATCGTATTGGCTTGTTCTTGTCACCTACACAACTCATCCACCAAGTTTTGTCATAACCCATCCACAACTTTTTGAGATATTGTGCTATATGTCGTTTTTCATGCTAGTTCTCAATTGTGAAGAATCACTTAAAAAAAATTCTCGTATCCAGATCTGGATCTTAACCAAAACCAAAACAATTTGTCCTTGTCACACACCCAACCTGTCCACGAGGTTTCATCTGAATCTGTCGATAACTTTTTGAGATATCTTGCTCACAAAAACAAACAAACAAACAGACAGGCAGAAAAACAGGGTTGAAAACAAATTCTGTCCACCTTCAGTGGTGGAGGTAACTAACCGTCCCGTTTGCATGCATCCAATTGTAGGGGTTAAACAACCCAACTTTTGAAACGAGTAGACCAAATTTTACTGAAATTGTGGCCAAATTCATATTTCCTTCATGGTTGAGGGCTGCTTGAGGAGCACCTTGTAATGGAGTTGCGAACGATGTAAAAGTTCATTCTCAGCAATGAAACAATGAAACCAGCAATGAAACCAGGCTCGGTGGCATAATGGGTAGAGCATCCTCTCAGAGTCTGGTAGGTCAGTGGAACTCCAGCTGAGTCATACCAAATACTTTAAAAATGGTATGTGCTGTTTTTATGCTTGCCACTCAGCATTTAGAGGTTAGAGCACAGACAAAAATAAAAAGACATAAGTTGGTGTTTATAGCTAAGCCTTTGATGGCCTTCGCCTGCATTGAAGTTCCTTGGAGTGGAACTCCAATGAAACACAGTGATGATTCCCATGAGTGTAAGATATGCTGCTTCTGGGGGTTTCGCTCTCTCAAACAAATATTTTGACAGGGATGTCGTGGAGGAATTTGTCCCACTGGATTGCATCGTTATTGAGGCATGGAAATGCCACACACAGTGTTCCTCTGTAGATCAGGATATAAATTTGTAATTTTGCCAGGGTGCTGGCATGCAATGGCCTACTCTTCGTCAAAAGACAATGTGAGTATTTAATGTCCACGAGCAAATGCTAGCAAGCCAGACAGTCAGACTAACACCCCCTCCAGAAGCCGGCACACGAATTGATGGCCCTTCTGAAAAGCACCAGGATGGCAGTTTACAGTCGGCAATCAAACCCAGACTAGACAGCCGAAAGTCAAGTCAACTACCTCCTGGGTGTCCTATCAGCATGCTTTTGGGTTAAATGCCAGTTTTCTATCACCTCGATTATGGCCTCACTCCTCCAATCCCATCGTCCCTCCTTCCACCACCAGTCCTCCGAGGTCACACAGATTCTTCCAGAATCCCACACCTGGTTACCAACTCCAGTTATAAGCTAAACGCCACCCTCTCCTCTCTCTCCGGTCCTTCAAGAGTGTTGCTCATCATCACCTCATGCTACCTCCCATACCCACACCTGCTCTTGTCGACTCTGCCTGATCTCCCACCTCTCTCCTCTCTGCCACTCAAGTGCGATGTCCTTTTTTTCACCGTTCCCTTTTGACCTTCTGTCAGACCATGAACCTCATATTGGCCCCCCATTTAACTCCACCATGAGCCTAAGCTTCTGCATTAAAACATAATAATAATTAGACACAGATATTAGGATAGTCTTTTGTAAGGTTAAGTTATGGATTGTTCCCTTCATGCGAATGTTGGATCCGGTGAGTACTGGAGGTGGACAGGAGTCACGCAGTGAGTGTGTCCATTGATAGCAGATTGTGTCCAAACCCCCTCCGCTCTTTTAATGTCGGACAACCCCCGACTGCTACAGCTAACTTAGTTCTCCCGCCCGCTCATTCCTCTAACTGCCCCACTTTCTCATTCTCAAGCCAATCTTTCGAGAAACTAATTTCCATGCGCGATGAGACCCCCACTGGTCCCTGCGACGTCGTGAGGCAGGCTCACGATGGGTCACGTTGGCAATTCATGGGGATGGGGGGGGGAGAGTGGGAGCGCGGTCTTTTTTTTTTAATCTCGGTAACAGACGAACAGCAAGGCAATCCCATGGCAAAGAGAACAAATGAACAACCGGGGGGAGGAGGTGGCGGGGGGGGGAGGAGGAGGTGGCAGGGGAGGGGGAGGAGGAGGAGGTGGCAGGGGGAGGGGGAGGAGGAGGAGGTGGCAGGGGGGGGGAGCCGGAGAATGAAAGATGTTTTCCTTAGCGCTGATGAGCTTGATAAGGGTGAAAATCAAATTGTCGAAACGTTGGATTTTGTGGGACAAAATGTTGGAGCTACTTTGATCGATGGAGGGGGGCTCGACTCTCCTGAGAAGGAATTACAAAACGTTACGGACGCTCATTCCAAATCCCTCAGGCAGAACGACCTTCAACGGCCAAACCACTCCAGCCAGGGCCACGATGACCGTCTCGCTGCACTCAGGCGTGGGGCATGGGAAGTGGGGAATGGGGGGCGAGGGGCATGGGGAGTGGGGAATGGGGGGCGAGGGGCATGGGAAGTGGGGAATGGGGGGCGAGGGGCAGGGGGAGTGGGGAATGGGGGGCGAGGGGCATGGGAAGTGGGGAATGGGGGGCGTGGGGCATGGGGAGTGGGGAATGGGGGCGAGGGGCATGGGGAGTGGGGAATGGGGGCGTGGGGCATGGGGAGTGGGGAATGGGGGGCGAGGGGCATGGGGAGTGGGGAATGGGGGCGAGGGGCATGGGAAGTGGGGAATGGGGGCGTGGGGCATGGGGAGTGGGGAATGGGGGGCGAGGGGCATGGGGAGTGGGGAATGGGGGGCGAGGGGCATGGGGAGTGGGGAATGGGGGGCGAGGGGCATGGGGAGTGGGGAATGGGGGGCGAGGGGCATGGGAAATGGGGAATGGGGGCATGGGGCGGGACGGGGATCAAGTTCCGCCATGCTTGGAAGGCGATTTCTCACGTGGTGTCATTAACTTATTTACGGGTTGTTCAAAAAGTTCCCCGAATGAGAAACACGTCGAAATAAAAACATCACCGAGTTCAATTTCCTCACGAATCACGTGCTGCACACTTTAATGACGTCATAACTCGACCTCGCCAACCCTCACCTCCCAAGACATCAAACTCAAATCACAGGACCGCACTGTCAGTTTGTAAAAAGGAGGGAATAAATTGAAAGGGAATTAATCGACTCTCGAAAGTTTGGTGGAAATTTTGTTGTTGTTATAATGACTTACTTTTATTTAATATACCGTTATAACTGTGACCCTCGATAGTAGACGAGACATCTCCGGCACCCTGAACAAATAACAAAATTCCTGCCCGAACTATACTTATCGAACGTCAGGCCTGAGCAGCCAGTTCGTGAAGCGACTTGGGTCAAACAGCTTACCCCCGGCCAACCCCACAAGAACGGGGGAATAATTGTGAGTGTTAAAGAAGAGGAGGATGTCATCCCACCAGAGAGATTCAGAGGAAAAACCGGGGTGAGGGAAGCGAGGGTGTGGGGAATTCTGCCTTTCCCCATTAAGTCTCTTACCGGAGACCCGGGTTGACCCGATGGGTTGAGCCCGTGAGTACCGCCAATGGGGGAGTTTTCTTTGCCGCCGATGCTGCTCATGTCGATAACCGTCGTCTCCGCTGTTCTCTTCTGGCGAGTGAAGTGGAGGGAACGATCACGAGAATGTGTAAAACCCTGCAAAGGGAAACGGCTTTTATATACACTCACTCACTCACTCACCTCACTCACTTACTCACACTCACTTACTCACACTCACTCACTCACTCACTCACTCACTCACTCACTCACTCACTCACTCACTCACTCACTCACTCACTCACTCACTCACTCACTCACTCACTCACTCACTCACTCACTCTCCCTCACTTACTCACTCACTCTCCCTCACTCTCCCTCACTCTCCCTCACTCTCCCTCACTCTCCCTCCCTCACTTACTCACTCACTCACTCACTCACTCACTCTCCCTCACTTACTCACTCACTCTCACTCACTCTCCCTCACTTACTCACTCACTCTCACTCACTCTCCCTCACTCTCCCTCACTCTCCCTCACTCTCCCTCACTCTCCCTCACTTACTCACTCACTCACTCACTCACTCACTCTCCCTCACTTACTCACTCACTCACTCTCCCTCACTCTCCCTCCCTCCCTCACTCACTCTCCCTCACTTACTCACTCACTCTCACTCACTCTCCCTCACTCTCCCTCACTCTCCCTCACTCTCCCTCACTCTCCCTCCCTCACTTACTCACTCTCCCTCACTCACTCACTCACTCACTCACTCACTCTCCCTCAATCACTCACTCTCCCTCACTTACTCACTCACTCTCCCTCCCTCACTTACTCACTCACTCACTCTCCCTCACTCACTCTCTCCCTCCCTTACTCACTCACTCTCCCTCACTCACTCACTCTCTCCCTCCCTCACTTTCCTCTCCCTCACTTACTCTCCCTCACTTACTCACTCACTCTCACTTACTCACTCACTCTCCCCCACTCACTCCCTCCCTCACTTACTCACTCTCTCCCTCACTGACTCACTCTCCCTCTCTCTCCCTCCCTCACTCACTCATGCACGCACTCTCCCTCTCTCCCCCTCACTCACTCACTCTCTCCCTCCCTTACTGACTCACTCACGCACTCTCCCTCTCTCTCCCTCATTTACTCACTCACTCTCCCTCACTCTCCCTCACTCCCTCTCTCCCTCCCTCACTTACTCACTCACTCTCCCTCCTCACTTACTCACTCCCTCCCTCTCTCTCTCCCTCATTTACTCACTCACTCTCCCTCTCTCTCCCTCACTCCCTCTCTCCCTCCCTCACTTACTCACTCACTCTCCCCTCCTCACTTACTCACTCCCTCTCCCTCTCTCTCCCTCACTCACTCACTCACCCTCTCCCTCCCTCACTCACTCTCCCTCTCTCTCTCCCTCTCCCTCACTCACTCACTCTCTCCCTCCCTCACTTTCCTCTCCCTCACTTACTCTCCCTCACTTACTCACTCACTCTCACTTACTCACTCACTCTCCCCCACTCACTCCCTCCCTCACTTACACACTCTCTTCCTCACTGACTCACTCTCCCTCTCTCTCCCTCCCTCACTCACTCATGCACGCACTCTCCCTCTCTCTCCCTCACTCACTCACTCTCTCCCTCCCTTACTGACTCACTCACGCACTCTCCCTCTCTCTCCCTCATTTACTCACTCACTCTCCCTCACTCTCCCTCACTCCCTCTCTCCCTCCCTCACTTACTCACTCACTCTCCCCTCCTCACTTACTCACTCCCTCTCCCTCTCTCTCCCTCATTTACTCACTCACTCTCCCTCTCTCTCCCTCACTCCCTCTCTCCCTCCCTCACTTACTCACTCACTCTCCCCTCCTCACTTACTCACTCCCTCTCCCTCTCTCTCCCTCACTCACTCACTCACCCTCTCCCTCCCTCACTCACTCTCCCTCTCTCTCTCCCTCTCCCTCACTCACTCACTCACTCTCCCTCACTCACTCTCCCTTACTCACTCACTCCCTCACTCACTCACTCCCTCACTTACTCACTCACTCACTCTCCCTCACTCCCTCACTCACCCTCCCTCACTCCCTCCCTCACTCACTCTCCATCCCCATCTCACCTGATCGATCCCTCTCCCCCCACTTGATCTCCCTCCCCCATCGTTCCAGATCTCTCCTCCTCCCCAACTCCACCTGGTCTCGATCTCTCACCCAATCCATCTCCTTCCCATTTCTTTTTATTTCCCATTTCCCTTTCCCTCCACCTGGAGTCACGACCCCGTTATTAGGGGAAGGACGTTTAACGTTCGTACCGGGCTGTAGCCTGTGGTCGTGGTCGTGGTCGTGGTCGTGGTCGTGGTCGTGGTCGTGGTCGTGGTCGTTTCGGAATTTCTCTTTTCGCTGTTAACAGGGACGGATGGATCGTGGACGAGGATGGAACAGCGCGAGAGGATGCGATTGGGTCTTGAGGCACGAAGTGCACTCACTATCTGAGTGTTAACATGTGAGCGGTTATCGTCTGGAGTGTCAAAAATGTCCTTTCGAATGGGATCGGATAAGGAAGCAATGGTGGTGGGCGGAGGGAGGGGGGAGGAGGGAGGAAGGGAGGGGAGGAGGAGGGAGGATGGAGGGGGGAGGGTGAAGGCGGGGGGGGGAGGGGGGTGGAGAGAGTGGGTATGATTTTGGCATCGAGCCGACCTTGGAGGACCTGTGATGACGTCTTCCTTACCTGCGTGTCCTTTGCTCAAACACTCGAACTCCGTGTTCGGTTGAGCCCAATGAATTACTGACTTCAACCCGTACGGGGAAATATTTCCAAGTGCTGTTCTTATACATTCATCAAAAGACCCGATCCATGGTCCATGGAAATCACCATCGTAGACCATGAGCCAGAACAGATTTGACGACCAAATTGAGGGAGTAAAAGCCACGATGGTTTTCAGTTCGCCTGATGTCTGTGAACTGTCGACAATCATGTGATTGGTTTGTCTTCGACATATTAATTTAACTGTGTGTTGTTCAGTATTAAATTTATATTGAGGGATTTGGAACAGGCTTAGGTATATTTTAGGGAATTCAACCAAAAATGCACTTTTTCTGTACCGGAGGTTTTTCCAACTATAAAATGCAGACCAAACTAAAACCGCACTCTCCGCTCCGCTCCGCTCAACAGTTGATGTTTTGTATCCCAATGAAACGCCGGACCTGGATTCTGACCGGAACCAAAATCGAATCGACTTGTTCTTATCATCAAACCAACTCATCCACAAAGTCTTGTCAAAATCAATCCACCACTTTTTGAAATATGATATCGTGTTACGGATTTGGAAGCCTTTTGCGCACAGACAGTCCGCACAGTTCAGTTATTTTGATAAGTATGTGTTTATAGTTAGGGTCCTGTCCTTCTGTCTAATGGGTTAATTAAGTGTATGTGCTGCGAGTTATTTTATAGTTAGAATTTATACATCAACCACAACAACATCACTCACTCACCTTCGCTTCTTCCACCATCGCCCTCCCTCATGGGCATGCGTGACGAACACAACTGTGGGCGGGGCCCATTCCCTCTTTAGCCAATCGGTAAGGAGCGGGCGTCTCACCCGCCCCGTCCCTCACTTAACCCGGTCGCCATTACACACGGGGTCTTAGGTGAGGAGGTAGGCGGAGCTACAATCCCCTCAGATCGGGACTCCACCCAGAAGGGTGGGAGTTGCCCCGCCTACCGTGGGCCTGTCCAATGAGGGACGGCCAGCGAATCAAGCGACGCAACCGTCCAATTAGGAGGCGAGTGGCCAGGGAAAAAATCCCTCCCACCTCACGAGAGGAATGAAAAACGGTCAGGGTGATGATTCTGGCTGGGTCTGCCTTGCTTGGTGTCATCTGATCCGTCTGGAATCTTTTTCGACCTTGATCGCCGGTCGCCTCGTCGCCTCTCGCCTCGTCCGCATTCGTGCTGGCTGGCGTGGGTCACTCTATCCCTCGTCCCTGGTGCTTGGTGCTGCGTTGAGGCGGTGGGTTCGAGTCCCGCCACCGGGACAAGCTCGACCAGACCGCACGAGGCGGACGGGTGCAAGTGCAGACTCTTGCCCTCAGTTCGCCTTCCCTCCCGAGCTGAAGGGCCAAATAAAGGCCGCGGCCACCATTTCTTTTGGGTGTGTCGGTGTGTGTCTGTGGGCCCAGTCTATGAGTAGCAATTGTTTCAGTGCCTTGTACATTACTTGCATTCCTTCTTGATAGTCGGTTTAACTCTGCTCTTTTTGTGCTCCCCTGCCACATAATAAATAAACCCTCATTGTTCAATGTACCAGCTCGTTGTCTGCCACTTTCTTTCATTGGTTTAGCACGGTACGTATTGGGAATTAGGGAGGCCTTATTGCTGTAATTGTTCATTTGGACCTACGGATCTTGGTAATCCCCGCTCGGTTTACACCTGAATCGGGCTCATTAAATGGCCCGTTCCACCCGAGGTCCGTCGAGGGTGTGGTTTTCCCCTGAAGTGAGACAACGTGGGAACTTAGGTATATTGAAATTAGGCAATTAACCCTACCCCACGCCATCAAAATATTGGCGACCACGGTCCGCTAAGGACCTTTGGAGTTGTCCAAAGGTTACGACCTGCAATTCCGGGTGTTTGGTGGGAGACGGTTCTACTGCTCCACCTGGCGGCTGTTCCTCGCCACAAACCCCCGGCCCACAACTATATATCGTTTTTGGACCCATTTCTCAATCGCGAAGAATCACTTACAATTTTTTTTTTAATGTCAGATCCCGATCTTCACCAAAGTCTAATCAATTCGTCCTTGTCACACACCCAACCTTGTCGACCAAATTTCGTCCAAAACTTGTTGAGCTATCTTGTTCACAGACAAACAAACAACAAACAGACACGGGTGAAAACGTAACCTCCACGTTAGTAGAGATAACTAGAATGGAACTCGGTAGAGCACGTAGTCTCACCTCGCGCGCTCATTATGAACAAAACTACCATTGTACGACCACTTTTGTGCACATTAAGGCTAAATTTGTGCGCATTAAAGATGAATATGAAAAACAAATTCAAACTATAGTCCCCATGGATTGTCGATCAAATGTATGAAGTTTCGCATCAATCTGTTAGGCGTTTTTTTGAAAAAAAATTTATGTCCTTCTTTTCAATCGAATATGGCTGCCATACCACGTGACTGATTACATAACTTGAATTCTTCATACATCAGGTCATAGATTATATTTATTTATATATATATATATATATATATATATATATATATATATATATATATAGTTTCAGATTTCGAGTCAACTAATTATGGCTGGAATACCACTTCCCTGATGACGTCATCGTTATCACTATGTACCCCTTGGGGAGTTGATGACATATGCCAAGTTTCAAAAAATATTTCTTGAGCAGTTTTGGAGATGTCCAAATTTTTAAAATTTAATTCAGCTGCCATACCAGGTGACATATGACGTCAGAGATCAACAGAATATTCTGCATGTGGAGTTCCTCCTATGTTTAAAGTTTTGCTTCGATCGGCCAAGCAGCTGCAGCGACAAACAAATTTAAGCTAAAATATATACAGTATACATAGACACGCGCACGCACGCACGCACGCACATACACAAACACTGAAATAATTCTGAAAAGTATGAACAAATTTGTAAAATCCCAATGTCGTTCCAGTCATCATCACTTTGACGTAAATCTCATTCATCCAACAGATGCAGCTTATTAGTCCCCTGCCAGTTTCACTGGAGGGGACTACAGATTTGCTCTCCGTCTGTCCGTCCCACCTGTGGTTTTTCCGACTTTTCCCCCAGACTCTTCAACACATTCAACTGAAATTTGGTGCATGGCTTTATGCTGATAAGTTACAGAACAAGTTCGAGTTTCAGGACATTTAATCAATTTTCCGTGAGTTATGCCCTTTTAAAATTTTTGTCACGACATTGGTGGGGGACAGATATTGCAAAGCAATTCTCGTTCTTGTCTTCATCAGTCATAGTTGAGCATGTCATCAATTTTCAGGTTGCTGTGCATTTCAGATTGTTCAAAATAAACGTGCAGACTGGCTGGCAAGCTCGAGCACACCTGCATGATACGAGACCAAGGACGACCTCTGGGATCAGTGAACCTGTCATCCATTAGATAAGACTTCTT
The DNA here is from genome assembly GCF_056783735.1 of Eptatretus burgeri. Taxonomy (NCBI): domain Eukaryota; kingdom Metazoa; phylum Chordata; class Myxini; order Myxiniformes; family Myxinidae; genus Eptatretus; species Eptatretus burgeri. The sequence goes on along the minus strand of NC_140964.1, from coordinate 54,449,486 downwards.
TCTTCACTAATTAACCAGTCATTAACTCTTAGTGGGGTCAGAAATTAGTGGCGCAGCCTGATAGTTTGCTCGAAGTGTGTGCTGCATCAGTGTCTTCACAAGGTGGCAGCTGCAAATATTCCACATCCCCTCTTCTTCCACGGAACATTTGGAACCGTAGCTCATTCACTTTGTCCATCTTGGTGTTACTGCAGTATATTTGACAAGTGAATTCTTAAATGGTGTTGAACACGTCTCTGAGAAGTGTCCAAATAAGTACTGAGAGATTAAAAGGCTTTCCTAAACTTCTGACCTCAAAGAAGAATTTTCAACGCTTTCATCTTCCCTTGCCACCGGTATCCACTGCACTTGCAATATCACATCCAGTCCATGGATTAAGTCCTAACAACGCAGTGCACACCAATTTTAAGACATCAACATGTCGGACAGGTGTTTTCGTGCTTTTGATAGTCCAATGAAGATTTTACAATTGATAGCCGTTGTCAGGCTCAGGCATTTGATAAAGACATCCGCATCATCTGCTACGCAGATCAGAGCTGGGTAGCTTTCAGCAGCATCCTTTGCAAGCAGCTGAAAACGTGTATCGGCCTCTTCTTGGTTGGACCTGTGAACCTGAATGTCTTGGAAATCGTTGCAGGTAAGTGTGATGCCATGGTAGCTCCCACACGTGATGAACACAGTTTTGTCACCAAGCTGTCGTGTCCTTATCCGTTCTTTCCAGCGCTCAGCAAGAAACATTATCAGCTTGATCTTGTGCTCGGCGCATGCCAGCAGCTTCCTCCAATTTTTAATTTTGTGACCGGGTCTTATTTGATTGAGAGTTATGCCTTCTTTTGGACCATGGCTTCCATCTTCCGGTGACTTGATTGAGTGGTCTTCATGTACATCAAATACAACATATCAAATGCCACCAATCACTTCCTAAGCCAGCATGAAGCATCTGAGCAAAAATGTGATCGGATAGCTGATCGAATCAGTGATTCCCATCATGAAGCTTCTGAACGAGTCCGATGGCATCAATAAGTGAACCACACGGACGAGGGGTGTCCTCAGCAGATGACATTGCTCTCCAGATGTTGTGTTAAAACTGCTTTCCTGTTTTTTTTCAATTGTGCCATCAGGATTCACCAGTGCCCAAGGTAAAGGATCAAGAGGGTGACAAAGAACGTTCTTCCTGTGCAGGTTTCTGTTCTCAGTCATGAGAATCATGTTATTGAACAACCCTTCGTCAGCTTTCAAGATGTTCTCTCTGTTTGTACCTTTTTTCCGTTGTCTGTCTCATCAAACTGAATTGTTTTCCGCTTGAACTTCTTTATGATGTAAGAAAAACCTTCACCATTTTGCAGCCGCTGCTCCTGGTAAGCTTTTTCTCCCTTTTGTCATGCCGTCCCAACGTCAATACACCCCTCAGGTGGTGAAGCTAACTCAGTGGAGATGCTCACAGGATTTGAAGAATCTTGATCAAGTGTATTTGTCAGCAGATCCATTAATGAGGCAATGGCACTCATCTCTCTTAAATGATGTCCAGTGCTGCTTGAATGCAAGTTGCACCCTGACTGCGTCCAATAATTCCGTACTGTTGGGACGTACTTTCAAAGAGAATTTGAATGTTGATTTGAGGAATAGACACATAAAGCTTGACATTGCATGAGGTTTCAATTTTGAAAAACTGGGCATAACAGGGGAACGGCCATGTTTCAAAATGGCTGCCAGATTGCCGTCAACCACCAAGAAATGAATGTAAGTTTTGTGGAAACTTTGTATAAGAAGAGTTTTGAAATCTGGAATGGGGTACGCGGGATACAACGGCGTTGTTGAAAATGACTTTGACGATGCCGAGTGACCGAAATCCAAGACAGCCAGCCAGAGCAACCATCTGAAATTTTGCCACTGTCAAAACTCAGAAACTATTTGACCAAGAGGGATGAATGAGGTGCATTTCCCCACTAAATCAAGGTTAACTCGTCGAGTGAAGGGGTTTTCAAGGTTGTCTGCGGTCTTGGACACCGGAAATCAAAGATGACGGACCAAAACAACTCTATCATATTTCCTCCGGCCATAACTTAAACATTATATATTTGACAGGAGAGGGATGAATGAAGTGTATTTTCCCACTAAATTGAGAGTATCCGATTCAATCAATGTGTTTTGATGTAGCCTGGAGTCAAAATCAATATAAATTAAAGTACATCATATTTTAAGGAATTTACTCGACATTTTTGGTTTGAGAAATATTTAAAAGTATTACCATGAACATTTTACATCGGAACTAGGAAACCACCTTCAATCAATCAGGCAACCTTGATTTAGTGGGGGAAAGACACCTCTAAACTGTTTGACCTAAACTCAAGACGGAGATGTCTCAGATGGCCGTCATCCACGCACCATGATATTACGGAAAACTTCATCATATAGCAAAGAACAAGATATATCATGAAAAAAGCGTGGCATTGCTGCAATTAACACAAAGATGATAATTTTTGGAGTCCAGTAATGACAAAGCTTAGGTCGAGACAACTTTGATCAAATGAAAAAATATGAGACGTGATTGTTGTTGAGTGTGCAGTGCAGACCACGTGTTTTGACAGTCTGATTCATGTGACTTGTGACAAAACACGACACACACGAGTTCTACTTTTGCACACACACACACAGCGTTTGGTGTCACATTTACCGCCACATTTGAGAAACCCAAAATGGACGAACTTTGTGTCCTGGATATCTGGGCCATCATTGAGGACATTGCTGTCAACCTCTTGGCTTGTGTCGTCTCACCTGGTCTGTTCTCGCCTGGTCTTGTCTTGGAGCTTGGAGAGGTGAAACCAATGGACCAGATTTGTGTTGTGCAGTTCTGAATGAACAAAGCTTGAGACAGACTCATCCGCTTTCTCTCAACACACCCTTTTTCCACACCGACATTGATGCTTCTTCTTCACTTTATCACAAGTCGAGTAGAGTGACACAAAAGTCGAGGCTCAAGGTGGAGTTGAACGACAAAAAACAGAATGTTTCCAAACCACCAAAGGGTATGGTGGGGGTTGTAGGTGCAGACATGGAAAAGGACGAACAACACAAAAGGCCTCAAGGGTCCATTTTCCACTCCCAACGTCATAACATTATTCCCCAGTTGAATGAACAAATCACGACGGCACATGAAGTCGTCCATTACAGGAAGTGAAGAATCAACCTGAACCATGATGTTTACTTCAATGTATGGACAAATAATAGGTACATATCATATTGGTGTCTGCATCTGTGGATTGATAAAAAAGGCAAATTTGGTTGTGGCTCAACAAAGCTTCTGAAGGCTGAACGTCAATGAGGTCACACACACACACACACACACACACACACACACACACACACACACACACACACACACACACACACACACACACACACACACACACACACACACACACACACACACACACACACACACACACACACACACCAAATAAAACGTAAGACTTGACTGACTATTCAGTTGAGGATTCTGTGTTTGGGGGTCACAGATCAGAGTGTCCCCCAGTGTCCCCCAGTGCACACACACGCACAACAAAATTGTGTGCAGAAGTTAAGCCTTGACTGTCTGTTGAATTGATGATTTTGTGTTTGGGGTTCACAATCAGAACGTTCCCTATTGTACGCACGCACGCACGCACGCACACAGACACACACACCTCATCATCATTCTCATTCTGTTGTTCTCTCCCCTCTGTGATATCACAATTCTCATTCTGTTGTTCTCTCCCCTCTGTGACATCATTATTCTCATTTTGTTGTTCTCTCCACTCTGTGATATCATTATTCTCATTCTGTTGTTCTTTCCCCTCTGTGATATCACAATTCTCATTTTGTTGTTCTATCTCCTCTGTGACATCATTATTCTCATTCTGTTGTTTTAACCCCTTTGTGACTACCATTCTCATTCTGTTGTTCTTTCCCCTCTGATATCATTATTCTCATTCTGTTGTTCTTTCCCCTCTGTGACATCATTATTCTCTTTCTGTTCTTTCCCCTCTGTGACATCATTATTCTCTCTCTGTTGTTCTCTCCCCTCTGTGACATCATTATTCTCTTTCTGTTGTTCTCTCCCCTCTGTGATATCACAATTCTCATTTTGTTGTTCTATCTCCTCTGTGATATCACAATTCTCATTTTGTTGTTCTATCTCCTCTGTGACATCATTATTCTCATTTTGTTGTTTTAACCCCTTTGTGACTGCCATTCTCATTCTGTTGTTCTTTCCCCTCTGTGACATCATTATTCTCTTTCTGTTGTTCTTTCCTCTCTGTGATATCACAATTCTCATTTTGTTGTTCTATCTCCTCTGTCACATCATTATTCTCATTCTGTTGTTTTAACCCCTGTGTGACTGCCATTCTCATTCTGTTGTTTTAACCCCTGTGTGACTGCCATTCTCATTCTGTTGTTCTGCCCCTCTGTGACATCACTCTTCTCGTTCTGTTGTTCTTCCCTCTGAGCAACATAACAATTCTCATTAATTTGTTCTCTCCTCTCTTGACATCATCATTCTCATTATGTTGTCCTATCCCCTCTGTGACATCACTATTCTCATTCTCTTCTTCCATTCGATGAATGGCAGCTCTTCCAGGTGCGGATGTTGGCCTTGATTTCATGTCATGCAAGCGTTCCAAAGCCTGCAAACTTCCTGATTGCCAATGTCTCATGAATAGTCACTTCCACCACCGAATGTGGAAGGAAGTTGTTTTCTCCCCTGTCTGTCTGTTTGTGTACACTGTACAGGATATCTCAAAAAGCTGATTAAAAAAAAAAAAAAGATTCCGACGAAACTTGGTGGACACATTGGGTGTTTGGCAAGGAAGAATTTACTCAATTTGGGTGAAGACACGAATACGGATCCGACAATTTTTTCAGCGATTCTTCACCATTGAGAGATTGGGCTAAACTAATATATAGCACAATACCTCAAAAAAAATTGTGGAGGGGTTATAACATAACTTGGTGGACAGGTTGGGTGTGTGTGACAAGGAAGAATCGATTCGATATTGGTGAAGATCTGAATTCGGATGTGGAGACGAGAATTATTTAATTTCTTAAGTGATTCTTTACCATTGAGAGATTGGGCCAAAAACGATATAGAGCGTGACATTTCAAAAATGTATTGGGCCCGATATGCTCACGTGGATCAGGCATTACGTGGTGGAGGTATGTGCTCTACTGAGTGCCCTGGTAGTTTAAAATGCACCGTCACGTGCAAGTTGCAAAACCGTGACAACATGATCAATGATAACGTGGTGGAGCCAGATCAAGACAATGACACTTCTGAAGACAAAGACCCATGGCGACGATTGTGATGAGCAATGTGTTCAATTATGATCAAGGACGTAAAGGGATTTCCTTCTCGAGAAAATGAGTTACACAATATTATATCTTCCAACTTATTCACAGAGTTAAATTAACTGAAATCTACACATCGTTCTAAATAAATGTTTGGGAGTGTGGGATGATAAACCGGTTCAGGATATTTCCACTTGGCAGCCTCACAGCACATGTCAACCAAAAATATATATTATGGTAAAATGGCTTTCAATGTAATCCATGATTTGTGATATTAACAATGCTGTTGAAAATAATGTTATGGTGTGTATATATATATATATATATATATATATATATATATATATATATATATATATATATATATATATATATATATATATATATATATATATATATATTTCTCTCCCATAATGTATGCTACAGATTAGTGCGAATTTGAAGTTTGAATCAATCGAACAATTTGCACAGAAAGCAGGAGAGACAATATTACTGATTTGAAAATGTTTGCAGATAAATAAACACCCACAATCTGCTGTTGTGTGTCGATGTCACATTGATAAAAAGCACATCCCATCACCTGTTGGTTAACGTCATGGATTGTGCCATTTGATGTTTTTAGTCAAATCAAGGCGGACATTCTCAAAAATAGATGGAAAGAATAATCTGTTTATTAGAACGTCCCCCAGGCAGTGAGAGAGGGCATTTTGTAATCACTTGTTTGTGTGGATGGATGTGTGTGTGTGTGTGTGTGTGTGTGTGTGTGAGTGTGTGTGTGTGTGTGTGTGTGTGTGTGTGTGTGTGTGTGTGTGTGTGTGTGTGTGTGTGTGTGTGTGTGTGTGTGTGTGTGTGTGTGTGTGTGTGTGTGTGTGTGTGTGTGTATATATATTGTTGCGGTTGAGGAAATTCGCAAACCACCATTCAGGTCCCGTCGGTGAGATATCTCTGTAAGTACATGTGTAGTTAGCCCCAAACCCGTTCTTTAGAGGGAATAAATGTGATTCATTCGGGCTGCGACCCTTTGAGATAGCCGTTTTTCTGTTCTATCTTTATTTTGAACCAACCACGTGTCAACCGCCATCACACAACAACCACCAACCGCAACGCCGCTTCACAACATCAACGCCAACAGCCACGACCTTTACCTTCACAACTCGCTCCCGCAAACATCGCATCACCGCCATTCCAAACGTCGCCATGGCCATGGACCACCACTTTAAACCCTCCACCACCTTTGCCTCTCCTTCTGCGGCCATTCCCGCACCGCTTGTGAGCACCGAGCGTCAGGCTGTCCTGGCCTCGTGCGGGACGCGCGCCGAGCCGCAGGTGCAAAGTGCGGCCTTTCCAAGGAGAAGTCGGATCAGGAATGATACACGCCTACTTCCGATCCGTCCAATCAGCAAGCGCGGGGTGGTTTGGCCCCGCCTCCAGGCGCGTCGGAGTAGAATCGGGATATGCAAATTCGAGGATCAGGGGAGACTCACGCCCCTTTTTCTCCGTCCAATGGGCGAGCGTGGCTCCACCCCCGAGCTCGTTCTGATCCAGAAATTTGCATATGGGTTCTCCTGCCGGACTATAAAGCGCCGAGCGCGGGGCGAATTTGGTGAGTTTGAGTCAAGTCAGTTTTGGAGAGCAGAGTGTGGCAGTGGCAGAGTGTGGCAGCGGCAGTCAGTTCAGTAGAGTCAAGGCGAGTTGGAGAAGAGTCAAGGCGAGTTGGAGAAGAGTCAAGGCGAGTTGGAGAAGAGTCAAGGCGAGTTGGAGAAGAGTCAAGGCGAGTTGGAGAAGAGTCAAGGCGAGTTGGAGAAGAGTCAAGGCGAGTTGGAGAAGAGTCAAGGCGAGTTGGAGAAGAGTCAAGGCGAGTTGGAGAAGAGTCAAGGCGAGTTGGAGAAGAGTCAAGGCGAGTTGGAGAAGAGCCAAGGCGAGTTGGAGAAGAGCCAAGGCGAGTTGGAGAAGAGCCAAGGCGAGTTGGAGAAGAGTCAAGGCGAGTTGGAGAAGAGTCAAGGCGAGTTGGAGAAGAGTCAAGGCGAGTTGGAGAAGAGTCAAGGCGAGTTGGAGAAGAGTCAAGGCGAGTTGGAGAAGAGTCAAGGCGAGTTGGAGAAGAGTCAAGGCGAGTTGGAGAAGAGTCAAGGCGAGTTGGAGAAGAGTCAAGGCGAGTTGGAGAAGAGTCAAGGCGAGTTGGAGAAGAGTCAAGGCGAGTTTTTGAGAAGAGTCAAGGGAGTTTCGGAAGTCAGTTTTGGAGAGCAGAGTG